>NC_071468.1:122309932-122621296 GCF_028500815.1 Rissa tridactyla | reverse complement strand
GTATTTTGCACTGTGCTTATAAATAGTATATACAGATGCTTCCGGACTGCTTTCTTTGCCCCCCTTCTCCAACACTCCCATTCGCATAACTGGCTAAGCTCAGTGCTGACAGACATTAAGCGCTGTCATCTGAGAGAAGAATAAAAGCCAGCAGACGTGTATTCTCACCCCTCTAATTTTGTAGGGAATATCAATATCTTCACACTTAAGCATTCCTGGAAGAGGTCGTGTTTTCTCAGAATGATCTCCATAAAGTCCTGCCACACGAGACGGTGTCACAAGCATTAATTTCTGAGAGACCTGCTCAGTGGGAATGGAAGTCCTACAGAAACAATTCATGGCATTTCTGCTTGCCTGGATCCAGAGTAAATCCCTATACTGTATTATACCAGCAACCCAAACCTACCCCCAAGCGAGATGTTAACAGAAGCTCTTAGGAATGAGAACAATTATTTTAATAAATAACCTTATGATCCTTTGCAAATTGTGAATACAATCAGAGTAGTAAAATGGGTTAGAATTCATCTCTTCTAACTTTAAACAACTACAATTCAGACACCTTGTCTAAGCCAGCCATCTTAACTTCTTGCATAGCTGATTTAGGCACCCTAAAGAAGTTCTTTTCATGCAAAGGTGGTATGACTCAGACCATGCAGTGACTTATCTCTCTCTACTAACCAGAGACAGGCAAGCATAGATGAGGCACTCTTAGAAAGATAAAATGTGGGGAATTAATCTTTCCATTCATGTTAGTTGGCCTTATTTTTTTTTAATGATATTAATATGAATCCTGAACAATCCTCTCCCAACTGTGTTTTTTAAAGACTGAATGATTATAGTCTGATTGCAGAATCAAAATGATGGCACTTTCTGGAAAATAAGGGCTATAAAAGGTTTATCAAACAGTAAAATAATTTTTGCCACCCAAGGGATGAATATTTGGAAGCTGGAGGGAAAGGTTTGTTGTTTTTTTTTAATTTAGGGAACGGATTTAGAAGTCTTTTCCTTTCTATTTCGTGATTCTTCTCTCAGATGGCAACTTGGCCTGTCAGTTTTGTGTCACTGCTTGTTTATGCCATAAATGTCATTTGGAATGACAACACTAGGAAAAGGTCAGGGCTATTACTGAACAAGCTTACCCCCTGGAGCCTAATACAGTCAAGACACTGTGATTCAACTGCTGGGAGTGGCTGGAGAGATGGCAGCAGGGAGAAATATTTAGGTATTTTTCAGTGCTGGTCCATGGAAATCATACCTTGGGGCTCCAAAAGGGACAAAGCCGAGAGCAGCCTTGCACGTTTGATTCAGGTAATGTATTCAGAAGAATTAACAGCAAGCTCCAGGATTTGAGGAGGCAAGCAGAGCTGCCTGTTTCTTTTTATTAGTGCATGGATGCTAAATACTGCTCAGAGAATGAAGTTTGATCAATAAATCATACCCTAGTTGTTGTTTTGCATTGGCTTCTTTGCCTGGACTGCTAGAAAAAGACCATGTGATTGCCTTTTTTCTTTCCCCCCAGAGTAAAAATTCTTCAGTAAGTAGAAACATAAAGGAAAAAGGAAAGCAGCTCTAGCCAAATACTATTTACTGTCATCTGTGGCTTAGGTAAATAACCTTGCATGCAGGTGACTCCTGCTAAGGTAGTTAACCATCTAAATAACACCACCACCCAAAAAAACCAACCCAAAACTATAACAATCACACCAGTTGATCAAGAGCCACCTAAGCAGGAGGAATAGAGGGGGGAGGTAATCCCTTCTTAGATCTCTTCAGATCAAAAATAGTTGACTTGCCTATGGCAAGGCCAGGTAAGAAACCTTTTTTTTTTTATCTGCCGTCAGATTGATATTTTTTTTTAATCGGCTGTTGTCAGGACTATAAGATTTCCATTTTGGATACCATCTTATAGAGTCTCTAAGAAGATCATTAAACTTAGTCCTATTTTCACATATTCAAGTTGAAAAACAGATGTGGCTACCATCCTTATTTGAAGCTACAGGAAAATATAAAAGTTCTTCTCTTTAGCAATGATACTTGGAAAAGCCATGAAAATAAAGACATTGAATACCTGTTAAAAGTTGTCCCAAAGCACACTTACTAGCTTTTCTTTGAGGTAGTGAAAAGAGAGAAACTAAAAAATAAGCAAGCAAACAATCTTCTCATCAAGGAATGATGAAAATGTGAAGTTGTAAATACCTGACAAGTAACTTCTGGCTGATTGGCCACTGGAATTCTCTTTGGATAGTAGAGGAAAGTTATCAAGAAAAAATGTAAAGACAGGTTTGTATGCTCAAAAGCTTGCTTTTAAACTAAACCTTTGGAACTGTTAGAAGATCTTATCTTTCTCTTGAAGCATTGGTTGGTAAAATAAATCATATTTTATATAAAAAATATACTTTTGCTCATTAACAAAAGCCAGGTGTAACAAAAAAAGTTCTTTTCAGAACTTTTTTAATTCTGACTCCCTCCTTTATACTATTTTTCTTTTCTAGAGAAGAAAAAAATCCCCCAGTGTTTGACTTTAAACTGAGTTTTTATTCCTTTATCAGATGAAGTCTTGAAAAGATGTAAATTGGGCTATTGCAGCTATACTTGTATTTATTTATTTCATTTCTATTTTACAAGCATTTATCTAGCAATCTTTGCACTTAATGTTCCATGAAAACAGTGCCAGAAATTCAGATTGATCCAGATCTACAAAACAAAATTCAAGCTCACCATTAGCAATACAAGATCCACAAATACTGATAGTCTTGCTAAATGATAAATGGGGGGTGGGGAGAAGGAAAAGAAAAAAAAAAAAAAAAAAGACCCATGAGAGACTTTGGAATAATTATTTTTTATTATTCCATGGTGAAAAATGGAAACATTGAGAAGGGAGGTCTGATTGGTCCCATCTGTGTCACGAAGTTCCCAGTTCATTTTGAAGGGGACTTTCCATTTCTTCCCTCAGCAAGGATTCTCTTTTTTTTTTCAATACAGATGTACACGTTTTTTAAGAGGGACAGTCTTTCTGGACATTTATCTGCAACCATTCACCCAACTTTGATGACCCTGTGGCCTTTAATGAGAAAGAAATACCAAGTCACAGCTGAGAATTAAAGTCAGACCTTGCATCTAGCTTGCATGTGCTGTACCAGCTCAGCTATGAAGAATGCCACACCACGCCATAAGTGCTCTTGCTGCACTTGAACCCCCTGGGTTTACTCCCCAGCAGTCTGACTGGATTAAGAGTGGAGTCAAATGCTGCTGTTGGTCTTATCAGAACAGATCTGAGTCCAAAATGATGAAAACATAAGGAATCAGGATCACGGTATTTTCCCTCGATGCTCTTGTCATAAACAATTGCTACAACAGAAAGAACATCAAGGGGCTATGCTCTTACTGTGAGATAGTCAGACCCCCCCTTCAATTTGGGCTGCTTTTGGGAGCTGATGACTGCCTAAACTCTTCAAAAACAAAGCCAGAGTGGATTTGTACAGTGGAGGCAGCTCAGCAGAAGGGTTAGGAAACAGCCCTTTCTTGCACAAATCTTCAGCCAACCACAGTCGAGAAGAATAGAAGTGAATTCTTGCACATTACAAGCAAAAGCATCTGTCCCTTCAATGTGGCAAGATGCAAACCCCCAGCAAACGTGTCTGTTTTGATAAAAAGCATGGAACAATAGTTATACATTACTGCAGGAGGTTGGGGGCTGTGGGAATCAACAACTGAGCTGTCCCATCTCAGCCAGCATTGCGGGACTTAATACATTCACTCGTGTTCCCCTCCCTACTGGTGTGCCCATAATTTCCATCTCTATGAAGCCAGGCATCAATAACAATGAAATTCATAGGGGTATATTTTGGAATGCTAAGTGATGAATTTTGCATCCAGGCAAGCAGCTCTCCATTAGAGTAAGTGGGAACTGGAAAAGTAGGACATTAACCTTACTGTAGATGTTGTCCTAAGGTGCTGGAGAGCTAATACAAGAGGCTTGTACTCTGTGTGATCTTGCAAATCAGAAATAGAAGGCAGGAAAGAGGAGATATGAGCAGTTCACACAATCCTCCCAGTGCCTCAGTTTCTCCATTGAACAAAAAAAATCTGTATATTATACGATATTATAAGATTCTCCCATGTTTCTTCAGGATATGCTTTTATCAGCCTCTGTACGCAGAAGCAACCTTTGAAACCGAGCTTAGAGCTAATTATCTACACAGACTCAGGCATTACAAGTGCCGTATGTAAACTATTGCCTTTCTTTCTTGCAAAACTGCAGAGCAGAACAGCAAAGTATCTTAGGTATGGTGGTTGGCCAACAATAAACAAAAAGACTGTAATCTCTGAAAACTAATACAGTATACAGTGGCTGTATAGCAAGATGAATGAAAAGCTAGGTGGTGTGTGGAGTGTTCGGAGGGATATTTTTTTTGTTGTTGTTGTTTCAAAAGGAGTTTTTTTACCCCAGGCCAGAAGCCTTTGTGTCAGGGAGACTGTCTCATTTTGCTGCTCAAAGGCTGTCAGAGATGACTGAGATTTGAAAATGCTTTCTGATGTTGACGAGGTCAAGGGAGACAGAGCTGCCTACCATCAGTCGCTGCGTCAGTGGTGGGATGGGAGGACACGTGAGAAGGAGATTGAAAAAAAAAATACTGAAATTATCATCTCTGGAGAACCAGATAAAACAATATAAATAGTATAAAATAAAATACAGGAGAAAGAAGAGGCACAGGTCAAACAGTCACAACAAAGTTTATGGCATTAGTATTCAGCTGGAATAAGGGAAAATATCTTGGTTCCCAACTGGGGATGTTCTGAAGAGAGGGAAACTGACTGGAGGCAAAAGATATATTAATATTACTCCACTTAATCAATACATAAAATCCTCCAATGTGTTTTTTGTACAAGCCTGCTCTGCAAAGTTAACACCTGCAGTGTTTTCTGATTTCATCTAATTGTGCTTGCAATAGTTCAAATCAGGACTGCCCAAACCAGCCAGGAATTGAATCAGGCCATGGGAGTGGGCAGATAAACTGCCACAGGTCGCACCCATCTTGCCCAAAAGAAAGTGGGGCCAATGCCACTGTCACCCTTAAAGACGGACTTTCTCTTCTCCACCTCACAAAGAAGCAGCAGGATGCTCTTTGGATCAACCTGGGACGTTACATTGAGCTGGTGATTTCCAAAGTTCACAAAAGAGCCTTGTGTGGGGGATATAGTTCTCCATGGGCCGTGCTTCTACACTAGGATACCCAGCTGGGCTGATCTGGAATAACCTTACATCTCAAATCTGTTCAGGGAAGCAAGCACTTCTATAGGGCAACTTATGTGGCCATATTTAGAGTACTTTCATCAGTTTCCAACGTACCAGTACACACTGGTAGCTGTTTTTATTATTGATTTCAGACAAACATTAGACAAATACAAAAAGCAATGCCACTATTTATAGCAGTAAATTTATATTGGCCGTATCTTTCTTAATTTCTAGAGCTTAATTTAGGTAAAATTACTGACCTTGTGAAATCACGGATCGGGTTTGAAAGTGTATAAGGAAACTTTTAAGACATTGTGGACATACATTTCAGACAACTTTGCCCAAGACACTCTTCTTTTTTTATTAAAAAATCAGTACGTTTGAGTTTCACCATTCCTTTTCTGGGTGTTGATGGTGACCAGTGGTGCTGGTGGTGGCAACATAACAAATTGCTGCAGTTTAGCACAGAAAGCGAAAAACAGCAACAAAGCACAGCAAGTTCTGTGGCAAATACCCTTCTGCAGCCTATTGTTTCAGCGTTTACTGAAACTTAGGCAGGCAAAGGATTTCATACGTGCAGCAAAGTGAAGCGACTAACATGATTTAAACAATTTATGTCCGTTTCTCTGCCATGTTCCCTTTATAAGCAGGCAAAGGTGGACTTGCTCATCCACATGTATGTGGCGGGAAGCACAGCTCCTTCTTCCTGGCTCCTTGTAGTTTGCCCAAAAATCTCAACTGTGAACCATTTATAACTGTGGTGCCAGAAAGCTCCTCCTGCTCCATGGTTCCTCAGTTTGATGCAGTGCTCAGTGGACCACAGGAGCTGCTGCTCACTGTGGAATGGGCTCCTAGAGTTAGAGGGAGAGTTTAATGACATGCTGGGATAAGGGAACGCACCCCAGAAAGCTCTATGCTTCGAACGATCTTACAAGGTGATAAAAGTCTGGTTTTATGACCCATTCCTTGTCAGATGACCCAAAGTTTAAGGAGTGGCCTGCGTGTGTGTGACAGGTAACCACTTTGTCTTATGTACAGGAAGAAAGACATGGGAGAAGAGATGTAAAATGAGTCCATATGTACCTGTTAACGCTGCCTAGTCAGCTGTAATTGAGCACTGAAGAGGATGACAGGGCATCCGACAATGACATATTGCTGCACCACATCCCAGTAGCCATGCGTGTCTGAAGAGTGAGCATAGCAGGGAGCAGGGACTTGACTGCACAATCCTGCACTCACAGCTCCACGTTGCAAATCCCACCCCACCAGAGCCAGTTTAAGACATTTCCACTCTCAGATCCCATTGATAGACACTCATTGCAGTCTCTCCTTTCCCTGAAGATTAGTATCGCTTTAACTGTGTCAAATCAGCTGTTTGGAGGGTTGCTATCTAACCCTCTGGATCAGTGAAATAATCTGGTTTTAAATAATGCTTTTGTCCAAAGACCTTTAATTATTTTCTTTTATTTTGTTTTATCTTGTGCTTGGTTTTAAGTTGGCTGTTTCACAGATCTGCTTTGATGGTAAGCCCAATATAGTCTTAAACCAGTACAGCTGAGTGGAAGCCAATCTTCAGAGGTCATAACAGTTTTGCTTTAGGTAAGGAAGGAGGCTTCATCTCAAACTCTGCCTGTGCAGGCAATGCGGAGCTGCAATTATTTCTGTATTAATAAATATGGAGATCAGTTCTGTATTAATAAATTAAATAGTGCCAAGCCCATTTAGCACTAGAGCCAGGTGGCATGGGATGGTCCATGTCCATACTATTAAACTGTCTGGACGTCCAACATTGGGTGGCTGAATCCAAACTACCTATTGGGATTGGTCTCTGGACTATGCCAAGTCCCAGATTGTGTCAGGATATCATTCAGGTCAATTCCAGCTGGACTACACCAGGACAATTACAATGTTTAGTCTCCATGCTCATGGTCTGGAACTATTTAATTTGATAGCACAGACATAGTCACAGTTTGAATTTAAACTCTCTCAAAGCCCATATTTATAGCCTGACTAAAGGTACTGCTTATTGTACATTTTCTTGTCCATTTTTTTGCTCTCCACAGCAATCCAGTCTGAGGTCTGCCTCTGAGGTCCAGTCTGCCTGCTTGTTCCCATCTTCTTCACATTGCCATGTACTCTCCTTCCTACCACCAGTTCTGCCAGCAAAATTATTTGTAGTGTTATGTTGTAAACAGTATCAGTGAAATGACAGCGAGGGAAATAAAGACAGCAGGACATGGCATTAGTCATTGGCTTGCATTAATTTATTTATTTCAAAGTGAAGACATCATGCATTAAATCTTAAGGTGACTTCCTGATCATTATTTTATCCTAACAGTAGGGAACGCTAAATAATCTAGTGTATGACCAAACTGAGGCAAGTGTGTAAAGGGATATTGCATCTATGTTGTCACCAAGGAAACAAGAAGCAATGACAGTTTTCACCAGCTGAGCGCTCACCTCTACCCCTTTAGTTCACCTGGAGGTAGCAACCCGGCACTTTCATTAGGGATAGGTAAAGTAGATGGTATAAAAATAGCAGTAGAGACAAAACTATAAAAAAAAATAGGGAGACAAAAATAAGTAATCATTTATTCTTTCCCATCTACTCACATATTTGCAATAGGGTAGATGATGATGAAGCAGGGATGATTGTGCCTTGCAAAAGTCAAATTCATTAGTTCCAAAAAAAACAGATCCACGAAGGCAGCGGGTTACTACCCAGTTAGATACGACCTGGGGTAGAGCTCGTGGGAATTGCTGAGAAAGAAGCTAAAAACACCTTTGGAGATTTGGGTTAAAAATCCTATCCGCTGTGTAAGAAAAGTAAACAAAGAGGAGTAACTTTTAAAATAGGTGACTAACATGAAGTTCCTAAGTCTATAATCAGCTTAAAGGTGTAAATTCAAATAAAACTCAGTTCACACTCTCTTTTCTTTAATTAGATTTACAAATAAATAGAGATAAATATGATTGTTTCTTTGTCTCTAAAATTTCCATTTGTTTCCTTTAATTGCTGTTTCAGTAGTTATGAAATAAAGATTTGCTTCTTACCCAAAAATCTCATCAGAATGAGCTTAAAATGTAACCCTCCTCCCTCCCTGGGAGGAAATTCTTCCTAGGTGTTTTCTGCATCTACAAGCTCTGGGACTTATCTGTGCTTATGAGGAAAGCAATTTTCTCCTTCTAACAAGATTTTACTCTGGAGTAAAATATATTTTATTTGGGATAGTTTTAGTTTATATAGCTACAATAAGCTTCCACCTAATTCTCTCATTTTATTTGTATTTTTAGTGGATCTAGAAGTACTTACCCTAGTCATTTAAAAATCAAGCAAATAAACACATTAACGCTTTTCACAAAGCTTTCTATTTAAAAAAAAAAATCGCGTCAGAGAAAGCAAGTATCCAACAACAACAACTTGGAGTAGATTTACAGTTCTTCTGCCATTGCTCTAGCCCTGGAGCCTGATGGGACGCTGGTGTCCTTGGAGGAATGGTAGAAGGAATTGCTAGGGGCCAATTGCTGATTTTATCATTCAAACACAAAATTTGTTACACCACTTTATCGGTCACAGGGAAAGCAATTATAGTGTGGTTCAATTTTCCACTCAATGGCTGTACTGGGGATCAAAGTCAGCTTTTTTATGATGGAGAAAAAATGTTTTGCTATTTTGTTTGTTATTTAAAAATAATAATAATAAAAAGCTTGCACTTCCAGTACAATACTGTGTTTGCCTGTGTGCCTTTTTTTCTTTCTTGAGATAGAGCTGATTATTTGGGTTTTTTTCTTATTAAATAATTAGGGTATTTTCTTGGTGGTTTGTTTTGTTTCTTTTTTTCTTTCTCTCCTCATCATTGACTAAAGTCATTGCCATGTAGAAATGAAATTGTCACGCTTAAAAGCAGTACAGCCTTAGAACTCTAATCACAAACACAGGAGGTAAAACAGTCTATATGCCACATTTCTTAATGTGAATTGTTTTCTTTTTGTACTCTTTCAAAAAAGAAAGGTATTCAGTGTGCACTTGTGATTTTATGTCTATAGCCATCTAGAATATAATTGTCACTGTGATACAAAATACTTCAGTATCATTTTAAAACACAATCCATTTACGAAAGCAAACAAACATATTTGGTGATCATACAAAAAAAAAATGGATTGGAGTCCACTGTAAAAGATAAATCATCCACAGACCTCTCTTTTAACATTAAAAAAAAAAAAATATTTGAAAAGAGAAAAAAAATAAGGAATCAGAATGAACAACAATGGAGGGAGGAAAGTGTATTTCCTCAACTGTAAGTGTAGTAATCAAACTTACACAGAGCTTTTATCTGCAAAGCTCTTTACAAATGTCAACTAATATATCCTTCAGACACTCCTGCGCAGTAAGAATTTGAGCAGTAAGAGCAATATGTGCTACTACATCAAAGAAAGTTACACCAATTATTTAGACAAATATTTTAATCACTCATTCTCAGAAAGCAAAACAGAATTTTCTAATGATTTTTTTCTTCTTCATTCGTTTTGAGTTTATTTTTTTTTTTCCTTTTTGAACTGGTTTAACATAGTCTTGCTTCTTAGAGTGGCTACATAAAATAACATCTCAGACCAATTCGCAGTTTCAAGTTCCACAGCTCATTTTTTTTGTTGTTGCTATAAAATTATCTCTTTCTTTCTATCAAAATCAGTTCTCTCCTTGCTAGAAGTAGTCTCTGTTCAGGACAAAACTTTACACCTTCTTCTATCAAGTGTTCACTTTGAACGGGACACGCTGCAGTCAGTGAAACTTCCTATATTACTAAAGTTAAGCATGTGCTTAAATGCCTTATTATACTAAGCCTTTACACAAAGAGCAATACCCAAGGAAAAGAAAAATTATTAAAATTTGACCATTTTATTTTCTGACTGCAAAAAAAAAAGGATTAAAAAAATTTTTCTTTTTAGTTGTTTTTTCTTTTTATTGAAATCTTGTGATGCTTCCATTAGTGCTCTGGTTTATGGACAGTGATACATTTGGTGAAGATGCTCCAGGAGCCGCATTGCTGAGTACTATCTGTGAGATAATGCACACTACAACTTCTGCTGGCAGGATGTGAATCCTTCAGCAACCCAGAGGAAGGTCTCATATGTCACTACTCAGCCCCAAGGTTGGACAACAAAGATCCTGCAGTGTGTGTTGAGTACAGTAGGGATGCGGGGTGGTTTCTCTTCTTGTGAATCAAGGGAGCTTTGATGGCTTGTAAAGGCATTATTTACTCAGGATTCACCAAACTGGATTTTTCTATGTAAATGCTGAAAAAAGTTCACAAACAAGCATGTGCCAGGTTACAGAGTCACAGAGTCACAAAATCTTAGTGGTTGGAAGGGACCTCTGAGATCATCGAGTCCAACCACAAAAAAAAAAAAAAAAAAGAAAAAACCAAACACCAACAACACACACCAACACCCACCTACTAAACTCCACACCCACAACCCCACACACAACACCCCACCACAAACCAATAATCTTGGGCACTAGAGCATGCCCTGAAGAGCCATGTCTACACGTTTCTTAAATACCTCCAGGGATGGTGACTCCACCACCTCCCTGGGCAGGCCGTTCCAGTGCCTGACCACTCTTTCAGTAAAGTCATTCTTCCTAATATCTAATCTAAATCTCCCTTGCCGCAGCTTCATACCATTTCCTCTGGTCCTGTCGTTATTCCCTTGGGAGTATCTGGGCTACTCTGCTACGGCTTTTGGATCTTCTGATCAGTCAGTGACAGTTCAGACAATAGATGCTCAACAAAGCTGGAGAAAAATAATCTATAATAATACTCCCACCCCCAAAAATTGTTGGGAATTGTTGAAAACTTCAACTTGCTTTTTTGGAATACTTTTTCATATTTTTTGTCAAACCATCATATATATTTATTCATCACATCCCTAATCAACACTAATGATAGAACCACAGACATTTTTAAGGATTTTTCACAGTCATGCTAAAGAAAATGTGTTCCTTTAAAAAAAAATTATATTTTTCTGAAAGGTTTTGATTAGCTCTACCACTGTGATCCTATGGAGAAGATCCTCTTCAAAAATTCCCAATCTGCTCTGACACAAAAGCAACATGGAGCTTGACATGTAGTTACTACTCACAGTGTCTGTGCATAGACACACACATGCACATGCACGCTTAACAACAGGTTCTCACTTTTTCTGTCTTGTGTTGCATATAAGAAAGCAAAAGAAAATTTTGAAAAGGGGAGGGGAGGGGAAGGAAAAAGAGAAAGAGAAAGAGAAAGAAAAAAAAAGAAAAAGAAAAAGAAAAAGAAAAAGAAAAAGAAAAAGAAAAAGAAAAAGAAAAAGAAAAAGAAAAAGAAAAAGAAAAAGAAAAAGAAAAAGAAAAAGAAAAAGAAAAAGAAAAAGAAAAAGAAAAAGAAAAGTCTCAGGGGGTTAAGTCTGACCTGCAAGCAATATGGCTCAGTTTGAAAAAGCTCCTGCTTCAAAATATTAGCTCTGAATTAATGCTCAACAACTACAGCTCTTGTAACAGCAAAGAAAACCTCATTCCCAGGCACTGTTTGAGGAACACAATTTTGTTTAATATATTTGCCTGCTTAGAGTAAAATAAAAATAAAATATCATTACTTTGTCCTCCCCAGCTATAAAAGCAACCAGACAGCTCCACTCTGACAAATTCAAATTAGTGGAAGGTTTCTCCCACTTGGGAGGCTGCAGCCCTGGCCTGTAGTCAGAGATAAATTTTTCAGTAAACCTGCACCTATAATGATTAAGGGAAGCCTCCCAATTTACTCTGTCACAGCTGAGCTGATAACATAGCACAGTTGCCTTTTTGTTGATGCCCAGAGATGTCATGCAGGGGAGGAGGAGAAATAGGGCGGGAAAGGGAAGAGGTCAGTGATGTGAGGATCTTTCCAGCTGGGGAGAGTGAAAACAGGTTCACCCACCTAACTGCATGTAAAGGGACCGATGCTGGCCTGACAGAGGCTATTGACTCTGTTTGTCCATGTCTCATAAATAATAATTTTGGAAGATTCCCAAAAAACATGATGAAATTAAATGTACTGCAACGGCTAGAAGCAAGAGGCAAACATATCCTTAACTCAACAATAACCTTCAAGTGCCAGGAATTCACCACTCTGTCTTTTCAATCCCCTGCCTTCCTCCTGCTGCTTTCTCATTTTTTGGCTAACATTTCTCCATTTGAGATTTTATTTTGAACAAAATTATGGTCTCACAAGCATCTGACTATTTCAGGGACGTTTTTATTTTTAAAAGATTAATTACTATGGAAACAACTTGCTATGGAACATGATGATGCAGGCTGACTTTCTAAGGAAAGGATCACTTTCTTTAACTCTAGATTGGAATTGTTGGGGAAAAAAAATGTACATGTAAATGTGCTAGTTTAAGCAGGAGCTCTGGGATGTAGGGCATTGCTGGGAGGTGAGGCTTTCTCATCTGAAGTGTGAGGTTTTCTCAATTATCTTTTTTAGGGATCCAAGAGATTTGTGCAGCAAGCAAATGCATCTGGCATATAAAGAGACAAAAGATCATAGAACAACTGCGTTTCACAGAATCACAGAATGGCAGGGGTTGAAAAGGACCTTTGGAGATCATGTAGTCCAACCTCCCTGCCAGAACAGGTTCACCCAGAGCAGATTGGACAGGAACGCATCCAGGTGGGTTTTGAATATCTCCAGAGAAGGAGACTCACCACCCCTTTGGGCAGCCTGGTCCAGTGTTCTGTCACCCTCAAAGTAAAGAAGTTTTTCCTTATGTTGAGATGGAATTTCTTGTGTTCCCATTTGTGCCCATTGCTTCTTGTCCTGTTGCTGGGCATATGCGATCATGGAAGAGACACGTGGACAAGGTCTCATGGTGGAACTGCTGAGATTTTGGTTGAAGGTTGAATCCCTACTCCATAAAGGAGAGTGGATGCCATGCCCAGTGTTGTCACAGAGACAGTTTGGATGACCGTAACACTTTTCCATAACGTAACCTTTCTTTTTTTTTTTTTTTTTTTTTTTTTTTTAATTTGTGAATGACTGTCCCAGCCTCTGAGGATCAAATTGGTGAACTCCAGAGATAAAAGTGATGTTTTCCAGAGTGTGAGCTAAAAAAAGCAGCTTTCTGAGCCGGCAGGAATAACAAGCTCTCTGAAGCATCACAGAGAGTGTTCTATCTGAGATGGGTATTTCTTGTCTCATTGTCAGCTGCAGAAATCAGCTTGTAATGGCCATGATTTAAATTAGACTGTGTACTTGAATGAAGAAGGAGCTTGATTTTAACAGGTCATTGCAGAGAGGTAGTTCAGCAAAATGGTTCTCACCACCTCAGCAGAGAGGGATTCCTGAGTAGCTATTCATTTGGGGCTATCAGTGAATTTGCATTCAACTCCGATTCTCTGGGAAGTGGGCAAATTTAACCAATGTGGATTTTTTTTCTCTGAATGTCATAAATGGAGAACAACTGTTGTTTTCAAATCTTTACACAACCAAGAGTGAGAATTGTCTTATGATGGGTGATTTCGTGGCCCATTGATTAGACAATAATTTGGAAAGTTTGAGTTCAAATATCTGTATCTGAAAGCAAATAAATGCCTTGACAATTCCTTCTTATGTTCTCCTCAAAAATACAATAGAACAATAAAATGCTCATTCTTGTACTTTATTGCTAGTAAGTCAGTCTTACTCTGTGTACTAGTAGGAACACTTTTGCATTCTCTTTTCAACAAAGGTCGAAAGTGAAGTTTTGGGGGGTTGTTTCTTGTTTTATACAAGCCTTATGATAGAAATACACAATATCGCATTTTGAAGAAAAGAAACACTAATGTTTGATGGCATTTCTTTGACAACTTGTCATATCTCAATCTAAATTAAAACCACATCTGACACACCAAAAACCTTGTCTTGATCCGTCTTGTTTGGATAGTGCCAGTCCATGATATGACCTGAAATCCATTCCTTGAGGTCATTTAGACAGACTCATTGAAGCAATATTTACTGGCTTCATATATTGGCTGCTGGTCAATGAAAACACTGTCTAATGCGACACTAGAGACTCTATCCCTGCCTGAAAGTAGTAAATGGATTTGATTTCGGGAAGGGAGGGAAGGAAGCAGAAAGTATCTCAAAGGGAGAGTTCAGTAATATGGAGCTACCTCACATGAATAGTCCCTGTGGATCACCTCCTTTTCTCACATGGATGAGCACAGATGAGAATCGCTCAAAGTTAGAGAGCACCTGGCTTGGAAGAAATGAATCTTGGGTTTCTTTCCTGGGTTTTTTACTGTGTCACCGTGGGAAAAGACCTTACAACAGTTGTGCACAATTTTTTCCAGGTGGAAAAAGTGGGAGATTCCTATTGGATGCACTCCAATAGCTCCACACAGCAAGACTGTGAACGCTTGCAAAATTGTTCAGATTACTTTCAGATAAAAACTACAGTATTGTACATAACTTCAGAGTGCTAGGGAAAACAGCAAATAGCAAAAGCAAATTCCTAGACCTTTATTTTCAATCCTCTGTCTTGTCCTGAGAACTGTGAAAACCTACTGTAAGTTAACTCAAACTAGTTTATAGCTCCTTGAACAACTATTGTGGTTTAAAGAAACAAGAATTATGTCTATACCAGTAAATTAAACATGCCTAGACTAATTCTCCATCACTGAGGCCAGCTGGCACAGAATGCTCCACATCCATACTCTTGAAGTCCCTTAACTTCTCGAGCAAGGAGGCTGCATCTGAAGTGCCTACTGGTGTGGGTCCTTTGCTTTTCCTAATTTGCAAATGCTTTGGGTGTGGGTTAGGGTCAAATAATCTCCCATTTGCACAGGTATAGATTATCAAGTTTAAGTGCTTGGGAATATTTCCTGGAGCTGTTTAGTTTACTAAGATAGATCACAAGCATCCCCTTCTCCAAGATTTTTGCCAAGAAGAATACAAGTAAGCAGTCATGAGAAAGAAAGGGAGACTGATCCTTCAAATAATGCCTGCATCTCTGTGATCCCAAATTGTCACCCTTTCCCCTGAGTTCATCCTGCCTTGGCTTTACCAAGCATGATCTCATCAAGGATGCTGAAGGGCCACTTTCATGTTTGACCCCGCTGGGATAAGAGTAAAGAATTCACAGATAATGTATCTTCATGCCATGAAGATACATCAGATTGTCTAATCCACTTTCAGTGCATTAACACCCTTGGAAGGCATTAACATTTCAATCTGTTTTCAGTTTATTGACAGGTGTCTTTAATTAAAGCTTCATCAGAAAGTTACCTACACTGAGTCTGAAGACACTGAATGTTGGAAACTCCATCCTTTGCCCTGGAAATGCGTTCCAGTTCCACATTGCCCTCACAGTTTAAAACGTGTGTCTAATGCTTCATTCGAATTTCTCTGCTTCCAGCTTTCAGCCACTGGATTTTTTTATGCCTTTACCTGCCTGATTAAATAGCCTGTTAGTTCAGGGTAGTTTCTCCTTGAAAAAGAAGTGCTACTGTGTCTTCATTTTCTTTTTGATAAGCCTGGGCTCTTAAAGTCTCTGATGATAAGATGTTTTCTCCCACCTACCAGGGAGCAATTTTCCAATATATTTTTCTACTATTAAGGACATGAGAACACATGTATTGTAGACTGGTTTTCCTCTTCCTTACTATTCCCCTGTGGTGGTAGGCAGTAACCAGTAAGCATATTAGTCTTTCCAGACCTGGAACTCCCTCAAAAATATCACTGACCTGGTATTGCCTCATGGTATTCCCTCATATTGGGTTTCCAGTCCACTGTAGTCTATACTAGCAAACTAAGCGGTGGCAGGGCATGGGCATGGGTCTTGAATTCTGTCATCCATGCTGTTAAATTGTTAAAGGGTTCCTTGCAATGCTTTTGGCTTCCAGCACAACTCCTTAGTAGTCTTCAGAAGCTAGCACAGCCTTTCACAATAAACAGTTTGGATGCAACCAACCATTTAGTCATAGCCCAATGCTCCAATCTATTTACAGGCCTTGCAGAGGGATCTAGATAGATTGGAGCACTTGGCTATGATTAATGGGATGAAATTTAACAAGTTGAAATGCCAGATGCCTGGCAGCCAAGAGGGCAAACTGCATCCTGGGGTGCATCAGCACAGCACAAGCACCCAGTCAAAAGAGGGGATAATCCCACTGTACTCAGTGTTGGTGTGATCTCACTTTGAGTACTTGTGCAGTTCTGGGACCCACAATCTAAGCAGGGTGTGAAGGTCCTTGAATGCATCCAGAGGAGGGTAACAAAGCTGGTGAAAGGGTTGGAAGGCATGTCCTATGAGGAGCAGCTAAGGACTTTGGGCTTGTCTAGTCTGGAGAAAAGAAGGCTGAGGGGTGACCTCATTACTCTCTGCAGCTTCCTGAGGAGGGGAAGTGGAGAGGGAGGTACTGATCTCTTCTCCTTAGGATGCAGCAATAAGAGGCATGGGAATGGTTCACAGCTGCACCACGGGAGGTTTAGACTGGACATTGGGAAGTACTTCTTTACCAAGAGGGTGGTAAAACACTGGAACAGGCTTCCTGGAGAGGTGGTCGATGCCCCAAACTTGTCAGTGTTTAAAAAGCATTTGGACAATGTCCTTAACAACACTCTTCAAGTTTTGGTCAGCCCTGAATTGGTCAGACAGTTAGACTAGATGGTTGTTGTAGGTCCCTTCCAACTGAAATGGTCTGGTCTGGTCTGGTCTGGTCTATTCTATTCTATTCTGTTTTGGAGACTGAGAAAGTTTCACAGTATGGAGGTGGCTAGGCTATGCCAGGTGGCCTTCAGGTTGTAGAACAGGACCTGACACTTATACGATTACAGATATAGGCTAAAAGCTCAGCCTCCTTTTCAGAAATTCTGTCGATAGTTATTCCAGATAGAAGTTCAGCAGCTATGCATATTGCAGGCAAAAAATATGTTTATTTAAAACTAACCAAACCTACTAGAGAGACTTGGTTAAAAACAGAGCTCTAGAGATCTAGGAACCCCTAAAATTACCAGGTTAATTACCAGGGACTTGTCGCAACTAACTTTTGTAGTTGAAAATCACTGTCTTAAAATTAATTGCAAGAACTGAACCAAGCTGCACATTACATGGCCTTTTTACGGGACACTTCAGACACCAGTTCCACCTGTTCGTCAAATCAAACTCCTGTGAGGAGATGGAGTGGAGTGGGGATTACCACGGCCAACTGCACTTTCACATGGAAGACAAGCTGCTTTGGGGGATTTGCACATGTGAGAGCCAAAGCAGGTTGTTGTGTGGGAAAGGGATTCAGTTGTCACACTTCCACCTTTTATGCTCCACACTTCTCCAGCACCTGTTTTCATAGCACTCTCAATGAAGGCAATTGAGTAGGGTAAATGTTGCCATGGTTAAGTCAAACTTTCTGATATCGTGCTTTTGCCACAGATTATTTCAAGTGTTAATACACTTCATTGTGACTGAGTCCCCTAACTTCCTGCATTGCTTTCTGTCATGATTTGGATCACAACAGAATTAGCAAGACATCTTTGCACTCCTTTCCTGCCATGCATTTTCTGCAGGCACAGAAACTCTTGGCACTGATTTGTCTTGTCAACTTCAATGGTTGAGCCTTTCCTCCCAGAAGCAATCCAGATTTCCATCTATGAATTTCTTCCATAAGGTCAGAACATGTTATTTTATACAACGGCTTTCCTGGAATCCCCCTGGAGTCCTAGCAGTCATGCTCCATAAGCCCCTTGTCTGGGGGTAGCAAAAGCAGTTTGGCAGAATCGAAGGGGCTGCTTGAAACGTGATGTTTTCCAGAGGAGTTGGGCTGAGTTTCCAGGTGCAGCATCTCCTCCTTGGAACAGGGACAGGATATTTAGCAGGAATTCAGAATAGAACTTTGCACCCAGGGGATCATTTAAGAGAAAAACCTCTCTGTTAGCCATTCCCTGACTCGCAGCATATCCCAAGATGGCAGCCACCTCCTAAACATATGGAGTAAGTATGAGACGTGGTATTTCATGTGCTGAGATAGATTGAATCCCCTTTCATACTTAAAGTAGTCATTAAGTCTAATTTTACTTTTGAAACCCCATTCAGTCTCATGGAAGCATGGTTTGAAGTTGTTTTTTCCATGGAAACATGGAAGCTGTTGGTTTGAAAAGGTGTTACATGCCCTGAGAGAGCAGGGTTAAATTTTTAAGAACCTTCATGTTCAGTGAATCAATAAAGACCATATCTTCTTTTTGGATACTCATTGCGCTGTATTAACCTGAACAATAAAGCAACTCAGGCTCAAATTACTATAAATGTTATTACATCTATAAATCTTTGGAACTTGAGACATACTTAAATTGTTTGTCTAGTAGCTTTGAATAAATGGACAACATTTTTTTTCATTTATTTACATGAAGAAGGAGAGTTAGAAGATTCAACATAACAGTAGCAGGCTGAGCAAAGACAGAGACTACTGTATATTGCTTGGCTTAGAAATAAATAACTATTTTTAATATTTCATGTAGTCAATTGGTATGCAAGTGTATATCTGAAATACAAATGGATAAAACTTCTGCAAACTCTATACTTACTTGAAGAGAGTTTACTGAACCAAACTACTTCATTATCACCTTCACTTAGCCAATCACAAACCTAGACTTCTGTCTTGTGTGCAAAAGCCGCAAGTTCTGTAAACAATACGACTACAAACAGCACTAAAAGTAAGCATGGTTGATTAACTGCAGAGTGGCAAATTTAATTCAAGCAGTTTTGACAGGTTGTGTTGCCTGGGTTGAACTTGAAATAACGTCTTGACATATCAGTGGGTCTTGTGCTTTTCCAGGTTGAGTCGTTCCTTAAGGTGTTGAGTCATATAACTTGATGATGGAGTGTCAAACGTAATGTGTTAAACATAGAAAATAACAGATACCATGATGATCAGCACATGCTAAAATATGTTTGACTGTTTCTAATTAAAAAGAATAGATTTTCAGATATTTCGGTTCAATATATAGCAACAGCTTTGAATTGTCCCCGCTGTGCAAAACAAAAGGTACATACTGTTTTAAATAGATGGGAAAAAAAACAGACTAAGGCATTTCCATTTAAATTAAACAATAGTTTATGGGTTTAGGATAAATAGTTTAATGTGTTTCTGTGAGGCTAAGAACACTCTTAAATGAATTTCAAGCCAAAATATCAACACCAAGAACATCTAGCAGAATAAAGCCCAGTAAAAGGCATTCAGTTGGAAGTATGTGATCTGAAGTGGCTTAGTGGTATTTGCATGCAAGGAGATGGCAGCCGTATAAGTGAGAGATAACAGAATAGTTGAGACGGAGAGTAAAATTTATCATAACATGTCTAGTGATGATTAAAAGCCTGTGCTTATTAGATGCATAAAATGTATTACTAAATCATTTTTGGAACATATAATTTTCCAATTATTTATGCATCACAGTAATTAATGATAGGAGGGACAGAGTCAGTGATTCACTGTGTAATACATATGGTAGTTACCTGGGGAGGAAAAAATTACAGTGCTACCAATTATTTGCTTTAATGTTTTTGTAATTATGCCCTACACCCAAGTTGAAAATTTCTTTAATTCTTTTTTAAACCCTTCATTCCTAACAATGAAACTGCTTTCTTTTTAGCCCTTCAATTAAGTCTAATTTTTAAGCTGCCATCCAAGAAATATACAATTCCATAAATGCCTCGTTTGCTTTTATATTTTGCTGGCAACGGTCTGCAAGTATGAAATCTTGCCCTTCAAGCATCTTATTGACGAACTAATTTAGCCAGTCTGAAGGATGATCTTCTGTTTATTACACGTGGCTGGGATTTGCGTGATCTCAGTTTCTTTTCTACTTTGGCCTTAACTTCTTAACTGCAGAAAAATGAACCAAAGCCCCGGAGCTATTTGTCACCGGGTAGGTCTTTATTCTTGTGGGTGGGAAAGGAGAAATAATTCTGCATTCAGCAGAGTCACTTTTTGCACTGCACATTTCTCATGTTCCCTGTTTTGGGATGGTGAGAAAGAAGTGCCAAGCAGAAAAAGAATACCTGCAATGTACTGCCAGTTGAGTTGAACTCATTCTTATTAAATGGTACATGCCTACTGTGTAAATGTTTATATTTGAGCTAGCCACCTTGGACTCCTTTTGTAGACAATGGAAAGAAATTAACACCCTGGGGTCAATTTGTCTGATGTATCTGGGAGATTTTGTTTAAAATGCCATAAATTATGTCCTAAAAATGTCTCTTTCTCTCAGTGGACTACAAAGAACATTGTGAGCAACTAGCTTAGATAAACTTTCTAGCTATCTAAAACTAGACGAGTTAAATCCCTCCATCTACGTCTATACTGTCCTATAAAAATTGTGACACTGAAATGCAATTGCAGATGCTCTTAAATTTTTGAGTGGCATGGCATAGTTTTTTTTCCCATACAATAAAAACTATTTGTGAAACATCTCTCAGACACTGTTCATGAGCTAGCATGGTCTAGGGAATATTCCCAGTGAACAGTTTGGATGTATCCACCCATTTTTGGAAAAGAAAAAAAAAATGATATAGATGCAAACTCTTTTCTGCCAGTTTGCCCCAAGAATGAAGAAAAGTCACAGTTCATTCCAAGATTTGGGTGGACACTTTGGACACTTTGAACTTAGCTAACACCTGACAATCATAAGTAATTTGTGTAGAAAGCACACGAGTCATGCAGCTTCACATACTTAATCCTGCTTTTACTGTTCTTCACCTGACAGTGAGCCCCCCACAAGGCTACATGCTGTTACACACAGCACATCTGCAGGGATGTTTCCTCTTTCTATTCCCACTCAAAACAGAAGTCACAGCAATTCTTCCGAAAGATCAGGCTGTGTTTCCCACATAACTGTCAGCATTTGGGGATTTTAGTGTCGTGATTTCCAGGGAGTACACTGAAATTTAGTGACCTGATATGAACTTTTCCCTTTCTAAGAACCCTATCTAACAACCTCTGTTTTGCTGTCAGCTACAACAGACAAAAGTCATCTCTTCTGTGTGGGCTGGGCATGGTGCTCCCAAACAATTCATGCAGTTCCCGCAGGACAAGAGAATGCATTTCCTTTGAGTCACAACCAAAAGCCTTTTCCAGAGCAGACTTAGTAGTGTTTAAAAGATTTATTTAATTCTTTTCCCTCGAATAAATGAGCTTGGAGGGTTAGACTTCCCTGCGAAGAAGATTTATAAAAAAAAAAAAAATAAAAAAATTGTAGTGCATTTTGGCAGATTATGTGGGTGGTATATAAATCAATAAAGCTTCCAGCTATACAAAGCCTTTGGGTGCATTGAGATGTTTGTTTGTTTTTATTTATTCCAAACAGAACTAAATCTGAATAGGATGTGGTTTTTTTTATTTCTGCCAAGAAATGAGGACATAACCCTCCCCCTACCCGTCCCTGTTCCCTGCTGTGTTACAACTGTACCCGTATCAAGCATTTATTTATTGCAAATATTCATAAGGAAAAACTGTTGATGCTAATGATGGAAAAAATATTCTTGAGATGCTTCCTCCATGTCTGCTCAGGCATATGTGTATGTGATATGTACTGGGGATCAGATACCTATGTACTTAGCCGAGTCTGCTGTTGGGATACGCACAGTCTGGTGGAGGCAATGGCAAAGCTGAAGCCTTTGGACCTCCATGGGTCCTGAGACCCATGGAGCCTTCTAGGTTGCTGGTTAATGCTGCTTTTGGATATTATGACCTGTTCCATGCTGTAAATTGTCTGTGGTAGGAATAAATTAAGTGTGGTTTTTTCTCCATTTTTTTATGGCAGCTTTTTAGTGTGCTTATTGTGGCCAGAGCTGGCTGTTTGTTCTGGCCTGCATGACGTTGTCCCAGTGCTTCTGTGTTGAGGTTCTAAGTTCATGAAAGGTATCAAAAAGTGTCTTTGCTGGCCAAAATCTCTCATGGAGGAAAAATGCTGAGATACTAATTCTTAAAATTTTTCCCAGCTTTACTGAAATCCATATTTGAATACAAAACCTCCAAATTTTAGTAATGAGTGCTTAGCTCCCATCCAAGCTCCCACCTTTCATAAGAATGTCACAGATTAGGAGAAAGAAGATAAAATAGCCACTCCTTTCCAAGACCTTTACAAGAGTCATTTCATTCTGAAAAGACACATCCGTGGAAAGGAATGCAGATAGGATCTACACAGTAGGCCAAAATGATGAAAATCTCACGTAGAAATAAGTTCAAGACTCATGGCCATGTCAATGATGAATATTTACACCACAAAAGCCTTCTAAAAAAGCCTGGAAATGCCATGGCAGCAACACCAAGATACTTTAAATATCCCATTTTTCATCCAGAAATTACCAATATTAGAAATTTGCAATATTTTGCTTCCTGTTAGCTCTGGGAATGCAAAATGGTTGGAGAGTGGATAATGGAACATTTAGATAGAGTCATCAGAAAGCAATGTGGATATTCACAGTCCCTGATGTTCAGCTTGGGCAGCAGCCATTACTAAATCAATGTTTCCCAAACTGAAAGAATTGTTTATGGGACTCAAAACAGACCAAGTGGACCACAGTTACTTTCTGTGTTATGACGGAAATTAGACTAATCATCATAATGGTCCCCTTTGATTTAAAATATCTAAGACATGCCTATAATTTAAATATAATTGGAACTGGCTGATGGAAATTAATCAATTTTATATGTAGAAATCAATGACAGCAACAAATATTTGGAAATAAGACAATTCTTATGTTTAATGAAACAGCAAGGTCCTAGACGGTTGTATGTCAAAGAGAGAATCTTCTGAGTGAGTATGGAAGTCTACTATGCGACTCTCTGTATCTGCCTGGACTCCTATCAAGTCAAAGTAGAGAAACAGGTTGAGGGTGCAATTTATCTCTTAAAAAAGTCTAAATTAGATCACAACAGTTGTACCTAAGTTGTACTTGGATTTTTGAAGAATGCTACAGCAGCCTTACAGCTTTTGGCTGTATGGTTATGGCACATTGACAGAAGACTGAATGGCTTAGTGGAAAAGAAATATGGGGCACTGCAAGAAATGATGGAATTTTGTCGGCTGAATTTTTCCTAAATTATTAGCATTGAGGCTTTTTGAAGAAAGTGTACAAATGGAGATAACATTAGCAAGAGCAACGGGTAAGAGAATCAGCCTACAATTTAAGAGGTCAAATTTAGGAGGCTAGATGTATCTGTCCAGGTTTGAGTTCGGTGTTTAAGAGGGTTTAAGAGGGTGGATGCAGTTAGACTGTGCCAGCCAACCTAGAGTCCAGGGAATGGTAGTAGCATTGAGTACGCCAGCAAAGACATAGCATTTGTGCTTTTTATGGTGTGTATTTTTAGTTCCCCTTAAAAGTGGGACAGGCTTCTTGTTTGCTTAGGAACCTCTTTTAGCTCAATTTTTTTATTTCTTTGTCTTTGAGGCACACAGATTTTTTTTTTTTGCAAATCTGCCTCTAAATGATTCATTTGACTAACATCAAGAAATGGCAAGGAACAGGACATGCAATTATGTCTGCTATTTAACTACTACTCGTTTTCTAACCAAGGCTATTGCAAAGCTGGTCCTATATTGTATTAGTCAATTGTATTAGTCAATTTTTGTGTCTTTTGTTTCCTTCTCTCCTTCTGTTGCTCTAGCAGCCCTCTCAATACCTTTTGCTTTTGTCAGCACAGAGCAGTATACTGTTATTAATGTCTCCTCTCATTCCCAGTCCTTTCTGCATCTCTTTCCTGTTGTTGCCTCCAGTGACATGCAGTGATGATAATGGGATGCAGTGCCACTGGCATGATACCTCAAAGCCCTGCAAGGACTAGTTCAGAGGTACAGAATTGCTTAAAAAGCCAGGAGCTTCTCTACCCAAGGCGGGGGGGGGAAAGCGATTGCTTTGCTGCATTAGGATCTGAATGCTCCTTGCCACTTCCTAGCAAAGCAGTTTAGAATCAAGCTCCACTGGATGATAATTGTTTTAACTACCATTGTGGTTCTGTCTTTTATCCAGGGGCATGGCTGGGGAGGATGGGTGAAGTTGTGCAACTGATGTCTGCCTAATTCACAGGGTATTCCTAATTGGTTGGGATAGATCTCCCTGCCCTCCCTTCTCTCCCTTCCCCCCACTGAGATGCAGTTTGATCCTTTACTTACAGCTTTTCCAAAGAAGTTTATGCATTCTTTACTCAGTCTGCATAAAAATAAAGGTGACCAACATGAGCGCCTTCTGAGGACAGTCAGAATTTCTTACCGGAAAGAAGGAATGTTAAAAAAAATCAATAAACCATAATGATGTACATTTTTTTTATAATACAGATCATTGCAATAAATGCAGCTCAACTGACAAAGTCTTTGCAGGGGAAAGTTAGTGATAGGGGTGACCATGTCAGCTTCATTTTGAAGAAACCTGTCATAGTCAGATTTCCTACCTTAGATATTTACAAAGACAGTTCAGGTAGCCTATAAATTTAGGCTCAGTTAAAGGAAAGGTGTGCTATCTCTGAAGAACAAACAAGAGCCGCTAAATAAGTTATATATGATTTTGTACTGGGGTGGTAAATACCTCAGTGCTCCCTGTGGCTGAGCTGGGAGCCATCTAGACCTGGTTGGTAGGCAGCATGAGGGACCACAGCATATCTAAATGGGAGCTTGATTGGCTGTTGAGCTGGGAGCCTCAGCTATACGCAGTTGGGAAACTGTTCTGATGGCATCCCGGAGCCATGCGTCTATACCTTTTCCCTTTTAGTCTCCATCTTAATGTAAAATCAGATTTCCGTAGCACAGGGGATGGAAGGGTTGGACTCCTTCACTATTCCGGTGGCGATATTCTTTGCCTTTGGAAGCCATCAATAAACTGTTTCAACTCAGTTATTAGGCATTAATGAGCACAATACATTTCCACACATTAAGATTAATAATTATATCAACAAATGTACTCTACTGATGAGACCGAAAATTTTCACCCCATAGCCAATTTTCCTTTCTTTCCAGTTTGTTTAGAATTATGCAGGATTCATACTTTTTCAGTGAGATATACTCAGACATGAGCTCTGAATTTTACCTGCTTGAAAAATCCTAGAAGTATTTAAAAGCTGCAGTATTTCCACAATCACTTTGGCTCTGTACCAGTTTTGTACCAGTGAGAAGTCTTTTTGGACAGATAATCTATTCATCATGTCCTGCAGCGTTATTCCCTGCTTCTCTGAAGACTTCATCTAATCTACTGGTGCTGTTGTCAAATAATTATGTTGAACATTGTCTGCTGATGTTCACAGATTCATTCAGATTATGGCATTTGTTGCATTTCCTCTGTATTCTTCAAAATGTAAGTCATTGTCTTGAATTCTTCTCACTGAAAATATGTACAACTCTTTATGCTGCTCTTGCAAAATTGTGGCTTAGATCTGAAATAGGATGGGCAGCAGAGTTCACTTTTCCTGTAGACTTCATATTTTTCATCAAGTCAATGATACAAAGAGACAGGTTGCTGAGGAATTCAAGAGTTTCCTCATTAAATCATTATATGCAGAGAAATTTTATTTTGTCAAAATTAATTTTGTCAGGTAATGTATGCACCTGTTCTTACAGAAGCAGCAGAAGCAGTTTCTTGCATCAGGAAAAGAATTGCTGATCACCCACTTTGAAAGATCTTTTGGCTTGGTGCTTGGGGCACTCATCTGTGATGCGAAAAAGTGCAGTAAAAATCCCTAGTCTGCATGAAAGACAGCACTAACTCGAATCTTAATCTCTTCCACCATAGCTATCCAGGGCTCACACTGTTCATACACTTTATTAGTTAGCAAAAAATATGATTTTTTTTCTTGAGGTCTAATGCTAACTATTCCAATAGCCGGAGGGATTTTCTTTATTTTCTTCCAGGATGCTATCACAGTGTGATTTCTTCTCCAGTTTTTGGCAGGTAGGCAGGCAGCCAGAATAACCATGACTGATTCAAATGAAAAAATATATACATCCTCTTTTTGACTTTAAAGTCTTGCACATTTTTTTTTTTTTTTTGTGCTGCCTGATTCCAGATCTTATTTGCTATCTTCTAGTTTTTGGTAGAGTCTAGTAATCACACTGCCGTTTCTCAGCTGACATCTTCTCCCAAGAGCTTGGCTACATGAACAAGCTACTGGTCAGCAATTCAGGCTACAGATTTGAGACAGCTCGAGCTACTCTGTACTTTCTGTCCTATCTTTCTAAGGCAGCTCAGCCCTCTGTGAACATCACTGAGCTTACCTTGCTTGGGAATTTACTCTTCTGTTAAAGCACAGAATGATTTAAGGACACCAAAACCTGCACCAACCAAAGAAGATACTTTACAACTAAAAATTAATAATGAAGAAACTTTTGGAAAATGACTTGAATGTAAAACCTAAAAGCTAGTCATGAGTAACGGGTCAAGACAATGTGACAATGAGGTCAGCATGATCTAAGGCTGCCAACACAATGTCCTTACATATTTAAGCAGAGGAGCAATTCTTCAATAATAAGCTCTGCTGCAACTTAGTGGGACTACCTCATCCATCTGGATACTTCTTTATGACTGAAAAAAAAAGGACAAATGCATTTGGAGAAGAGTGGGGACTTGTGAGGGATCAGTTTAAAAAAAGGGATTAAAAGCACTGCATACACCCCTGAGGGGAAGCAATCGTCTACAGACGTTGGAAGATTGCAAGCATTAAAGACTGAAAACTGAAAACAAACATGTGAGGTGCGAGGAGAGGGTTTAGTTAGATCCCCTTTTCCCATGTGAAATTGTGGCTGAATTTCTAGATAAACTTGTTTAGAGGGTTAGCTATTTGCTTATAATAGTATTGTGAACAACAGTGTGTGGGAATTTGAAAAATGCTAGCACGGTGCCTAGAAAAATAAGTGTGAATTGACTGTAGGAAGTAACTCTATACAGGCTTGGAGGTAGTTTAGCATAATCAGCTTTTTCCATCCATAACTCAGAGGATATTGTGCATTATTAAAAGCAGATACTTCTGGCCACTTGACTATTAGTCTCTTACAGCTATAAGAATATGAATGGTAGGTGTTAAAATCAGCCACAGGAGGGCTCTTGCATTATTTCCCTGCAAGCCTTTAAACATATTGAGGATAATAAAGGAAGAAGCCTATTCAAGCAAGTATAGACAGAGGCTAAAAAGATCAAGTCAATCTGTGCTCTAGTTCCTGTCAGTATGTACAGGAAAGGAACGCTCTGAATCATGAATAGTTCACTGTGCACTTTATTTCATCTGCTTGTAGAAGCAAGAGTGATTGCCCCTTCTGTGATTTTAGCTCGATGCCGTGTTTCTCCAATAATAGGGCATGGTTCAGTGTATACATTGGAGGTCTAGATATGAGGACTGAGATAAAGACAGAATTTCCATGGCAGTGCTAAGCATCTACTCCAGGTTTTCTAGACATCTAAATTTGGTGCTATACTAGTCATTACTAAAGTACTTTTTCTCATTTTTGTTTCTACTGTCTTCTCTGTAACTTGGGTCCCATCAGTCAGTGCTACAGCAATTTAGCTGAGCTCCCAAAGTGGCATGCTGAATTCCCACATGGAATGCATGCACACGGTCTAGGACTCTTTGGATGCTCATGTGTGTATCTGATCAGAAGTGATCACAAGACAGAAGCTCAATATTGTTAGATCAGTTGTGAAACAGGGCCTGCTCCAAAGGAACAAACATCCACGTTGGAGTTGACTCAATCCATATCTTGCTTTCTTCTTTCCCTCAGGAAAAAAAACTCTTATCCTATGCTAGATTTACAGGTGCTAAACAAGGACATCCCCACCAGTCAGTTGATCTACAGGCTTTCTTTTTTGCCTCAGGGATACCCAGCCAATCTTTCCACTTACCAAGTGTACAGACATCATGCAACTTTATCTTCTTTTCCCTAAGGACATCCCTATCACAATTTGTTGCTCTTCCAGAAAGACTCTATTTCTTGCAGGGCCCTCAAAATCATTCCTATCCAAGGAAAGGGATCAAAACAACTCCTTGGTACTCAAGGAGGGTTTCTGAAACTTACTGCTTGTTCTCCAATTTGTTCATGTTTTCCAGATGAAGCGTTTGGGGATAGAATGTGTGTACAGACAATTAGCTGCTTCTCGCCTTGATCTAGAGGAAAGATTTGACACCCTTCCTGTTTTTTTATGCGATTCATAACACATCTGTACTGGACCCAGCTTAAGAAAAAAATTAAAATTTTGCAAAAATTGATTTATTTTTCCCTGTGGCATTACACACATATACACACAACAACAACAAAAAAAAAAAAAAAAGAAAAAAAGAAAAAAGAAGAAAGCAGAACAAGAACAGTATGCGGTTCAAGGTCTTCATAGTACTGTTCGAAAATTATTTCGAAATACTGCCCTGAATGAAACAATATTGAGACTTTACCTCTGATTTATTCTTCCTCAACTGAAGCATCAAGTTTTTTTCCACTCAGTGGAAAGAGGCAGCTCAACTCACTTGAGAGTTGTTACTGTGGAAGTCACCATTGTAAAATGTCCTTTCCTCTCTACTGATATGTAAGGAAGTTTAAATGACTAAATTTATAAATGGACACTTCAATAGATTCAGAAATCCATATCTTTTACCTGGGTCCCTCAATCTGTGCCCTGAGTGACCAAACCACCAAGCTATTGGCTATTTTGATACAGTTTGAGACACAGAAGGGCAATTTTTTATTTACACCTGAGAATGTTCTTTTCTTTTTGCCAGAAGTTCCGTCCTTCTCTATCTGTCTTGGCTAATATCTTCTTTTGCAAAACTGACTTTTGACAACATTTTTCCGAGGAAAAAGCATTTCATCTGATAATGCATGACCAGCTCTTTGGGGCACAAACAGTTCATGTTTTTTGACTGAGTCCTTCCTGAACCACTAAATGCCATTTTTTCTGGAGTAGCCACATTTTTAGAAGCACTCACCCCTTTGGGTGTTGAGCTTCAAAGGGGAAATCCATCCACAGGAGCCAATGTGAGGGATGTGAGTAGTGTGAGGTGCTGTGTTTGTATATCTGCACCTGGCTGTTTTGAAAACCATCTCCACCACTGCTGCCTCTGGCATTTATCCCCTTTCCTGGCCCACGATGTTTTTTTACAACCCCCTGAGGCCCAGCATATCTGGCCATCAGGACAGCAAGCCACCAAGCAGAGATGAACAGCAACCATGTGCAGAGAATTCCTTCAGAGCCCCCGTTCTCCCCCCCTCGCCCCCAATATCTCCCCTCCTGAATGTTTGCTCTTTCATACTTCATTGGAGAATTGTGTTATCTCCATGAGATGTGGTCGGGCTTAACGAAGGAATGTCTGCGACGGCACGCTGCCCTCCTCCCAGAGACACTGCAATGGGACAAGCTGCCTCATTAGTAAGAATGGGGGCTCTTGTTGACTGCAAGAAATAGAAATAAATAAAATAAATAAATAAATAGAAGAAGGAGAGATGGGGAAAGGAGAGTGGGGGAGAGAGGGAAAAAAGAGAGAGCAACTTTTTTTTTCCCCCCTTCTTCTCCTCTGAAGGAAGCAGCAGTGTCTCCTTGCAGAACGACAACCCTCAGGATACAGCAGTTGTCTTCAAATCTGTGACCATAAAAAATCATTATCTCTGTGAAATACAGCAATTTGGGAGATAATCAAACAGTGACCAGGGGGCAGAGCTGCCAATCTGAAGGATTATGCTCTGTGCACGCTTGATTCTGTCTGACCTTCCTCCGAGCCAGCTGTCAGCTTGGCGAAAACGCACACGGATCGACTCAGGGCACATTCATTAGACTGTCTTCGGTGAAGAAGTCATTTGCATAAAACCCCAGCTTTCTTAATTAGTACTTCATTTTTCCCTTGACTTATTTTGTGGCTAAGTTCACTCGCCTTCTTTTTTTTTTTTACTTGCCGAAAAATAAAATGGGGGAGGAGATTTCTTTTTTTTTTTTTTTTAATGTGGGGGCAGGAGGGAATATGACTTGCAAATTAACTCAGTGATAATTAGCCTATTAACATTTTCAGAGATGTAGGAGGTTTCCAAATGTTAAAAAAAAAAAAAAAAAGAATCAGAAGGGGGAAAAAGTGTGTGGGGGAATACTGTAGTTGAATTTTATTATCTAAACTTCTGGATTGACGATACTGAAATGTTGGGAAAGAAAGACGGTACAGTCCATATGTCAAAAAATCTCTCTCCTTTTTTTGCAATGATACATACTCTACTCATTCTCAAAGACTACTTAGGAAAATGCTACTTTATCATTCCTATGGACATGCAATGGAATTTTTAGTGTTAGAAAAATAAAAATATATTTTTCTTCTACCGCAGTTAACACTGAATAAACTGTTTGGATCAGGAAGAAGTTAACACATACTTCAGTTTTACCAGGACTTTTCTAGTATATACCAATAATGGTTTTCACATCCCCTAAAAGCTTCAAAACCAAAGTTGTGTCAAAATAAACTGCAAATTGTTGTATGAGCATAAAAGTATTCACTTAAGATGCACTGCACTTTACAGATTTAAAATTGTTATGTGATTGCTAGGAACAAAAAAGCCACAGGAATGATTGCATTGTGTTACAAAAAGAGAGATGCCAAATTAGTGCAGACATTACGGAATTTGTTCTTTAGTTCAAAGTAGATGCTAATGATGCTTGTTCTCTGTTTGATATTCTACTCTAGCCTGATGTAAGAAGGTATTTCAGAGTACTCCTAATTTTAAGCACAAACTAGTCCACCTTACATCTCAGTACCACTATCAGAGCATAATTATTTGCACAAGAGGAGGGAAATCCTGAAGTCCAAGCGACATCCTTGTCACGGATGAATCAGCAGCTAACAGAGAAAAAAGGCATGCACATCCTGCAATGCTGTCTTTGTGGCAACATGCTGTTTAAAATGGCACAAAAAGAACTAAAACTTGCTGCCATGTTTTGTAAACTCCTCGCCATTGTGTCAGAGAGCAAAAATATAACTGAGTACATCTTTGTTCTTGGATATATATTGCAGCTCTTCCTCTGGTTTTATAGATCTTCTCCAGTAGAGGTCTTAAATAAAGTTTCAAGATGGGAAAGGTAGCTGCAGTCAGGATATGGAACATCTCTAAATTTGAAGAATCAGGACCAACCTTTAGAAAGCAGAGTATTTCAGGTAATTGTTCATTAGTGAAATGAATAGTGTTAGGACCTGTTCTCTGATCCTGAGGGCAATGGGCTCAGACTGGTTGTGTGCATACTACTAAATTGCCTCAGCCCCCAAAACAGCATGAATCCACCCAAATTGCCTAAAAGGAATTTTCTTTGGCCCACACTAAGACCCCATATATGCAATGAAATCATTTGGGAGAACACTAGTTGGTCTGTAACAAAACTACGCTGAAGGATATGTAACCACGCTCTGGATACATAACAGTATGAATGGCCACATTTTAGTGCCTGTGCTTATTTCCAGCAGTGTTTCATTTACTCGTGCAGATGTACCTTCAGCTATTTCCATTTGGGAATTAAAACTAGTTTCGAGGTCCATTTCATATTTTGTTCACTGGGGTGCTGCAAGAAATGTACTTAAGCAATTTCCTTGAAAAGCTGTATATGTATGTGATTAATACTAATATTAAAAAGCCAAATTAATGAAATATTCTGAAGACTATGCAGATAGACTTTTTATAGACAGAATGAATGCAACAGCATGTCAAGCTCTTGCTTATAGAATTGTAGAATGGTTAGAGTAGGAAGGGACCTTAAAGATCATCTAGTTCCAACCCTCCTGCCATGGGCAGCAACATCTACCACCAGACCGGGTTGCTCAAAGCCCCATCCAGCCTGGCCTTGAACACCTCCAGGCATTGGGCATCAACAGCTTCTCTGGGCAACCTGTTCCAGTGCCTCACCACCCTCATAGTAAAGCATTTCTTCCTAATATCGAATCTAAATCTCCCCTCTTTCAGTTTAAAACCGTTACTCCTCATCCTATATCTACGCTCACATATTGATACGGATTAATTAATAACAGTGAACTGCCGCTGAGTTTCAGCTGCTGTGGCCCTGCTTCAAAGGACTTCCACATTTCTGAACGCACATTTTCTTTTCCTTGTGGTGTATATAACAGTATTTCAAATGTGCCAAGAGCAGCTGTAGTTATGGAAGAATAATGCAAACAGCACAGAAGTCAATAGAAAGACTGTAAAGTCTTCTTCAGCCATTTTTACACTAAGTTTCTTTCAATTATATTTGGAAGTTTATGGGGACCTGTCAGAAAAAGTGTAATCTTGAAAGATTTTTACTGTTTATGTGTAGAATAAGGATTCCCAACTGACTACCAGGAGCTGTTCAGTAATGCTGAATTAAAATTGGAAAAAATATCTAAAAAATATCTACACAGTTTCATTCTTATACAAAAAAAAAAAAAAATCTTCTGAGGAAGAGCTGGATTTTGGAGCTGACCAATATGCAGTCCCTCTGAGAATTATGCTATATTTATCCTCAATAGGTTTTGGGTATATCCAATACACTCTCAGCCTCCCAGCATTTAAAATCTACTGTATGTAGCTTTTGATGAACTCCTGTAACCTTCTGTTACTCTGGGAAAATTTACTAGATTGTAAAAGCTGAAAATTGATTTCATTATTAGACCATAATATTCAGCAGTAATTCCCTATTTAGTTACTAGGAATAGTCTAAAGTCTAGTTATAACCTTTTTGTGCTACTTTTATGCCCTCTTGGTGCCACCACACTCAGTTAATGTGTTCATTCAGCTCTCAGCCCTCATAGCCCAGTTCCAAGACTCCTGGCACAGACCTATAGGAGCTTCACTCATTTAGTTATTTGGAGCTTGCTCCTTGTTCTATTTCCCTCTGAATTACAGTTGCAATTCAGAAAGGTCACTTTCTCAGATGTAAATAAAATATTGTTCCTATGACACATTCATATAAGTCCAAGAGCAGTCATCAATCACTGCTAGTTGACTCAATACAGTAACAGCTACTTTAGGTCCTTATCAAAGAATTCATTTTGCATTTTCACTCTAGGCGAAAGTCATCTTACCTAACTTTTCCAGTACTGAAATTGGGCATTTAGTCTGAGCTAGTTGACTATGTTCCTGCTATACTTGGAAGGAGATAAATATGTCAAGAAAGAAATCAATTCCATCTAAAAGAGACACTAATTTTATGATGAGATGAAATATTCGCCCTGAGATCTAGTCTGTCCTTGCTGACCATTGAGGTATGTCTTGACAGCTAACTTAGTCAAGGAACATTATTTCTAGAAAAGTACAGTTCAACAAGATGAGTCAAGGGATTAATTGCTTGATTACACAGTACAGATAACAGCCTTGAAAGCTTCCTTGTCATAGTAATTTCAGTTTAGTATAATAATAATAATAATAATTTAAAAGTTATAATGTCATGGATAGGTTTCTAAACTCATTTTCTGTCTTCCTTGTTTTCTCTCAGAGCACCGGGAATCTCATAAAAGTGATTCTTTTTGCATAACACTTATTTTCTGTAGGCACTTACCTGAAATAGCCCCTTTTATCCATTTTGATTCAGATGTACCTTAGCTAACAAGTCAGGTGTGCCATCTGAGCTGCTGGTGGAGGTTCCTTCATTAAGGAATGGGGAGAGACATGAGTCCCTGCAGAGTGATTAATCCCACCTACCAGAGGTGATTAAGACATCAGAGTTGAAATGGTTCTCTGGATGTGTCTGTCTGACTGCAGGAGACTAGAAGTCTAACTAACTAAGGCTAGGCTCCTAATTTTTTAATGGCTAAACTGGAATAGAGGTTGTTGATTACCCCTGTGTATCATGCATAGTGGATTTCCATGAAATAAAGCAATATTGCAGCCTTCAGTGATTTTACAATGAGTGCTAGTAGGTGATGGTTTCTCAAATCCATGAGTTCTAGGTGTCCAGAATATACCAGATACTTTCTGATGTTCTACTGCTTCCACTCTTGCTTCTTTGTACGACACTTAATTACCTTCTCTTGTATTATCCTCGGATTGTAAGGTTTTGGGGACAAAAGGCATCTGAATTCTGGGTGAAGACTCAATGAATTACCATTCAGAAATCTCCACAGCTGATTCCAGCGAGAAAATATATTACAATGCTACATGGAGGTCCTTGTGAAGAACAGTAAGCTGCATCAGAATGCTGCTGTTTCGGCTAGCAAACCTTGGGTCCATTTATAACATAGTATTGGTCAGTTCTAGATAGGGTTGCTACTTTTGACATAAAAAAAAGATGCCGAGAGCTCCTGGCAGTGAAGGTACACACCCACCTTGTACCCCCACCTTGAATAGCCATCTGTCTTCAGTCCTCCTCTTTGGCTCCCTTCAGATTTGTGGGTACACCCTTACCACAGTTATGTATGGACATAATGTTCTGACTAAATGCCAAAACAGGACTTGCTTCTTGAGCAAAGGACTTCATAGAAATAATAACAAAAATGTGTAAATAAAGGAAATACGCTCCTGTGTCTTCACCAGACTTAAGGAACGCTTTGCTCAATCAAGGCACATCCTTGTTAAGGTTTGTCATTGCTACCTATTTAGTTCCCTGAATCGTTGCATTTTTTCTTTTCTTTATCATCTGTTCTTCTGTCTCTCTTTTTAACTACTAAAATTTAACCTAAATTTCCCTGCTGCAGCTTAAATCCATTACATCTTGCTCCGTCCTATTTTTCAATGTGAATTATCTACTCAGGCTAAAACAAACCCACCAATCTCATTGTCAGTGAAAATTCTGAGTCTGGCCAACAATTGCAATCCCTGAAGTAAAATAACAGGGTTTTATTTACTAAGGTCTTCAGTCTATTCATTGGTTTTTATTGGCATTGAAATAACATTCGGGCAAGATTATATTGCATATCTTTTTTTTTTTTTTTTTTAATATGGCTGTTTAAAAGCTCACAATTAAAAAGCCTCTGTTAATACTCTGATATTGCCACCAGGATCGAAAAGGGATTAGTGCCAGCATTCTGGGCCACTAAAGCATGCGCATACTGCTGAATGCACACTCACTGGAACGCTCATTTCCAGGAAAAAAAGGGCCATGGAAATAGGATTCCTTCCAAGATGCTCCAAGCATCAGCCAAAGGACCAGATCTTTGTGCTGCCTTGGCACAGGGAATCTCTCAGCTGGTGTAAAACTAGTGTACCTGGCTCTTAAGTAAGTCAGCTTTTCCCTTAATATAGCTTGAAAATCAGCTGCACTAATGCTCATCTGGGACATGATTCCTGGAACCACAGGCAGCCTCGTAAAATACAGTGTTTTCTACACTGCTCTGAGTTACTCTTTGCAAGGGCCAATAAACTCAGGGCTTGGTGCTTGCAGAGATATGCTGTATTAGGATATAACATCTTACTGTGATAGGGAATAAATACGTACAATTTTTTTTTTTAAAAAAAGGAGGTAAATAAAATAAATATTACCATGAATATCCTTAATAGTGGATCAAATCTTCCTGCAGAGGAGGGAACAACCGGCCCAAAAATCACTGCGCATAAAAAACTGCAAGAAAACAGCTGTGGCGTGCAAAAAGAAGACATGATTCCTTTAGAGTAACTGGCTTGATGCCATCAGCTCAGATACGTAATACAGCTTGAATTATAAGGGATGAACATGTAACACCAAGTTGAGTCAAATTCATCATCCATCATCAAGAAGGAAATATGGAATTGGAATCAAGGCATGAAGGCTGAGGAGCTCTGGGGGCAGTTCTTGCAATTACCACAGGAATCCCATGTTGTTTTGGCAGTACCTGAGTTCAGTGTGCCTCAACATCAGTTTTAGACAACATTATCCCTTTGTTCAGACACCTCATAAACTTTGCAAAGATTGTGTCTTACCTTGTGTTTGCACCATCTCTGCCTTGAGTAGTTCCTGAGCTCACCCTGGAACCTTGGGAGTATGAATACCTCTGGAAATAAAAATTATAGTAGATGGAGGGACTCTGCTTACAGCATTTACATACTCATTGCTAATGACAGAAGTTCAATAGCAACACAGGTTAGCAGTAGTGTGAGTTGACATCCGTCCAATGGAGTCCGGTATCTAATCCATGGAAAAAGATAGTATTCATCCTCTGATGCTTTCTAAGGGAATTACACCACAGACATAAGCATCATTTTGTTGCCTAAATGGGGATGCCATGCCAGCAAGCAAAGGTATCCAAAAAAGTCCCCAGAAGACCTATGGGGGCCTCATGCCTCTCCAGAGTAGCAGCTGGAGATGGATATCTCAAGCAGGATTTCTCAAGGTATCCAAAATATCACTAGATGCCTCCGTTAAGGTGGCTGAATGCTTCTCACATTTTCGGCTCAAGAAGTTTTTCATCGGTTTGCTCCTAGCATCGTCGCTTGGTCCAATGCTGAAAGAAGAAAAAGCAGGTTTGGCAGCATGACTATATTTTTTCCTACATCCTCATTTTACCTATTGCTGAGGGTTTTTAGCAAAAGAAACTAAAATGAAAATGTTTATTCTGAATAATTTAAAACCTATGATTTGACTGATCTTTATTATGACAAGTCTTGTTTAAGTTTCTGTTAGCTTTACATGGAAAAAAGTTAAAATCACACACCTTAGCATTATCAAAATAAAGTCAAAATTTTTGACATTTTGATTAACCTTTTTTTTTTAAATACAACCTTATTCTGGAAAGAAACTATCATTTTCACCATTCAGTGATTTTTTTTCAAAATTGTAAAATGAAAAGAGAGCTAAAGCATACAACTATCTTTCCCCAGTTACGCTGGTCCTCCTGCTGCTGCTTTTACAGAAGGCATAATTAGAGGGATGGAAAGGATTTGAACATAGCAGGAGACTTCACAGAGATTTCTTGGTGTTCATGGTGACCTGGACAATGATGACTGTAAACACTTATAGTTTCCCTACTGAAACACCTGGAAAAAGAGCCTAACACTGACTGCAGAAGGAGATGCAGCTCTCTAAAAGAGTAGCTGGCAGCAGAATTCACTGGATTGTTTGATGGAGAATGTCATCTTCAGTGGCAACACTGAAACTGCTTTTCCATGGCTTCCAAAAGACACCAAATACAATTTTAAAGGAACAGACATGCTTTAATTTCAGTTCCAAGATAAAACTAAAAGCAATCAATGCAAGTTTTTGTCACCTCACTGTAAAGGAGAGTCAACAGATTTTTTCCAGATTTTCACTGATATAAATCAAACCAGGATTTTAGTCATCTTACTTGAATAGAATTAAAAGGCAACTTCGAATTACTTCAGTTGCCTAGACATATTCAACACTGGGTGTCATCTCATCCACGGGACTCAGTAACAAAAGGTTTATATCAACTTCAAAACTTCACTGTAGCAAGTGTTGTTCTTACCATAAAAAAGGCCAGATCCTGTCCTATTTGCTGTCTGAATAAATGAGACAGATAAAAATCAGAGATAAGGAAATGATATTATCCTCTTTTTTAAAGATCACAGAATGAGTCACATGGCAATTAAGTGTTGCAGCAAGGTCACATTGTGATTTGCAATCCATAGCACATCTAGGTTTTGAACCCATGTTTCAAGCTTCACAACCAAAGCAATATCTTTTTTTTTTTTTTTATGAAGCAAAACATTTGTGTTGGGGTTTTTTTGTAGTTAGCATATGACATGGTAAATGAAATTTTAAAAATTATATAGCTTAACAATTCTCTGTTTATTTAATTTATCCTGTTTTTTCATTTACAGTGATGCTTTTTTTTTTTCTTTCTTTCTTTTTTTTCTTTTTTTTGGGGGTAGGGCGGCTTTTTGCTTAGGTATCAAATTGCAATCTTACATAAGACCAAATAAAATAAAATAAAATAAAATTGCTACCTAAATACCATTACCTGAAATTTTGAAACATTAAGACTTCAAAAGGGTTAATTAATTACATTAGCTGTGTCATTATCCTGGCAACATTCTGCCGGAGGGTGTATAGATCTATTCAGCTGCTGAGTTTGAAAGAGCTGTGTCCTTCTCTCACAGAAGAAAATTCATCAGACATTAAAAACATAGTCATTAGCAGAACATATTGTTTTCTCTCCACCAGATTGAAGAACATCAGATGGAATAATCACAACAAATATTAAATAAATACTTTAAAATATATATGGAACCCAGAATTCATCACAAGTCACAATAGATTTTTTCCATGATAAATGGAAAGTGCTTAATATTTATTGAATGTGGAGAACCAGACTCTCCAGTCTCACATCTTTGTAGTCAAAAATGGGTGTAAAATGACCCTGTATTGGAGTGGTAAAATGATGCTATCACTTTTAATAGGTGTAAATAACTGTGTAAGATACATCTAGTATAAATATAGAAAAATTGGTAAAATAAAGAAAGGACAACAAAGATGCTTAAAGGTATGAAATGGGTTCCATGTAAAGGGAGGTACACTAAAATAAAACACTGCAGCCTGGAAAGACTAATTGTTTTGGGACGTGACATAAGTCTACAAAATCATGACAGTTGTGGAGGAGATGAAGAAAGAACAATTATTCACTATTTCTTGTAATACAAAATCTAGGAGGTGTCAAATAAAGTTATCTAAAGGCGGGCTCAAAATGATTAAAGGAAAGTACTTTTTCACACAGCACATAATTAAACTATGAAACCCATTGCCACAGGATGTTGTGAATGTCATAAGTTTTCACGGGTTCAAAAAGCAATTAGATGCAAACATGGAAGGAAAACCCTTCATAGACTACGATAGACAAAGAAATAACCCCAGGTCAGGAAATTGCATAGCCACAGATTGCAGGAAGCTGGAAAGCTTAAATGTGTGAACATCAATGTATATTTTCCTTTTTATGCCCCTTCCCAACAGGCAGTCATTATTGACTATTGCTGGAGACCAAAAAACTGTCTATATAGTCTGTGGTCTTACTGGATACATCTTCTTTTACAAGCCAGTCGAGAATTAGTCTAAAAATTTTAGCCCTAGAGTAAGAGGAAATATTTTTTTAAATTATAAACATATCCTATGTTTTCATGTGGTTCTGTAGATTTAGTACAAACCCCTGCAGGTTCATCCTTTTCTGGGGCACATGATGAGGAACACATCAGATGCCTGTGATCATTTGGGAAGATCTTTCCTGCCAGAAGAACCTCCAACTGCAGCCACCAGAAGTGGTCTTGTTGGAAACTCTTTCCTCTCCACCATTGAGAAAAGCCGAAAATGAGGGTTGTATATCAATGGTGTTACACACCCATCACTATGCGCTTCTACTAAATGCTTCCTAAACTAAAAAAAATAGATTTTCATTTATGAGATATCAGAGATCTAGAAAAAACAAACTTTTTTTTTGTGTGTTTTTTTTTTTTGTTTGGGTGTTTTGTTGGTTTTTTTTGTTTTTTTTTAAATCCTGTTTTGATTTGAGCTGTACAAAAAGTGCTTGCAGAAATAAGCAGTTATATCCTGACGTTGTTACTGGTTAGGGAAAAGCTTACATGGAGTAGCACTCATAGCCCATGAGGGTACTTCTGATTTCACAGTCTGATGTTGCTACTTTTCCCTGAACACACACAGGTGCCCAGAGTCAAACAATAATTCTAATAATTTAAAACATTTTCTAACTACACAGGCACAAGGGTAAAGGATTGACTTTCAGGGGTATCTTTCATTCTGGCATAGAGGTACAAACACTGTAGGAACAATAGAAACAGTAGGCAAATAAAAATTTTCAAAGTGTATAAGTCAATCAAAACTAAGTAATATTCATGACATCTACACTGTCCTGGTGCCTGGGCCATTCCCCGACAAAGTTCACAGCCCTGGAAACAACTGAAGAAAACCAGACTGCCTCAAAAAGTGATCACAATTTCTATAAGAGAACGAAAATGGATGTATTTTCCCAAATATTATGCAGACAGTCAACTTTAAAAGTTGACCTAACAGTTCCCTTGCAATTGGCAGAAATTACATCAGAGAAGGTGACCATATGCACACGTTGTTTCTTTTCTTTTTTTGCTGTTGCTATTTAAAGGTCTAAATAACAATTTCTAATGTGCCAGTGATGTAAACTGTGCAAGTATAAATAAGAAAACTAAAAAAAAATAAGAAAATAATTTTATTAATTATAGGAACAAAATTTTGTGGATTAAAAAAAATGAAACCCAGCAACAACAGCAACAATAACAAAAATTATTAAAAAAGGAAAATCAATAATTGGTCTCATAAACAGTTAACTTTGGAGTGGTAGTTGCCAAAAAAGGAATTTGGCATCGGCTCGTGTAGGGGATGGTGTATTGCAAATAAGCAGAAAAGCTTATGAAGCAGATCTATAAACGGGCAGTGTTAAATACACTAAGAATATATACATCTCCGTTCTCTTACGGCCAGCCTCCACATGTTTCCAGGCACAAAATTTGAAAAATCCATGCTTACTGATAATGCATTTTTACACAGAGAGCTAAGAGGCAAATGGGAATCCTGGCAATAGGCTCAGACCTGAGACAGGAGACCAAAAATGTTACATCTACCCAGATAGCTTGGACAAAGCATCCAGCTTCCCTACAGACTCTGTTAACTCCGTGCAATGCCTGTACTCCTCAGGATCTGTCAATGAACACCACTGGGTAAGAGTTCGTTTTTCCCCTGTAGTAGGCTTTTCAATTCCAAAAAATCTGTGGGTGTCTTGTTAGGAAATGGGGAGGCTAAGGACGCTTATTTGCATTAGCATTGACAATGGATCGCAATATTTCTGGAATCTTATTAGATTCTAGAAGAGAAATAGAAAGTGTCCGTACTTTCAATTTTTGCTGTCTCCTGGTTCATCCTAAAAAACTCTTCTTGTTGGAAAGTTGTTTTCTAATTTATCATGGAATGTCAAAATCATGACATGAGCTGAAATCTCTGAATCCACCTTAAAATGTCAGTGGGGGAATTTGCTAGTTCAGCCCATCACTTCATACTTGAATTATGCAGCCTGAGTTGATTTACAAAGGTCTTTTGGTCACCAACAAACACTCAAGACTCAGTTCAGGTGCCTCACGGAGACACCGAGTGTAATTTGAGATGCCAAAGGTATCCTGAACATCTGCAGGGCCCAGCTAGATCTAACTCGGGCAGTCTGGGAGATCTTCCCACCTCTGGAGCAGCGGTTGGGAGTTGCTGCATATCAAATGGCATTGTAAAGTGAACTGAGTGCTTTGAGAGATTTACAGACAGATGCCTAATTCCCCTTGATAGTCAGAAAGGCATCAGGAGCCCAGCTGGCCTGACTTATTTATTTATTTATTATTCCTTTTGTGGGTTTAATACAGTTGCCAACACATAGGTGTTTGGTGCATTTGAGTCACCCAAGGGTGTCTGGTTTTGCTGTCACCCAGGAATTGCATAGATCACTGTATGCCGTGGGTTGTATCTGCCAGCCCCTTGTAGCTGTCGTGGTTCCCAATGCTTTAGATGTTTTTGCTGAGACAACTAAGCTGATCTTTACACCAGTCTGCTTGCTTAGACACCCCACTGCTGCTGCAGGTCTGACCTACTGAGTCTATCAGTATTTAAGACTGAGGTAATTTGAAAAGAACTGGGTTTTGCTCCGTTACCCTTCCATTGAAATTCCTCTGTGTTGCTTCTACCAGCTGCTGTAAGCCTGTGCCAACCCTTTTGGAGGTGGGTACCTAAAGACAGGCACACGGGTCACTTAAAGTTTAGAGGTGATCCCATTGCCAAGGGATCTAGTTCCATATCTGGCTGTCCCCAAACTCCCAGCCCTGAAGTGGAACTTATGCAGCTTACAGGTGTTCCCTCCAACAAAGGAGCAATAAATCAGCATTCTCCAAAGCCTCAGTGAATGTTTTATCTACTAAAATATAACATGTGAAATAACACTACATCCATCTTTTTTAAAGTTTCTAGGTGGCTACCAAACTTCTACCTTCCTAAATTAAAAGTACAGTATGTTCCATCCCACAATAGGGATCAATCTGTCCAGTCAGTATTACGGATACCATTACAAGTATACTCAATAAGTCTCCTATTCGGAGCTTGCTACCAAAATCCAAAGGGCAGGATTAGCTTCACAGATTGAAAATCACCTCTATGCAAAGAGCTAATACATAACATTACACGTATAAGTATATTCTTCTAGATATTTTCAAAGACATTCAACTAGTTGTATAGCTTTTGCACTAGATCTCCACACGGGATGAATTGTACTTTTGGTTCATGGGCTTGATGGCTGAAAGGTATGACAACAGAAATTTATAAATTATTTACTGTAGTAAATAATGTGGGAATTTAACTGCTACACGTGGAAAATAAATAATGTGCTCCACGTCATAGTACTTTGAGGAGAAAGGGGAGATACTCATGCCCGCGGATCTCTTTTTTTTTTCCCCTCTCACTGCTTTTCTACTGATAATATATTGGGGAAAATGAAATATTAAGTAGAAATATTATAGAATGGCTTTCTGTTTCACCAAGAGATGACAGATGAAGTGGAGAGGATACCTGTTGAGTTTAAAGAGCAGATTCATCAGCCTCCTGTTTGACTCACAGCCATCATCTTCCCACAAATTAATATTTACCACTTTTACATGCCTTTGTCTTGGGAGGGATGAGAGGGAAGATGAGGTAAGGCAGGGGAAAAAAAAAAAACTAAAAGAGAGGTTTTGTGAAGAATTGCAGGGAACATACTACATCATAAGCTAATTACAGCTCGGCCTGTCCGAGTGTCACTCTGCAATGGTGAATTATAGGCGTGAGGCTACAGCACTTCACTTTCTTACTCATAACTAAATCAGAATCCTTTTAAGTTTAATTAATCTGCTTAGCTTTAGTTGTGAGGGGAAGGAAGCCAGATTAACCCTTCAATTGACAAGAGCTTTCACAGTCTCCTCTTGGGGTATTTTTTTCTTAAGCACCTGAGGGAGACAGCATTATCAGTCTGATGTGGGGGCCTATTAGGCTGTGATTTTTTTTTCCTAATTTGCCAGTGTCTGGCTAGTCCTTTCTATTTCATTATCAAAAACCAATTAATTTTCTGTAAAAGCATCAAATTAATTACAAAATACTATGGAAATATAAAGAATGGAGGAATTTCCCCCTTCTCTCCTCCTACTCTTGCCTCATTATGGGAAACGTGTTGGGCCCCTTGGCAGCAAAGCCCTATTAAAGAACTACAGACTGTCTAGCTCCTCATTTAAAATTCTGTTGGTGGTGTCAGGAGGCCCATGTGATCGGGGTAAGTCCATTTCCACCCACAGAGATCATTTTCCAATTCCCTAGCACAGAAAAATACAGTCATAAATACATTAGAAGTGAGGCTGGAAGAGACCTCGGGAGGAAACCCAGTTCATGCCCTCTATCTGTTCACCAAAGCTTCCAGGCATGGACAAACTACATCCTCTCCAGGTGATCCATTCTTTTTTGCAATGATCCATTTCATAATTATTTCTCCTATACTCATTGAATAAGAGGAGCAGTTTTCTTTTTCTTCTTTATATCTGACTTCTAGGTATTTGAAGACTATTATTATGTCTTCATCAGTCTTTTCTTCAGTCTATTTTGTCCCTCTGCTTTCTATCTTTTCTTTATTAGTAGCATTCACTGTGGCTCTTCTACTCTGGGTGGTTAAAGTGACAATGGTAAGAATGGAACTCATCTACAGCTTGACTATCAACCTATGATTTAGATGCTTAAACATTGGTGTTCAGTGCTATTTGAGATGTCCCATGATGTTCTACCTGTGCTCTAGCTGTCCCTAGGTCCTTTGTCATGTCTGTTCTGTCAGCGCAAATACCACATCTAAAATGGCAGTAGATGTCTATGTTTAGACTAGAGAGTTGAGCCCCAGGTGTATTTCTGTAGGCGTCTACAAGACAACACTCAGTAGAAATCTAATCAGTGCAATTCATTGAGTCTAGAAACAGAGATTCAGTTGACCAAATGTTTGCTTAAGGGTAAGCTGCACCACTTTCTGGTCTGCTTTGACTTAGATATGCATGAGATCTCCGCTGACTATAATGGAAGCTCAGATAGGTGGGACTTATGTAGATGCCTACAGGTAGACACAGAGCTCTACAGATCTGTGTCTAGGGTTGACTCCCAACCCACTTCATGTGACTCCTACATATGTAGTAGCGTTGCAAACACTGGGATGTGGGGGAAAGAAGACCATGTTTAAGAGATTTTCACAAAATGGAGATTTCAGAAATTGTAATTCTGAAAATTTCATAATCCTCTGTATTTACAGTTTCTACAGTAAATACTTGGCAAAGATTCAAATTAAATGCCTGTGGGTTTTCATTGAGGATATTTATGAATGGTGGGTGCATATGGTTCTCTCCAAAGGATTTGTTAAATATGAGTGCAGTGTTTCCATTATACCCTCTCAATTCTGTATCTGCTGCAGAGGTGAATTCAGGTAATGCCGGAGTAGATACAACCACATTTTCTAATTTGGATCCATCTCATATAACTTCAGTTGTCTGCTAGGCAAACATATCCTTCTGGCTTTAGATGCAGATGTGCTTTGCTGGGATAATAATCGTTCAGAAATGGTCCAACCCCTGTATGCATGTTTGTATGAGTTTAGGTGGACAGTGTATTTGAGATGTATGGGAGGAATGATATAAGTGTTTGAGCAAAAAATAAGATTTTTGTTATTCCTATAATTGTGATCTTCATGACTTGTAAAAAAGGTTCACTGTATTTTAGTTGAACCTACAGTTATATTGACCAAATTATGTTGGCCTCCTTCCTAAACCCCCTCGGTTTTGTGTCTCTTACGTAATAAGTGTACTATGTTGAATGAAGAATGCTCATTGCCAAAAAAACAGTGCTCTGACCCCAGAATCCACTATCTTAAGGCATCTCAACTTTCCGGTAGTGTAGCAGGCCTATCTCTTTTTATTTTTGCTCTGAATTCTCCTTGTAGACCACAATTTAAGCAACAGGAGTATGTGGAGCCCTAAAGCAAAAACAGCTCCATTTGGCAGCTGATACATTCTCCTTAAGGCTATCTGAGCACAAGTAGCTCAAACACTCAGAGGACTGCAGGAAAAACTGAATGTTGCCTCTGTAAAGACTAAGGTTTTTCAGGCAACACAGGAAGGTTGAAGAGGGGATGAAAAGCCCTAGAGATCCGAGTTTTATGATCCTGCTTCTACCCGAATGATGGTGACCACTAAAAAGGTCACTTCTGTGAGCAGCAGTTCTTTTATCCAGTGTGTCTCCCACCCAGACAGCAACACTAACAGCCAATCAAGATTTGCAGGCAAGGCAAGGCAAGAGTCTTGGCCATTTTCTGGCCATGGACAGACTGCTGTTATTCCCATTAATGAGGAAATAATTAAGGAATAATGGAATGACATCGTCACTGGTCCTAGTCTGGTCCACATCCCGCTCAACTGACCCCTGCCCCTACAGATTCTCATGCTATAGCAGGGCTCAGGAAATCCTCACTGGTATCCAAGGTAACTGATAAATGTGGGGAAAACTATGTTCATTTTGATTCAACAAGAAATAATAACTTTGGAAGAAGGAAAGCAAACATAAGGAGGTGAGAGTTGCAACATGCTTATTGCATAGTTAGTTTGAGAGAGGAATTTACTGCTGTGCAGAAGACTTTTGCATCAATTGTCTTTCTCTTCTGGTGAACAGCGGAGTTTCATTTAAGTTACACCCTTTTGTGTGGAGGCCCTGTGTAAACAAGAGTGCATCTAACTGACAAGCTTGTTTGATGGCAAAAGATTCATCTCACCTTAATTCATAGACAATAATGTAGATAATAATGTGTGAATTAGTTATATTCTCTCATTTCTAGTCAGTAGGCAGAAATAGATACTTCTAAATATCAGATCCTTTGAAATATTTTAGATGTTTACCAGAAGAAAAGGGAATTAAATCTTTGAAGCATCTTTTCATTATGACTGATCCTAAAAGGAGCCCAGGGTGACTAGCTTACATGTGTATGTCAGTCTAGCAGACAGTCAAAGTTATATGAGATGGATCCGTGTTTAAAAATACAATTATTTCTACTCCAGCATTGCCTGAATTCACCTCTGCAGTGGGTACAGAAATGAGAGGGTAATAATCTATTTTTATTCCCATTTAAAAAATGTTTCAGAAGCTATCAGTTAGTGAGAAATAAGTAACTGGATTTATAAATATTGATAAAAACAAATTCCTCTCACTTATGACCTAGGGAACTCTTGAAAATAAGACCCAGTCTTCAGTTTCTGTGGCTCCACTCGTTCCATTGAGCTGGGCAGATTTATACTAGCTAAAGATTAGGATCAAAATATAAGCCTAACATCTTTAAATGCTTTAATTATTTATCCAAGGCTGTTTTGACTTGCCCTCTGCAGTTGGCTGTGAGTCAGAGGAAGCTTTAAGTAGTATATTAGCAATTATTAGCCAGTTTAAGCTTTCACTGCATATTAGGAATCAAATCAGACTTTTTCATTCTTTTAATTATTTTTTTTAGAGAATGGAACAAAATGTCTAATTTATCTCTGTAAAATAAAAGGCTAAAACAGTGCTTTGGGTAAAAATGTCCCATTTACATGCCTGCTAGAAGTTGGGGAGGAAAAAAAAAAAAGAAAAAGAAGAAGCATGGAGAAGCATTTTCCAACTTCAAAGGACTGCATAAACATTGGCTGATGGTTGCTTCACCATCGGTTGCTCACATTTGATGAAGGAAAGTCATAGTCTCTAGGGGGCAGAAAGTCAAAAGCGGCTTTATCAGGACATCAGCTGAACTTTTACCTTCCTTTTTCCTGTCTCCTGAGCTTCTGGGAAAACTGCTGTACTGTAATGGTCTTCTCAGACTATGGTCTGCAAAGATTAATGTACTTAAAAAATGCCAAACATTTAAATCTCAACGTGCGAAAAAATGCATTCTGCTACAGATGTGGAAGAACTAATTTCAATGTCACCCTCCTTTGACCCAAGTGTAAAAGGTTGGTGGTATCTGGTTGGTGGATTCAAAAGCAGCCAAAGTCAATGTCAACTCATTCCTTTGTGTGCTGTTCGCTACAGAAATCTTGTCCACACTAGCTAGTGGATTGGCTAAGGAGGCTTGAGTGGCCTTTTGACCTTTTGCTAAATGCTCGACTCTGAAATAATAGAATCATAGAAGGACAGAATGATTTGGGTTGGAAGGGACCTTAAAGATCATCTAGTTCCAACCCTCCTGCCATGGGCAGGGACACCTCCAACCAGACCAGGTTGCTCAAAGCCCCATCCAGCGCTGTTCTTGAACACTTCCAGGGATGGGGCATCCACAGATTCTCTGGGCAACCTGTTCCAGTGTCTCAACGCCCTCACAGTCAAGAATTTCTTCCTGATATCTAGTCTAAATTTTCTCTCTTTCAGTTTAAAACCATTACCCCTCATTCTATCACTCCACTCCCTCGTAAAGAGTCCCTTCCCATCTCTCCTATAGGTCCCCTTTAGATACTGGAAGGCTGCTATATGGTCTCCCCAGAGCCTTCTCTTCTCCAGGCTGAACAGACACAACTCTCTCAGCCTGTCCTCATAGCAGAGGTGCTCCAGCCCTCTGAGCATCTTCGTGGCCTCCTCTGGACCCATTCCAACAGGTCCATGTCTTTCCTGTGCTGAGGACTCTAAAGCTGGACACAGTGCTCCAAGTGGGGTCTCATGAGCATGGAGTAGAGGGGTAGAATCATCTCCTGCAACCTGCTGGCCACACTTCTTTTGATGCAGTCCAGGATGCAGTTGGCTTTCTGGCTGCGAGCACTCATTGCCAGCTCATGGTGAGCTTCTCATCCAACAGCACTCTGAAGTCCTCCTCAGGGCTGCTCTCCATCCATTCTGCGCTCAACCTGTATTTGTGCTTGGGATTGCCAATGTAATGGAAGAGATCAGCATCTTTGGACGCAAAGATTCAGACACAAAAGGGACCTCAGGTGAACATATTTTGTGGAATGTAATTAACACAAAATAAATGCAAATGACTTTGAGCTATTCTGAATGTCACATTTTTACTTTGTCTACAATGAGTTAGGGTAGAGGTTTGTGTCAAGCTTAGAAAGAAAAAAAAAAGTGCTCTACCAATATAGATGGAAAATTTGGAAAATTACCAAGACAGCATTTTGGGGGTTAAGAAGAAGGTTGAGACAAATGGTGAATCATTTCCTTTTAGCTACTAAATTACTGTCATTTTGACTTCAGATACTGTCCTGGAGTCACCACAATGAACTACAAATATCTCAAGTAGTTAAGGTAGGAACTCAGTCACACTTACCTCCACTGAGAAGCCGCTCTGTACTCTCTTCACCTTCAAAACAGGGTGGTTGAATACTAACACCTTATCAACAGTTGTCGCTAGTGCATGCTATCCCATTGAACCTTACCCGTGTGTTATCTGGCAAAGCGTTAGTCTAGTTAGCTATTTTAGAGTCTGGACTAGTAGATCCAGAGTGTGGACACTCTTAATTCTACCAAACTCCACACCTTGGGCTCACTTAGTTTACTAATATATCCCTAACCACAGGAAAACAGCCAACTCAGAGCATCTAAGCTGATCTGCTTTCAGTTGCCTGCTAAAATGTTTTTATTCAGGAAATGTTCACACAAGGATTCTGAAGAGATTGACTCGGATCCCTGAGATTAACTTCTTTAGATACCAGTACACAGATAGCTGAGGTCATGAGGGTCTTAGATCAGCTTGATCTGTGTTTTCCATAGGCATATTTGAAAGACAAAAGATTTTTTTTTTCAATTAGGCCAAAAGATGCACAGCCAAGAAAAGCAGAGTATTCAGTATTTCAGAAAGTAAATACAAAGAATGATGTATCAGTGTTTTGAGCTATACAAATACCACTGATAAGATTCAACAGGGCGACTAACAAGAGAAGCTAAAAGCAGGAATACTTTCATCTTGATGGGACCTATGAGGGTATAATAACGCTGCAGAAACCAGTGCTGGTAGCTTCAGGTTCCCAGCTGCTAAATCCAAATGGGGTTCAGAAAAGGCTAGGAAACAGCACAGAAGTGTATACTTTGATGAGATCCCCAGTGTTTTTGTAGCTGAGATCCTTGTGGGAAAAATGGCATATATAGTGCCAGCTCCTCTCATTTTCCCTCTGTTTACATCTCCATGCCCCTCATTCCTCTGCTGCCGTTGCTGATGTTTGCTAGGGATAGATGACCTGCTGTAGCATATAAAACATTGGAAGGGAAATAATAAATCTGCATGAACACGGTTGATGGTCTTCAAAGCCTGTACCAATGCTCCCCTGAGCTCCAAGTTTGAGGAGCATGGTGCAGTCACCCAAGCCAGGATCACAAAGGATGAGACGTGTCATCTTCCAAGGTTCTACACTGTGCCTTTTCTGTAACACGTTCACACCACACCAGTGAGGTATGTCCTACGGGTTGGGAACCACTGAAACAAAAGAGCCAGGGTTTTTCAGCTTTATATCCTTTTCAGTTGTACTCTTTAGTCAACGTGTTTTAACCTCAGTGCAAATCTTTCAGAATAGCCCCCAAATATGGAGTTGGACTAGGTGATCATTGTAGGCCCCTTCCAACTCAACTCAACTCAACTCAACTCAACTCAACTCAACTCAACTCAACTCAACTCCTATTCTATTCTATTCTATTCTATTCTCTTCTATTCTCTTCTATTCTCTTCTATTCTATTCTAATATAGAAAATGAGCAAAGCTTTTGATGATTGGCTTTTTATTTTAATACATGATTATGGCCAATAACACAGTCTGTTTCACAGTTTCTTTTGTCTTCAATTTATCAAGGGCATATTGGTACCCTTACATGGAAAATATTTCATGGTGTCCTTAAAAGGAAATCAATAGAACAATTCAATCAACACAAACATCAAAAGGTACACCTTTGTTCCTGACTCAGTCATGAAAGATGAAATTGAACTTCCATTGAGAGGAACAGGGAAGCAGCCTTTCTTGGCACCAGTAATTACAGTCTGGGATGGCCCCAAAAGATCCTTTCTTTATTTTGAACCAGTCTGACAAACGGTGCAAGTAACAGAACTGGAAAAGACAGAGCGTTTGGCAAAAGCCTGAAAAATGGCAAACCATTGAAACTGTGGGTTGCTATAAAACATGCAAGGAAGAAATACTCCCCCAAGCAGGACATGTCAGTTGCATGGGCATGGCTTAGAAAAACAGTTACTGAAAGACTATGACTTATGAACCTCTGAGATGGAGGCAGAATAAGTGCCATAGGGCTGTAGTGCAGATGAGAAATGAATTAAGCACAAATGAGGAGGAGAAAACTGGAAGAGTCAAGGAAAGTTGCTGAGGTGCAAGACAATATGCCCTAGGAAGACATGGAAAGTTGGGATGAAAATAAATTCTCCCTACAGGCATAGACCTTGTCTATTATGTTTTACAGTATTTCAGGAATTACGTTAGAGGACAATGATTTAGTAGCTTGAAAAAATCCTTCTTTTCAATAAGAAAAGGCTACACCTATACCTAGGTCTATATTTATACCTAGCATTGCTAGCAAACTGATTTTTATACCACCATGTACCTGTGCAGTTGTATATATGGAAGTAAATTATTGCATTGTGCTTTTGTGTTGTCCTGTAAATCTTCTTCAAAGATTTATGACAGAAGAGAAGCTTATTAGGACATGAAGAAGAGTCTACTGATGTTAGTCTTAAATTATGGTTTGGGACACAGTTATTATAGTCATGGACTTTCTTCTTAAGTCATTCTTACTGCAGCTTGTGAATTTGTTTTATATATATATTAAAGAGACAATTCTATTATCATCAAAAATTCAGACATTTTTTAAAACTGTCAATTTCACTGACACTTTTTTCCTAATCTCTCAGAATGGAGTATTTCCATCTCCTTATTTGAGACTGCTTTCTAGAAAGAAAACAATGTTGTGGAGAAGAATTTTAAGTTTACGAAAGACAAAAAAAGGAGTTTTTCTGTGATAGCTTTTTTTGATGCCCTCATAACATTATTTTTTTACTTAACAGAAAATCCATTTTGGAAGAACCAAAAAGAACTAACTCTGTAAAGCAGAATATCCTGTTCTTGCCCAGGGCTGCTTATGACGTCAGTATCCTAATAAATCATGACAAAAACAATGTTTCATATTCATAGACCTGATAGGGTCTAAATTTATGAAAATAAGTAAAATAGAAGAGTACAAATGATAGTTGTCATCAGTTTGCATATGTGGGTACCCAGGAGGAATATAGAGACACTGTCAGAGCATGCAGGGATCAGAGTTAGGATCCCACGTGGAAGCTGATTCTGACAAAGGACATAAAGGTCAGCAAGATGTGCTTCTATAAGTGCATCACCAGCAAAAGGAAGACAAGGAAAAATGTGGGCCTGCTCCTGAATGGGGAAGGGGACTTGGTGACAGAAGACACAGAAAAAGCAGGGGAAGTGCATGCCACCTTTGTGTTGGTCTTTACTGGTAAGATTTGCCTTCAGCAGTCACGCACATGGCTCAGAGACCAAAAGGCAAATCTGGAGCAAGGAAGACTCATCATCAGGGGATGAGGACCAGGTTAGGGAATATTTAAACAAACTGTACATACTAAAGCCCATGAGACCTGGCAAGATGTAGCATGAGTACTGAAGGAGCTGGCTGATGTCACTGTGATGTCACTCTCAACTATCCTTGAAAGGTCATAGCCATTGAGAGAGATTCCTGAGGACTGGAAAAGAGCAAATGTCACACTTACTTACCTTCCAGATAGGACCAGAATGAGGATCCAGGAAGGTACAGGTTGGTCAGTCTGTCCTGGATCCCTGCAAAGGTCATGGAGCAAATCATCCTGGAAACTCCTTACGAACATATGAAGGACAAGAAAGTGATTAGGTATAGTGAACATGGATTTACGAAGGGCAAAGCATCCCTCTTCAACCTGGTAGCCTTCTGCAATGAGGTGGCTAGCTCAGCAGAAAAGGGGGGAGCAGTGGATATTGTTCATCCTAACTATGAAAAATCTTTTGATGCCATAAACACCATAGACAAGTAGATCAAGTATAGGTTAGATAAGCGGGCAGTGAGATAGATTATCTGCCAGCCTCAAAGAGTTGTGACTGGGGGCAATAAGTCCAGATAGAGACCAGTCACTAACAGTGTACCCCAGGAGTCACTGCTGGAGCCAATATTGTTTAATATCTTTAATGACCAAGATGATGAGACAGAGTGCAAGTGGGCAAAAGATACAAAATTGGAAGTACAGATTGATATGCAAGACATTTGTGATGCCATTCAGAGGGATTTTGACAAGCTGGAAAAATGGGACAACAGGAATCTCATGGAGCTCAGCAAAGGGAAATGTAAAATCCTGCACTTGGAAAGGAATAACTCCATAAACCAGTACAGACTGGGGAATGAATGGACTGGAAAACAGCTTGGCAAGAGAGGACATGGTGGTCCCGGTTGACAACAAGTTGAACATGACCCAGCAACGTGCTCTTGCAGCAAAGGTGGCCAATGGTATCCCAGGCTGCCTTAGGCAAAACACTGCCAGCAGGCCAAGGGAGTTGATCCTTCCCCCTCTACTCAGCAATGGTGAGAAAAATCTGAAGTACTGTGTCCAGTGCTGGGCACCCCAGTGCAAGAGAGGTGGACATATTGGATAGAGTCCTAGTCATCCAGCAAGATGAATAAGGGCTTGGAGCTTGGGTAATTGAACCCTGGAAAAGATTAGCCAGAGAGGTTGTGGAGTCTCCATGCTTAGAGATGTTCAAAATGCAACTGGACACAGTCCTGGGCAATGTGCTCTAGCTGACCCAACGTTCAGCAGGATGTTGGAATAGATATCCTGAAACTCTGTGATTCTGTCAGACTACACAGCGACTTTTTAATTTCACTTAAAATATACACTTTTAACAGAAGTCTAAATAGAAACCTAAATAGAAGTTGGTTGGTTTTCCATGTATTATGAGTCATAGAGAAACTGTTAAAATAATCTATAGGAACCATCCCCAATTGACAAAACAGATTAACAACCAATCCCCCAGAAACAGAAAACAACAAAATGGGTGTCATGAGGATGACTGAAAAATGCCTGATGCTGCATGTATTGATACTGGTTCCAACAAAAATGTAGCTGCCACTTTCTTAACTGCTGTGAAACTCATTTCCACTGTCCTCTCAGAGCCATCTCAGTGCACTAAAATATTTTTAGATTCTTCCATTTCTGTTTCACTGTCAGTTTCTATTGCTATGCTCCACTTTATTAGTTTGTATCTAAGTCCATGATAAGACAGCACAGAATTTTATTGTCATAAGTTTGGACTGATCATAACAAGCATGTGTAAGCTTTGCAAAGCTCTCCCCTTTTTATCATTCTTTATGACTATGTTTTGTGTAAGTTATAAAGGGGAAAAGTAAACTGGAACAGTCACAATACTTTTCACTGGGGAAGCAGGCACCTAAAAGTAAGAAATACTTCTATGAATTACTTTGTGAAATTATTGGATATTCTTTATACCTTGTCCAAGTTCTACCATACTTTTTTTGGTATTGACTATGCTCTTACCTCGTAAGTAACTCCATTTGAATCCATGAAAGAGGCTTTTTATGGAGTAGAAGTCTATTTGCTTGTGGATATTCGTAGTCTACTTAGTCACCAAAATGAAATGCTCTTTTGTGGAGATACCTATGACTTTCTACTGATAGGCCAAAAATGTCCGGACATGCAATCTGACCATAGAGAATGCCACCTGCTTTAACCAATGGACATTGTGAACATTCCTTGGGCAAATTAATCTGATAGTATCTGGCCCTAAGGTGTCATAGAAAACCATAAGGTTTGTTTTTTTTTTTAATATTAATTTCCTCATATCATATAGAAAGAATGTGTGAGAAGAGAAAAGGTGTGATTTGGAGATCATTACATCATCCCCTTTCATTGGCTAGAAAGACACGTCGTCCATAAACGAAGAGCATTGCTTTGGAAAAACTTGAAATGGAGATTGTCCTGGACCAACTGAGGAAATTTTGAAACTTGTTAGAATGTGTAGATGGATTCAGATGAGCTCTTCAAAAATATTTCATAACTAATGATTGTGGAACAAAGAGCATTTTTGATGTCTAATAACTATCACAAGTGAAGACTCAAGGTATGATCATTAACCTAAGACCTTCACCAGTAAACAAACACAATATTGATTTCAATAGATGAGAAATAGGTTAGGAAAGGAGGAGGAATAAAGGGGAAGAAAGGAAGAGATTATATATGCTTTCCTTAAATAAAGATTGAAAATTTGCATAGAAATAGCCTTGTGGATTCAAAAAGGAAAGATTTGTCTTTTCATTTGAAGAAAAAGACTATTTAAATTACCTCCAGACAATGAATACATGATACGTTTTTAGTACAGCCTACTTTGGTAAACTTGACCCTAAGAGTCTAGTTTAGATAGGCTTTAAATAATAATTTGAAGTGAGCACAGGTTACATGCTATAATTCAGAAAAACCGTTAGATCCAGTACTTATACCAGGATCTGAAATTTCCAGGAAGGATATGTAAAATACCAGTGAAAATAAATTTTCCAAGGGCAAGTTATCCTGAAGATTTTCCCCACAAAGAAATAAATTTTAACAGGTAGTTTATTCTCTTAAATGTAGCAGTGCAATCTGCAACAGTATGGGACTTAGAGACAGGAGACTTGTGTCTTTATTCCTAGTTCCAAAACAACTCATTGTGTGTTCTTGAATAATGCTGCTACTTCTGTTTTGTTTGGTTTGTGACCTTGTCATCCAAATTCTTTTACAAAGCCCTAAGACATCATGGCAGGGGGGTTGGACTAGATGATGATGTCCAGAGGTCCCTTCCAACCCTACGACTCTATGATACTATGACTGGGTGAAAACCATTCTAAATATATACAGCACTATTCTTCTTCCATTATTATTGTACCAATAATCTTTGCTGCCATTTGTATTACATTTTCTACTCATAGCACCTGAAGTACTAAGACTAAAGGGAATCTCATTGCAATACCACATATTTTTTTGTTGCCAGAGCTTTGACACCATTCCCACAGGGGGAAGTTTTTGACATAACCAGGACCACCAACAGGACACTTGCTTGTTGTAAAAGAACTAAATCACTCCCTATGGTGCCTAAGCAAATGTTTAAAACCTTAAATTTATCATCTATTTTTGAAAATCTCTGTTGAAACTTTCACAAAAACTGCAACGTATTTCTTATTTATGGATCATTAAGTTATTGCAAGCTGTTTGTGGGTCATTTGTTTAGAGAGTATTGAGACACAAGGTGCTGCTCACTAGAACTGGTAAATATTACAAAGTATCTATGAACATGCATTTTGAATACAAATCAGAAATTTCCATTACATATGCAATCTCCTTTTTTCATTTCCCATTATATACTCAGCAATATTGTTGAAGAAACAGAGTTTTATAAAAGCTCATACAAATGCTCATTTCCTCAGTCTACGATCCAACATAAGGAAATACTGATAAGGTTATCTGCTTCTTTTATTGGACTTATTAATTTTGCTGAATATATTCAAAGACATGGTGTATCCTTCAGAGTAGACAATGCAGAACCCAACGTTAGAGAAGGGAAGAAAACATGCTTATTGTGCAGTGCTGTGATAGGTCAGCTTTTGAACTTCAGAACTGCTGGTGTTCACAATTTCTGAGTAGCAATTATTCAGTATCTCCAAAAAATAGCTTAATGTACACTGAAACAGTTCAAGTATTGTGGTTTCTTGCAGAAGTTCCATAAAGCATTTCAACTCCATAAATGAAAAAGAATTATTTTTTTTTTAGCATAAGGTCATTAGGACGATAAAAACTAAGCCATACCATTTTACTGCTAGAGAAGTTATAACCTGATTCAGGCTGGGTTTTTCCTACTTGTTCAAAATTTTAATAGAAGAGTTTGTTCTGTAGTAATGTATGTTTCTTTATCCTATAAAGTCATAAATATATGAAATTTTGCAAGTATATTTATGTAATTTATATGTACATACATACATAGAATATTATGAAATTGATTTTCTGCATTTAAAAGAGATTTTGTTGGAAAGGTTTTGGGAAGAAACAGATCCTCTCCAGGGCTTTCTGTGCAGAAATAAATGCACAGAAGCAACCTATGGGTCAGGGTGTTAGACTTAGTGAGCAAGAACAGCTGAAATATTCAGCACACACCGTTATCCTATTGTGTCCCAAGACATCTGCCCAAGACCTGTAGAATTCATTTGCATCCGGTCATTGGATATGACTAGGAGACCCAGCTTTTATGTATTGAGGTCTCTGACTGAGCTGCTGGGACATCCATCACATTCATTATTGAGAGAACCATTCAAAAAAATTCACCAAATCTTCACATTCCCATGAAAGAAAACTGCAGTGGGGAAAAAAGAAATACTTGCTGAGAGAAGCACAAATGTACGACAGCTCCATGAAAACCTCAGAATTTGACTCACTAATGCACCAGAGCATTGATCAGCTCTTTTTCTATGGAAACTTCTTGTGCCCAAACATATACATTTTAGGCCTAATGTTCAGTCAAAGGGAATTCCCTCTGCTTTTTTTGCAGCAACAAGGTGAATTGGGAAACAAGGATGCATAAAGTCTTTTAATTCCTACGAATTTCCATAGCATCTATTTTTTTTGTTTGTTTCTTTTTGTGTAAATATATATACACATGTACCAAACTAATATGTATACGTATATATTAGATATCAGGTTTTACATACATATAAATTTTTGTGAGCATATCCATGTTGGTTGTCCCAGACCAGACCCTTGTAGGTAGATATCATTGTAGACAGGTCTCCTTGGAAATACTAAGGGCCAAAAGGGCATGAAGTTTAAATAATTCTCTTGCCCTTCCAGCTGGTTCATCACTCCAGGTCAAGTTCAAGATTTATTGATTATGTAGCTTAAGGGAAGGTCACAGAGCTGCAGCCTACCTTCCCTTTGGTATTCCACTAAAGTAGATATTTTGTGGCTTGTTGGGATCTCATACCAGTTATCAGACAAGACTAAGGCTACTGAATAAAACAACAGACCAAGCCTCATTTAAAATCAAAATGAGATTTTCACTGTATGTTTGCCATTTTTATAAAGTGCTTTAAAGTAACATTTTGGCCTTCTGCTATTTGTACAGTGGGTTTTTTTGCAGGTGTCATAGCATTCTAATATGGCCTTTGTATGCCAACTTGGGTCTCTTTGTTTGGATGGACAGCTTTGGTTACCTGTGCTTACGCTGATGATCCCATTTAACAGAACTTTTCTGCTATCCTTTCTGCTCAGAACTTTAAGCATCATACTCAAAATACTCTTAAGATTTTCCGATTTTGTGTTTTGCTTCTGTGATAGGGATCATCCGGTGTAACTGAGACTTCCAAGGAGCTGTAGGTTTTTTTGAAACTAGAAGGATGGAAAATGTGAAAAAAAAAAGAAAAAGACCTGCAGGATGCCTCTTCCGATGAACGCTTGAGGAGGGATAGCTGGAAATTATCATCTATTTAAAAAAAGATACAACATTCTTTTGCATGCAAATTACCAGAGATCCAACTCACATAGTTCATATCCCAATAGGAGGAAATACAGCAGAGCTGACAGATGTCATCAGTTGACTTAAATGACTGCATAAAAATTCACAACGTAAGTCTTTTATCTACAAACCCTGCATGTTTAAAAAAAAAAAAATGTGCCAGTGGTTATAGGCTGCCACTTTGACTGCTAAGCCTTTGTCACCTGCAATTCCATGGATAAACAGTTCTAAATTATGTGCCTTGTTAGACTTACTCAACGATATCAATAATTGTAATATAAAATGTTAAAGACATAGGTTTTTTTTAAAAATAAAAATAGAAAAGAACTGCGAAATTACTCTTGTGCATGCATGTTTCTTTATGATCCAATGTGCAACATTTTTATGGGCTGTATGTCTGAAAGGAGGTATATATAATGATGTTTAATGTGTAGTTGAGAGCAAAATTATTACAGTTTTATATATATGGTGAAGCCATATAACAAAAGAGCAGTAGCTAGTGTTTGCCCTTATATGAGATGCAGTCATATAATAGAGAGCCTTAAAGCTAGGGTTTACTGTACTTTGGGAATTAATCACATAAACTATAAATTGGGTTCAACAGGCTGGCTGGGTAAATAGGCGCAGCTAATGAGGACACTATGAGATCTTATAAGAGCGCTGACTGCCCCAGGACAAAAGTGCCGAGCTGCACCTGATGGAAAACTAGAAGACATCAAAGCATAAAGGATTAGTGCTCTCACAGTGTTGAGAAATGGCCAGGGGGAGATTCACCAACTTATTACCCACATCCAAGCTAATCCTGTTATCTGCAAAATATGACTGTGTTCAGGAACTGCCACCACCTAAACTTGCAGGAGACTAATTCTGTGTTTACATGGACAAAAGTGCGGGGAATTTTCATCTGGGCAATGAATATAAGCAATGAGAATTTTTAAGGGTTTCCTTTATACAAAATGCATGAAGAAGGGAAAATACAAAATTAGTTCTTTAATGGCTAATCTGTTTCCTATATGGGTATCCTATAGGAGAGAATTCCTTCTCTGAGAATACAGGGCAAAAGTCACATACAATTTGTTCTCTCTTGTTTTGTTGGAATGTAGTTACACTTTCCTAAAAGAAAACCAAAATACTTTGAAAGTAACTTTGAAGATGAGAGGTACTGATAGTCCCCGAATATCCCTGCCTGGAAAATCTTTTGTGCAGCAAATGTCTGCCTGATTTTTTTTCAGTGCAATAAAAGAAGGTGAAAAATATCCCAAGGTCCTTGCCAGCACACCACAAAATATAATTTATTATCCAGCCTAAGGTATGTGAGTAGGTTCAAATTTTTTTGGAAAAGGTTTATAATTACCAATGCTAGAAATCTAGGGTTTTTTATACCAAAGATCCAACTGCTATAGCTAGCACCTATGGCAAATAGCGGACCTTATTTTTCATTTTGAATAAAACAGAAAATGACCCAAACAGTACCTCTAGGAGCAGATAATTTCAGGGAAAAGCAGATAATTTAGGGAAAAGGTCTCCAACTTATATTTAATATAAACATGCAATATGTTCCTTGCAGTAGTTCATCAGCGCCAAGGATGGTTGCCTTCAGGGCAGAGTTTAGGCATGATTACCCAGGCAAGCCCGTGGCTAAGTATTTATATGGCATTAAGGATCACCCCCGGCACACAGATCTTGCAGGCAAGGATTTATCTAGCTATCTAAGGGAAATGATTAATTTTGTAGGTTTTAATTTTTAGGGATACAAGAATGCCAAAGTGCTTGGTGATGGAAAAGAATCATTGTAAGGATGGCATTGTCTGCAGGCTTCCCTTGGCTTTTTTACTGTTGTTGACAGCACCATACCTAAGTTGGAAGAATATTGCATTTAATATCCTCCTATTAGCAATGAAAAATAAGCACCCTGGTGAGTGGAAACTGGTGATTACCTGATGTTAGTGAATCACAAGTAAGGACTAGGGAAAGATTGGTCTGGTGACTCCAGGATACCTGTGGAAACAAATTAATAACCTTGACTTGCTTATCAGCCCCTTCCCACTTGTGTATTTTCTAACCCTGAACTCCTCTTTTCCTTTTCTCTTAGCATCATCTAGTCCTGCAGTAACGAGACTGTCTCACCAATGAATGCTGGGACTATTCACTGACTTTCAGTCGGGTATTAATGGAGCCTCCTCTGTCTATATACACACAGGATCATAGAATGGTTTGTGTTGGAAGGGTCCTTCAAAGGTTATATAGTCCAACCCTCCTGCAATGAGCAGGGATGTCTTCAACTAGATCAGGTTGCTCAGAGCCCCATCCAACCTGACCTTGAATGTTTACAGGGATAGGGCATCTACCACCTCCCTGGGCAACCTGGGCCACTGTATCACCACCCACAGCATAAAAAATTTCTTCCTTTAGATGTCAGAGAACTGAACAGGGAATGGATCAAGAGACCAAGGAACTTTCATTGGATAATTCTGTAGTTTCTGATATAAACTGAAAATTCACTGGCCTCTTGATTTTACTGAGGTCTTTCTTTTGGAGAGGGAAGAATATTTAACATTTCTTTAAAGGTACATAAATGTACTTCTAGAACATTTTGGTTTGTTGGTTTGTTGGTTTGTTGTTTGGGTTTTTTTGGGTTTTTTTGTTTGGTTGGTTTTGGTTTGTTTTTTTTTTTAAATAGAGATCTTTCTTCCTTGAGTATTGATTAAGATTTTTTTAAAAATTATTTATTTAATTTTATTTTTCTTTAAAATATGGAAAAAAAACCCACTGCAATTAAAAAGGTGTCAGTTGTTGGGTTCAAAGTCAAATAATTTAATTTTATGAGTGTAAAATACCTTATTCAATTAAAAATAGATCCATATGACTTTTCAATTTACTAAAGAATGTTTTGCAGTTTGTTGAACTTCCTAAGAAATTTGAAGATCCATTGCAGCTACTTCCCTAGCCAGGTGTTTCAGACATCAGAGTGCTACCAATGAAGTGAAGAACAGCTTCAGCTAAGACACAGATGTCTAGAAAAACAAGCTAGAAAATAGTAGAATAAAGAGGGACAGATTAACAGCCATTAAAAAATGATCTAGTTACATGGAGAACTGATAATCGTATAAGGTTTTGCATGATTGTCTGATTATGGGCTAAAAAATATCTATTAGTCCTTCATTTTATTTAAACCAAAATGAAGGCATGGAAGCAGACAAAATACTGTGCATTCAAAATATGAAGAAAAACAAAACCTGATCCCTGCCCAGAACGTGTAGGTACTGACATGGTAGTCATAACAACTGTTTCCCTTCTGGTTTTAGACCTTTACTAATCAAATGGAAAGAGAGAATGAGAATTACTAATATCCACTAATGATTTTGCTTTTGCTATTGATTTGACATTCTCAAACACACAAAAGCCTCAGAAAAGATACAGCTGAAGAAAAACACTAAGTTTGAAGCTATGATTTATACAAACACTGTATTTAACTTGAGATTGGGGAATGTTAATGAAAGAGAAAGGTTTTCTTAAACATTTTGACATTTCAAATACTTGGTATGTTTGGCTCAAAGCTCAAGTTGTACCTGTTATTTTCTTCTGACCTCTTGCCAGGTTTTTTTTTCCCTCCACCCCATGCTCCTCCCAGAAAATTCATGGTCAATAATCCTGAAATACTTTACTATTTGTTTTTTTCAGAAGTATAGATCACCTCGTGGTAAATTCAGCTGTGATAAGAATTCAAAAATTTACATCTCAAGACTTATTTACTTCTGAAAATCTTGACTCACAACACATGGATCCCAAAATTGACCAACTTTCACCCAAAATGCTTGAATGAAGGCTGATGGCAACAAGTCCCTGATGATCCCAGAGTGCATATATACAATTTTCCTTGGCCCTGGGCAGACAGCAGTTTTATGTGGTCATTCTTGCATTATTCAACTAGTATGTACATTTATGCATTTATATATAAAAGTTTCCTAGCTGGAGAAAAGGTAAAACTATATAGGTCAATAACTCCTCCCTTTCCATCTCCTCCCCTCTCCCCACATCAGAAAACACTGAAATCACTTAGTTTATATTCTTTAGATTGAAAGGAAATTTTTTTTCTCTGTAGTCCAAGCTGACTAAAAAAAGTGGCAATAGTGGAGTCCTTAACTTGCCACTAAGTTCTTTTGGAATGGGAGGAAAACTAAGTCTAAAAAGTATCTTGTTTCCGTTAACTAAATATTTTGCTTTTATTTCCCAGAGCTATGGAAAATGTCAATATAACAAATTCTGAACTACTAAAGTATTTTTCTCTTTGTAGCTGCAAAACTATGGTGCCTGTACTTTCTCTGTATTGATGTTTTATGCTTTTGAGAACCAAGCTTGCCCAGAGAAGCAGCAACTAGTTTATCTTCAGTGTACACAATTAAGGGACATGTGATGAGGCATTTACCTCACCTAACCTCATATGTCTAAAAGTTAGTTCTCAAAATTATATTCAGTGAGTACTTACCCCAAATAACTGTATATTTTTACAGTCTAAGTAGCTATATTTGGGCTAGTCAATCTATGTCATCTATTGGAACCATTGATGTGCAACTCATCATCTTAAATAGATCTCTAAAAGAGTGAACTGCCTAAAGGTATCTGGAGTTAGATTAGGTGAATTCCATCTTTTCTGACCAGTTCTTCTCTTTCTTTTCCAAGCCATAAATGTCCACACTCCATCTATTGTTTCTTTATTTCATAATAATCATTTCATACCCAAAATAGAAATGTTTTCAGGAGCTGGCTGGTGTGAACCTTTGAGTTTTTATGTTTTGTCTGATGTTCCAGGAGGCTGAAATGGAGATAAAAGTAAACACTTTGTTCTGATTTCTCCCTCATTGTCTGGGAGATTCAAAGGTTTCATTTTCCAGTGAAAACACTTTTTAAATTACTTATTTATTGTACAGATGTCCATGATTAGAAGAAACGTTTACTTATATTGCTGCTGTTGCTGTTATTACTGGCATACATGTTTTCTTGGGTCCACTGAGAAGAAGTGATACTCTGGTAGGTGATGTGTATACATGTGACAAGGGTCACTATAATCTGAAACAGCAGGCTATAGAAATAACTAAGTAAAGTGAGTGTTGCCATCTCATTCTGTTGACAGGTGACCTTGTATGGGGAGGGAATGAGAACTCAAAGTCATGCAAAGAAGTTTGTGGCATACTCAGTTACTTCTTCAGAGTCAAAATTTCTTTACTGACATACAAGCCCTTTGTTGCTTTTCCATGTTTCCCTCCCAGGTACCTCCACAGTGCAACCAGGAGATGCAGCTTTATATATAGACCTGAGCTGACGTGAATCTAATTCTCAAGAAACAGTCATGTAATGTAGCCTTCTGAAGGTCATGGCATTGTCTTTAGCACTGCTGAAGCCGGATGATTAAAAGCTTAAGACCTAGAGACTGAACATAAATTTAACTTCTACTACATTATGGATAAAATGCAAAATACTATCTTAATCTTTCTCGCTATATACTTTAGTGCCAAAAAATACTACCAAATATTTTGGATTGCCTCCATGCTAGAACACCTGATGCTCTGTTTGCTCACATAGCTATAGGATAATTGATACAAAAGTGAAGAGATAAAGGCTGGACATTTTGAGTTCACTTGTAACAACATGAAGTTAAACAGTGACAAACTTATAAAACTAAGTTGCATTTTGCAAGGTACATTCAAAATTTTAGGAAAAACTGAGAAGCGGGAAAGGCCTGAGGTGAGCCGTGTCTTTTGAGTCGTCAATGTACTCTGGGCCTGCTTATGGCCATGTTTGGCTGGAAAGCACTAATTAGATTCGATATACTTGGCTAGAAGGCAGAAAGCTTAAAACATTAACTTTTTAAACATGTGCATACATTTAGAATCTAACGTATTCTGCTTTTTGGAGATATGTTCTGAGTAAATATCTTGTCAGCATGATGTTATCCTTTAATTCCTCGAATGGAAAAATGCTGTTTCAGAGTCATATATTGCTCTTGTATACATTCCCACTACTTTTATACAGTTTTCAGAGAAGAGCATGGATCCAAAATGGTACTAATCTCATCCGTTACAAAATATATAGAAATGCTACATATTTACTGCCATTATTGCCATTGAGGCTTTGAGCATCCTGGTCTAGTGGGAGGTGTCTCTGCCGATGGCAGGGGGGTAGGAACTAGATGGTTTTAAGGTCCCTTCCAAGCTGAACCATTCTATGATTCTGTGATTATTAAAATACTGGAGTGATTTATTTTTTTTTACTTCATTTGTTTGTTTATAGAATCGTAGAATCTTCGTGGCTGGAAAGACCTTTGATATCACTGAGTCCAACCATACACACACAAAAAACAAAGAAAAAACCAAACCAAACAAACAAAAAACCAAACCTAAACAAAAAAACACCCCAACCTCTACAATCTCTGTTACTAGAGCATGCCCTGAAGTGCCAAATCTACACATTTCTTAAATACCTCTAGAGATGGTGACTCAACCACCTCCCTGGGCAGGCTGTTCCAGTGCCTGACCACTCTTTCAGTAAAGGAATTCTTCTTCTTTATGATCACTGAGGAAAGGGATCAATAAGTAATTTTTCTTTTTTCTTCAGTAGGGATCGTTCAAAGCTTCCAAATAGTGTGGACAAGTGATACCTTCTGTCTTTTAAACAGTAAGGATATCCACCTTAAGGAAGCATGAAGCACTCCAGGGTCCTGTCTCCAGGACCACATTGTTTTATTAATCCTTGAATGTCTAATGTAAAAAGCATGTGCTTTTTGTGGAGTTTTGTCAGAATCATGGCCCCTTCTCAGCTGAATACCCTAACGACCAGCCTGAGTTAGCTTTGCTCTAACCTTTTTACTATATACCTCAATGAATTTTGTACTCTCTCCTCCACAGTGCCTAAGAGAAGGTATTGCATAGCCTGGCAACTAAAGTTCTCGCAACATAAAAGACAGGAGCTTAATCCACCTTAGGATACTTAGCACCTTGAATTCATATCTCCCAATTCACCATTACAGAAATAGGAAATAAGAATCCTTGCATCCTTTGAAGAAGACTAGGGGAGTTGCATCCCAAAACACCTGACATTTCATACTGATTCCTTATACTCTTGGTAGAAGAAGGTCAGGCTAGATTGCCTTGTAAATGTGCCTTGTCAATAAGAGGAGGGAAGCATCACCATTAGGCAGACCAGTTCCATCTTTTCAGAAGTAGGACAGAGAATTTAAGAGGTTATTTAAAATGTACTGAACCATCATAGGCTAAATGTCTAAAATGTCATGTCAAAATTTGGACCTAAACCAGGGGACAGGATTCCACCTTCTGACATTTAGAGGCTTAAATTTCAGCAAAGCAACAACCAGAGGATTTGTACTGACGTCCACTCCAGCCCTTAGTTAATCTATTCCCCATCTTCTGTTTTTAAAATGTAAGTACTGATGGAGGGGTTCTGAGTTTGTTTATATTGAGGATAATGAAGCATCCATATGTTGGTGTGATGGTTATCATCGAAAGACCCAGGAAAGGAGCAGCCTCAGCAAACTGCTGAACAAACTTACTCCTGAAAGGACTGTGAGATCAAGCCCTTAAGCCAAGACATCACAGAAGTCTTGGCAAACAAATCAGATATGTTGCGTCTCACAAATGATCCTGTGTTGCAATGGACAGAGCTTCTCCTCCTTGCAGCACTGAAAAGCTTCTGTTGATTGGAACAGGGACATCTTAGGGTTCTTTAAATTCCACCAGAGACACAAAGGTAGCAAGAGAGTGACTTTTGCTCTGTCCCAGCTCTGGGATGTGTTTCCTTTACTATCCCTTCTACATTAAGTTTCACAAAGCAATATGCATGGAGCTATGTGAATCTAGGGACCAAGAGATAATTCAGACTCACCAAAAAAAGGGATTTAAACAAAAAGAGAATATAGGCTCAGGAATGTTCCTGAGGAAAAGTTGCTCTCTTACTCTTAAAAGGATATGTAACCCTGAACTGTCATAGTTTGCATAGTGCTGTGTACATGCTTTTAATGAGTATTGAAGCCAGAAGGCTTTCCTATTATATTTGCGTAGTTGGCATTACCTTTCCGTGGTTCTAGGTGAAGTGGTAGTACAATACCCACAATTCCTTCAGCTCCGCTACCCACTGCAGCTTCAGCTATAGTAGCTGACAATGTAATACTCATTCAGCAGCTGATTATAATTAAAAATATCAGAATAATTAAAGTCCTCAGCTTGACAAGCAGAGCCATAACTTTGCCTTCAGACATTCCTCTCTAATTAGTTAATTAATCCTAATGCAAATTATAAGCAATAATTAGTCAGCCAAGCTTGACATAAAAGTCTGCTGACTTACAGCTAAAAGGCTTTTCTGGTTGTTGGTTTGTAGCTTCTTAAGGTGTCTTTTGTCCACTCATAGTTTCTGTGTCTCCAGTCCTGTTAACTTGCTCCTGATATATGGATATGTAAATTAGTTTGCAGAGTGAGAAAAAACAGCTATAAAAATTTGCACTACCATAGGCATTATTTTATTTGCTTAATAAACTGGATAGTCATGATGTGTATAGAATATAAATAAAACATCACATATGCATTCTACTACAATATAAATGTATGTTTTTATACAAATACCTACATTTAAGAATGTTCACATTCCTAGTTTTAGCAGAATATATCTGCCTGTAGATGGTCTGAGCTGTTCTGGACAATGACATACTGTAAAACCCAATGTGATTCTAAGATTAAGCTAGATTCCAATCTGCCATATCATAAAGGAAATCAAATTCTTTTGTACCAGGACAACTGGTATCTGATTTACGTTTTTCCATAGGTTTTTAACAGATCAGGACTCTGTTAAAGTGAGATAATATGAATTATCATCAGATAAATCAAAAGTGTGAATATTGCATTTCACATGGCAATGCAGCTAATATTGGTGTGTTGCATTCCACAAAGCCACACTGCTGACATATCACACAAGTACTCACAATTGACTTGGAACACTCACGGATGCTTATATTTTTGTTCTTTTAAAGCATTTTGTCTGAAAGTGTTCCTATTTACATATAAAAAAAGGAAACTTACAGTGCTTTAAAAAAGTGGAAGGCAAAAATGAAAAAACAATTCAGAATGCACAGATACTTTGTGTTGAGAATCCTTTTTCTAACAGAATAATACTAAGCACATTTTTTCTGCTGTAGTGTGCTTGCTTTCATTCTAGCTTCTCATGTAGTTAAAGGTAAGTGGGATCACAGGACCATAAGACACTTACCTACCTATTGATATACACATGCTTTTCTGGTGACAGTTTAATCATATCAAATATTATGGCTATGAAGAATGAAACCCAGAAGAATGTGTTTAACCTGCACTTTTCTGAGCCAGTGCAGGTACATTCCCTGTGCTAGTAACAGAGTATTGAGGATGGGAATAAAAAAAGCTGGAGTCAGAATAAAATCAGATATATCTGAATTCCTTCAAATTTGGAACGTTTTGATAAACATAGAGTTTTTAACATCTTTAATTTAGCTCCAGAAAAACCATAGTCAAGACCCATTCTTGTTTGTTAATCCTCTTGCTATTCATTTCACCTGACTTTAACTGTCTGAGCTATGGTGATTAAGACCCAAATAGACGTCCTCTAGAGTTAGGGAGGGAAAGAGATTCATGTTGTAGTCTGGCCAGAATCACCCCTGGGGATACCGATCTTTTTCCACTGTCTACGGAGGAAAGATGAGGTGATGATAGCCCTGAATTAAGCCTCTCAGTTAAGTTCCTAAAGTTGGGTGAGAAAATCTGAGCCTTGTTAAACAGCTTGGGTGATCCAAAATGTAGGATGACGTTATGTATTTATTGTGTTACTCTACTCTCTGTCTATTCACTTGGTGAAAGGAATAAAATAAAACAGGGGTTATTATTCAGTAAATCACACAATGGATTTCAAAAAAGCTCTTTTCAGGCAATTTCATCTTCACATTTGCAGGGTGCACAGAAAAACCTAAATCTTTCAGGAATGAGCAGGTAAATTTTCATTTATCATAGAGAATCATGTTCGGGTGGCAAATAATGGGGAAACATTGCAAATCTCAGGGGAGTAAAGCTTCTGTAAGTACATGAAAGAAGGAGAAAGCATTTGTGTGGGGAAAAATACCTCACAGACATCATGATAGATCCCAGGAGTTAGTGGCTGCTCTGGATTTGTACCAGCTTTTTGGGATCAGTTAGAATTTGAGGCTTGCACCTGTTTCAATGCATCCTCTCTTTTGCTAAGATCATCTCAGTGTAGGAGAAGAAACAGATCTTAAAATAGTGATTACAGACCTGTGACTTTCTGATTCTAGAAACTCTTGCTCCCACCTGTGTATTTCTTTTGTTAACTGGCTGTTGCTTCTAAGGCCATGCTTAATCCTACCAAAATTTACATCTCTTTGTCAGTTAGTGAGGGGGTGTTGGGCTCTTGTCCCAAGTAATCAGTGATAGGACAAGAGGAAATGGCCTCAAGTTGCACAAGGGGAGGTTTAGTTTGGCTATTAGGAAAAAATTTCTCACTGAAAGGGTTATCAAGGATTGGAACAGGCTGCCCAGGGAAGTGGTTGAATCACCATCCCTGGAGGTATTTAAAAGACGTGTAGGTGTGGTGCTGAGGGACATGGTTTAGTGCTGGACTTGGCAGTGCAAGGTTAACAGTTGGACTTGATGATCTTAAGGGTCTCTTCCAATCAAAACAATTCTATGATTCTATGAGAAGGAACAAGAGAGTGATTTCTTGAGGCCATCAAGGAATGTAGATCGAAGCATCAAGAATACAGATGAGAACGCTTCTTTCTACCTTTCCATTGGCAATATAAGGATACTAGAGTGTGAAGCTTCTAATTCCTAGTAGTCAAGTGCCTAGAAGTAGAGGAGAAGAATCATGCACTGACAGTTACCTCTCCAGTCCCATCCCTGTTCTTCATTCACTCCTTTCAGCAGGTGTCAGGAAATTTTAGGGATTAATGACAAGAATTTCTGACCCTCAAGGAAACTGAAGGGCAATAATCCACATTCAACTACTGCATTTATGTGCTCTGAAATTTAGCAAGGATTCTCTCTGCCCCACCACTCTTGACTTGGTTTTCATTATGCAGCATTTTATGTGTGAATTATTTTTCCACTAATGAGAAGTGCAGTGATTTAGGGTGCTAATGGAAAGTAGTAGGAAATTAATGAGAGATGGGAAACAAGGGTAGACTTTTTTTATTTTTTTTCAGTATGGTTGTGTATGAATGGGAGTTACTCTGTTGTATCAAGGGGAGAATAGATTAAGCATTTTGGAATGCACAACCCAAGAGGGATAGTTAATCCTGTTTTTGACAATCACAAATGTAATACCTACAAATGAGGGGAAGCATTATGCATGATTTTCCTCATTTTACATACAGCACAATATGTTATTTTCCAGCTCTTAATTCATGTCTTCATTAAGTCAAACTGCTCTAAGTCTAACTGGAGCATGCTGTAGATTTGGGAAAGAATTAAGATCTCAACTATGATACGTGTAGTTTTCTTTTCTTTTTAAAATGTTTTAGGACATGAGCTTTTTAGTAGCAGAGAAAAAATTAAAATAAAGAAATGTGGCACTCAGACTTAGTTTGCTTGGCTACTCTTGACTTGATCTGTGGTGGCTGTGCAGGCCACCAGCTGTAGCTGTCAATGTTGTTCCCAGCCAGTGTATCTGCTTTTTTCCAGGAAATTAGACATTGAAGAATACACTTATGCTTCTAATACATATATCAAGGCTGAAATCCTAATACTGTGTCGTTTATCATCTCTCATTTTCCTATCTTTCATGTCTGTGCTGGCATTCCATATAACCCAGATTTGTCTCCTAAGAATCATAGAATCATAGAATGTGTTAGCTTGGAAGGGACCTTTAAAGGCCACTAGTCCAACACCCCTGCAGTAAGCAGGGACACCTTGAACGAGATCAGGTTGCTCAGAGCCTCATCAAGCCTGGCCTTGAATGTCTCCAGGGATGGGGCCTCCGCCACCTCTCTGGGCAACCTGGCCAGTGTCTCACCACCCTCAGTGTAAAGAACTTCTTCCTAATGTCTAATCTAAACCTACCCTGCTTTAGTTTAAAACCATTGCGGCTCATCCTATCGCTACATACCCTTGCAAACAGCCCCTTCCCAGCTTTCCTATAGGCCCCCTTCAGGTACTGGAAGGCCACTATAAGGTCTCCCTGGAGCCTTCTCTTCTCTGGGCTGAACAACCGCAACTCTCTCTGCCTGACTTCATAGGAGAGGTGCTCCAGCCCTTTGATGATCTTTGTGGTCCTGCTCTGGACCCGCTCCTACAGGTCCGTGTCTTTCTTGCACTGAGGGCTCCAGAGATGGACACAGTACTCCAGGTGGGGTCTTACTAGAACAGAGTAGAATGGGAGAATCACCTCTCTTGATCTTCTGGCCATGGTTCTTTTGATGCAGCCTGGGATATGATTGGCCTTCTGGGCTGCAAGCGTACATTGTTGGCTCATGTCCAGCTTTTCATCCACAAAGAAGGCTGGACCCTACTCATGGCCATGGTCAGCAACTCTCTTGTATGATACCCCTCAGCATAACTTTAGCACTTCTTGGAACTTTTGATTTGCAGAGTCTAATGAAACACCTCCATGTAATTTATGCTAGTTACTCCTTCAGAGTTGCTCTAAATCTTTGTGGGAGATCAGTTTGCATCTTGGCCAAACCCAGCATGTTGTAACCTTGCCCGGTAGTGCTGACTCCACGTCAGGGAAGATGCCCGTAGGCTCCAAAGATGGAAAAACATAGAATTTCTTAATTTCTTCACTTGAGAGTGTCATGATTTTAACTGTTTACCTTTTATTTAACAAGCAAATTAAAATTGTCAAAGTAAACATGTTCTTATATTAAAAACAACTGCAGTTGTTTCAGGTTAATTATTGTGAAGATTAGTACAAGATAAAGCAAGGTAGTTATTAAACATTAGCTGGAGAGATGTTTAACAGTGGGGTTCTCCAATAAAAAAAGAAATACTGCTTTCTTTTTTTTAAACTTCTAAATACTAAATGCATTCTTATAAGCCACTGACTAAACAGTTACACAATTGAGTTATTGATACCGAACATTGGAATACTCTGAAGACCAAATTTTATTCCTTCTCAAGAGTAAACACAGGACAATTTTTTTCAATATATAGCAGTAATAACCACTAAAATTTGACCTGATTTGAATTAAGTATTGTTACTGCAATTCATTATGCTTATTTTTAGTTTTCTCTTAATTAACATCTGGTCTAAGTCAGTTGTCAAGATTGCCTCTGCAGAGAGTTATTAGGATGAGCTACTCTTTAAAGATGCCTGTGTTACTCTGTTGAGTAACAAGGAAACTGAATCCCATACTGATTTCCAATATTACTATAGTGACTGTGCTGCACCAGGCAAGAAAACAACCAAAATCAAGGAACTGCTTTCAAAGGCTATAGCAAAACAACATAAGAATATGTGCTCTAGATAAAACTGCTTAAAGGTGTATAGAAAGAAAAATCCTTGTCAAAAGGTTGGAATCAATGGGCTGCCTTTATGGTAACTTAATAATAAGGTCTTTGAACTGAGAAACAAATGTTCCCTTACATTTAGAATCCTCTTGTTTATTACCATTGTACAGAAGTCAATCATTGTATAGAAAAACTCGTAATTCCAGCAGGAATCAGAACAGAATTCTGGATGTTGTCAGGAAAGTGGCAAAGCAAGTAAACAATTTCGTGTTCAGTATTTAAACTAAAATTATGGTCAGCTGTGACTTCTGTGGCAGTTATCTTCAAGACATCAGATTTGGACTTGAGAAGACTGGCTTAACCAAAAGCTGACTTCCAAATTTTTTGAGATTCTGATTTAGCAATTACAGTGAGAGATGAAACTAATGATTCATGCTTGCATTAATGTTCTAAATATCCTGCTTGTTGTGCTGAAACAACATTCCATTCTCAAATAAAGAAACACCGCTAAAATCAAGTGTAGATTTAGATGGAACATAAGGAAGAAATTTTGTACAATAAGGGTGGTGAGGAACAAGTTGCCCAGGGAAGTTGTGGATGCCCCATCATTGGAAATGTTCAAAGCTAGGTTAGATGGGGCTTTTAGTAACCTGATCTAGTGAAAGATATCCCTGCACATGGCAGGGGAAATTGAACTAGATGATCTTCAGAAATCCCTTCCAACCCAAACTGTTCTATGATTCATGTTGCAAAATTCCAAGTTCTTACACACTAAGTTCCAGTTTTCTTAAAGCTTAAATTATTATCATGACTTTGGAAGTCTTTAAAGCTTAAAGTTTCACACTTTCTACAACTTGGATAGAATTCAAGATTCCTTGCTGTTCAATGGAAATCTCTGTGGTGTGAATCCAGACAACAGGAAAAGCTGGGCCATCACTCTTATTTGATCTCAGCTAATGCTATCAGCTCTTTGAGGACAGTGGTCAGATGTCTGTTTGATAAAAAGCCTTTCTACAAAACAAGAAGTAGAGACCAAGTGTGTTTGAATGGAAGATAAATTCCTGATAGACAGTGATGTGCAAACTGTATGGTGTCTACCGAAGAACAGCTAGGTTTTATGAGAAGTTCACCTTTCTGGAATGTACACCAGCCCACAGTTTTCACCCTTCATGCCAAAGAAAATGGTTGAGCAGTAGTTAGGTATTGGGCTAAGTAGCTGTCTCAAGACCTAGCCTGGAGATCTGCATTCCTATAAGAACGAACCTGAAAGTATTGCAAAAGAGCACTGTTTCATAATCTCAGTGACAGTTGAGGTAATGGGGAGATGTTGCATGGGTTTTGTTGTTTGTTTTTTTTCCTGTGGAGTACAGAAGCCTAATGTCCAAATACCTCACCCGTATAAAAGATCTGATTGTCAGAATCCACCTGTACAGAAAAGAAAATGGAATACCTTGAGATTTTGTAATCAGGGTATAAAATACTCTTGGCAAGATCAGTTTTTGTCTAACTTCAGAAAAAAACATTAATATTGGAGCTGGCTGTCCAACCTTACTTTGTGATGAATAAGGAAAAATTGGAAATATTTAGAAGAAATTCATACCAGTCCAATGAATTCTGCTTCGAAGGTGCCTGCTCCTCCATCTCAATGAATTCTGCCCTGAAAGTGCCTACATCTCCCCACCCACTAAAACAGAAACTGAGGTCACTAGGTCAAATATGAACTTTTGGATTGTTAACCTGGTTAACTTGGGTTGTAGTGAGTTCATGATGCTTCAGCTCTGTCATTCCTTCCTCCTCATGCTGTTCCCCCACTCCAGTGTTGGGTCCCTCCTATGGGATACAGTCCTTGACAAACTTGTCCAATGAGGATCCTTCCTATGGGCTGCAGTTCTTCAAGAACTACTCCACTGTGGGTCCTTTTCCATGTGATACAGTCCTTCAGAAACAGACTGATCCAGCTTGGTTTCCCCCTCGGCCACAGTTCCTGCCAGAAAACCTACTCCTGAGTGGACTCCTCTCCATGGGCTGCAGCTTCCTTCAGGTCACATCCACCTGCTGCAACATGGTGTCTTCCATGGGCTGCAGAGTGAATATCTGCTCCACTGTCGTCCTCCATGGGCTGCAGAGGGACAATCTGCTTCACCATGGCCTTTTCCACAGGCTTCAGGGGAATCTCTGCTCTGTCACCTGAAGCACCTCCTCCACCTCCTTTTTGCTGACCTTGGTGTCTGCGGGGTTGTTTCATATTTTTCTCACTCCTCTCACAGCTGCTGCACAACAGTTTTTTACCCTGTCTTAAATATTTTATCACAGAGGCGCCACCAGCTTTGGATGGTGGAGCTGGCTGAAACTGTCTCTGTCTGACACAAAGGTAGCTCCCAGTGTCTTCTCACAGAGGTCACCCCTGCAGCCCCCCACCACTCACACCCCACTGCCAAAACCTTGCCATGTAAACCCAATACACACACTAAAATTAACAAAGTCATCAAGCCTCCCTCTATAAATCATCCATGATCCATTCACCTTGTCCCAAAATAAGCACCCAGCAGAGGTAAACCATTTTCTGAAGGATCCAGTCTTTCTCCATTACCTGTCAAAAGAACCTAGATGACCAATTTAGACCCACCTTGATGTTTATAAATTTGGTGAGATGAATCCCCCTCCAGAGATCAAAACCCAAGGACCCTTTGCTGACACCGTATTGATACTGTGCCGGTCAACTTCTTCTGAAAAGGCGCAGTTATCAGTTCTTTTTATTACTGTTGTTGGAGTACCCAATCCAATAGGTTCTATCTTGTGACTAAGATTTTCATAGCTGTGTAAGGAACCTCGGAACCAATGCAATTTGAGTATCTGCTTTCTGTTATAGGTCTGAAGAAAATGGTTTCTATTTTTAAACTGAAATTGGAGCCTACTAGTAACCAGATTCCTACACTGCATAACATACTTAATCAGGTACACCTGTTTCTCCTACTAGAAATCTTGCACCCATTCAGATAGGTGGTTGGATCTCAGAAGGAAACAGGTTTTAAATTTTGTTTGGATGTGATTTAAAAATAAATAAACAAAAAGGGAAACAATTTTATGATGGGGAGACTGACTCCTAAGAAGAAAAATATTTTATTTTAGTAACCCTGAAGGGCTATAGTTAAACTTAGAATAAACTTTTATTTGATTACAAGTTTTTAAAAATAGAAATTCAGAGTACCTCATCTCAAAAAAAAGTTGAAATGGAGTATTTTGAGTTTACCAGGACATTCCATTCTTTTCTTGTGTGTTTTGGGCAGACTAGAATGAGTTGAAATCAAAATGTTTCCGGCACATGTTCTATGCTCAACAACTCAGCATTTTCAGAAGGAAAATAATGTTTGCACTGGAAATTTTCCAGACATCTTTCTCTTGATTTTTTTAAGATGATTCTCTCATTCCTTAGGCTTCTGGACAGAAACTTGCAGCATGGGGTCACGATCCAAACTGCTCATGAACCACCCTCCAATTCCAAACAATGTAACTTCAGAGAATTTCCTAATCTAGCGTTACGCCTGTGCTCTTGCGGTGTATACCTGTGGCTTTTTTTCAATGAGCTTGCTTGCTCCCACTAAGTCGGAAAAGCCCCAGAGCAGTTCGGGAACCTACGAGCATTGCAATGTACCTGCTTTTTCAGCCCTGTTTGCTGACATAAGTCCACTGCACAGGTGTGAGCGTAAGTCTAAGGAGTGCAGGATGCCTTGAGATTCCCTGATGTGTCATAATTAAACACCTGTGCTAAATATCTCTTTGCCGAGCCACTGTGAAAATCTGTGGAGTGCTCAACAGTCCTGAACATTTTCCATCTCTCACTTGGGCAGGTGGTCTCAAGTTTGAACTCTGCTATTCAAATAGCACCAGAGACAGAGATGTGATTTCAAGACCTCTTCAAGGCCTTTATTTTGTTTTACTGCTGCTGTTATTTTTAATGTTAAATGGTAATCCTGAATTTCCTTATTTAGCATTCCTGCAGCGTCTTTATATTCTGCGTATATACAGTCATGCGTACAGTTGGCAAAACTATACAGATGGCTATATGGATTAAGCGCCTAGAAAAGTTATATACCATAAAATGAGTTTGTGTTCGCAAAGGGAAAGGACTTAAATAAATGTATCTGTGGGAAAAGAGGCTAATCATAGAATTTCCTGTAGTCTTAGCGCCTGTCTCTAGAGTCTTTTCGTAAACATGGAGTTGTTCAAGACCTCATAACTCTCTACTGGGAACAAAGGCTATGTCTATACCAACAAACAAATCAAAGCCAGAGCATGTTCTCAATGTCCATCCCCCAGTTATCCAGAATATGTAATTGTTCGTGTGCTTCCTGTGTGGTTTTGGCTTGCATTGGCTAGCGCTCTCCTAGATTATGCCTGGGCATGGCCCAGGGGTTTTGCGCATGCTATGGACTGCTCCCAACAGGCAGTTTGGACACTGCCATCCTGTCTGTAGGGAAAGAGAATTTAGGCATGTGTCTGCAAGCCAGACTGTTCCCTTACCTGCAGGATGGGACTGACCTCTAACTGATCCATGGCTTGTTTTATTTAATCATATGCACATAACCTAAAGTTCATAAACAAACCTCCTGGTAAAGTAGCACTAATGAGCTTGAAGCTGACTCATTCTGCTAAGGTGCACCACATACAGCTAGGTGACCATAAACTGATTCATGATGGCTTCAAGCAAAAGGCAGCAGTGAGTCCTGTGGCACAGCAAGGGACCGTGACCATCACCTCTGCCACAGCATGAGACACATGTCAAGAGAGGTTCCTCTGGCCTAAGTGCTAAGGTGGGAGACAAAAAGAAAGCCAGGGGACCACCACTTCATTCTTCATGAAAGGTCCATCTCTACAGCTGCAGACCCAACCTTCTGCCCAGTTAACCTCTTAATTCTTGGAGATTTAAGGACCATAATAATGGACAACATAACTGATAATTTTTGTGTCACTAGCTTTTAAAAATCCTTCAGCTGACCACTTGATGAGCCAAGTATCCTATATTTAAAGAAATCAGAACCCAAGACCAGGATGGATGGGGCTTGGAGCAATCTGATCTAGTGGGAGGTGTCCCTACTTAGTAGGAGGGGGGTTGTAACTAGATGATCTTTAAGGTTCCTTCTAACCTGAACAATTCTATGATTCTATGATTCTATGTTTTGTTTCATCCTAAATGTTTGTTCCAGAGTGTTCTTCAGACCTCTTCTAAAAAGACCAACCAAGGGAAATTTTTGCTTAAAAGAAGAGTGGAATTGAAGTATATGTGAGGTATCTTATTAGCTTTGAGTTTATTCTCAATTCAGTCACAGGAAATATCCATTTTCCTGAAGAAGCAGCAGTTGTCATATTTTGCTGCTGTAGTGTGTGTAATATCAATCTCATGTTTATTTATGCATGTAAAGATTTTATTATTTACATTTAAATATTTATAACATTTCTGCATAAGCAGTCAAAAAAGTTCATCTCTGCCCTTTAGGAACTAAGCAATTTCATTTTACTAGGTAGACTTTTTTCTATATAAATAATTGACACATTGATTTCTCCCTCTGTCTTTATGCTGTTTATATTATTTCTTAAATGCAAGAGGGTTATAGAACTAACAGACTGACTGGTCTGTTTTTATTGCCTATCAAATCCAAACAGACTAATATATCACATGAAGGATCTGGAAAAGGGAATGGTGATAAAACACTAAAAAATAGGAATGAATTCATTAGAATTCAGATATGGAAGCATATGCTAATTACATAGCTACATTGAAAAAGTATTTGTTTCTTCCTGGAAATAACTTTATGTAAATTTTTTTTTCCTGAGACTAGCAGTACTGTCTAGCTGTATGGCAACAGATATAATCGCTGCTCTTCTTTCTTTCAGTAACACTCTTTTAATATGATTTTGTAAAAATCAAGGCATTTTAACAGGACTCCATGAAGCCATGACAGTTGTATGGGAGACTGTACTTGGAACCCGTTTTCCACCGGCAAGTAACTGAGACCAGTTGTGTATGCTTCTGAAGGTGAGAAGAGCATCTTTTTCATTCTCTCCTTCCTCCTTCACTAACTACTTTGGACAAGCTAACACTGGCTTTAAAATTTTGTCTTCATGAGCGTTGCTGAAAAAAAAAAAAAACCTCACTTCTGTCATAGCAATAAGAGAACCAAAATCAGTATCCTCTGACATTTTAAAAAATAGAAATAGAAGGGGAAAGCAGATCCACAATTTGTGGAAGAATAATCAAGTAAAATTCCTCCCTCATTTAATACTACCTTAACACAATGATTCACTGACCAGTGGAGTTAACCTTTTTTTTTTTTTTTTTTTTTTAACTTTCACTCAAGTCAATGCAATCCCAGTTAAGGAGAAAGTAAACTGGTCTTTTAGAGTTCAATTCTGCCACCAAACAGAGCCTACCTAATGGCATCACAGGTATGTTAGGCATTTTTACCAGTTGCACCCTTGTGCAAGACTGCGGTCAAAGAAATAGAGAATCTCTTGTCTCCATCAATTGTGTTTGCAACCCAAGCAGTCAAGAGAGTTGAAAAGAAAACAGGATAGCCAAGTGGCTTACCCAAGGTGTCAGGTGAATCACAAAGCCAAGTACAATGTCCAGGCTCTGTGCTCTAAACCAATTAGCTGTTTGTAAGTCCATCCTGTTCCACTAAGCCACTGTTAAACAAAAGGAAAACACAGTACTCTTTCTTTTAGTCGTCATTCATAGTTTATCTTCCTTTGTCTGCTTCTCAGACTTTTTCCTATTGTGTATTTTTCCCACGTGGAAGCAAATTATGAGATTGTCTGTTCTTGCTTCCGAGCTAGGAACACAGTCCTTAAAATCACACCCAACACACCACATAATCTACTTCATAAATTTCCTTTACAGGTGTTCGGGAACCAGTGCCTAGGGGACGGTTTCCATTGTTTCTCCTGGTTCTATTAAAATCATTTCACACAATTTCAGTTTGCTGTTTTAATTTTTAAGCTTTCATTCTGTTTCCTTACAGGTTTAGGGATGAATATTCTCCTTTGCTTAATTTCAAAACCAGAAGATTATATGGAATTTCAAACACTGCTCCAACATGAATATTGCCAGCTTTGCAACCTGCTTAAGTAACCCAAGGGGGAAAGGAACAGAGGAAAAGAAAGAGAAAAGGCATAGCTAATAGTTTAAATTGTACCTTAGAAAGAAGCTATACTGAAATAGCTTTATTGAGGTTGAAAGTCAGGCATGAGAGCTGGATCACTTCTGACAAAATGTGGATGTTTCCATTGGTTTTTTTCTAATCACTGCTGTCCCTGATACACAAAAATAAAGTTTTAGTTTTGAAATTTCTAACATTTTTTTTAAATTGAGAGTAAACTATAGCCATTATTATTGGGATTAATGTCACCTACTTTAAGCATCTAGAAGTTAGATACTTATGTCTAAAATAATCAGACCAGGCTCCTTTTCCATACAGTGGAGAGTAAGAGGCAATTTCAGAGAGCAGTTCATCTACTCCCAGGGTCCAAAAGGTGGGGAAAGAATCTGAGTTTGGAGGCACATATTTTTCTCCATTGACTATCAAAGGAAGTTACTTCATCACCGAGTTCTGGACTCAGATGATTAGCTTACAGATCTCAGATGGCAGGTGAGATAAATCTTGGTTTCTGTGACTTGCATGTATTAAAAGTATGCCACAAAATGAGGGAACAGCTTCTCCTGAATGTGGCAGAAGCTAGATTTTTTAAAGATTATAGATAGCTCCAGGTTTTTCCATTTTTAGGTTTTAGAGTAGAAGATTTACAAGGCTTCAGACATTGCATTTTCAGGCTGTTCCCTTTCCTTCAAACTCTAGTATCAGATTCAAATATATGACCTAACTAGACCATAAACTCCTACAAAAATCTCTTAAAGCTCTAGATGCATAGCTGATGATTTCCATCATCACCAATAAGTCTCTCTATGCTAGAATAAATTTCACCTCAAAAATAAATATTTTGGTGGAGGGTGGTGGATTCCATTGATTCAAACCTTCAACAGAAAAAAAATTGTACAAATTTGCAAGGCTTGGAAATATCAAAAGAAGCTGTGGACAGATTATTTAAGGAATTTAAGTGGTTTAACCCCATTGAAAGCGCTAAAGGTTAGGTGCTATCTTAAAAAACCAAAACTATACCGTAGATCCTCACTTTCAATTTACTGTATGCAACTGATGTCAACATTCATAGCGCTGTTAGCCCCAAGGTAATGTCCTTACTAGTAGGTTCACTTGCAAGAACTGTGAGAGTGATGTTGTAAGTGGCTTGCATGAATACTGTGGGACCGGCATCTAAAAAGAACAGAGAAACATTCATTAGTTAAGAAATAGCTTGGCTGCTTTTTCGTCTTTTTCATCTCTTACCACTGCTCTGCTACTGCTTTTGGTCTATATAATCAGCTAATGAGATTTCCGCTTCTTCAGGCAATGAGACAAGTTGTGCTTGAAGAAAAGTTGCGCCTAGATTCATTGCGATGCATTCATATACTATTAAGAAATATTTTACAGAGCAACACATTTAAACAAATATTAAATTCACACAATTGTTAATCAGTGTGCCATCTGGAAACATTTGAAAGTTTAGACTCTTAATTGCCTGAATCTCATAAATGTTCAAAATTGTTGCATACTACAGGCTATATTGCGTTTAGGACTTTTTTACTGTATAAATACATGTAATTAAAACGTGAGATAGGAACACTTTCCAGCAGCTGTTGTGAGAGCTGTAACCATCTTCCCTATTAATCTTCAGGGATTTGAAATATGTGTTGCTGAGCACCAGGGTCAACGACATGCCGTTACATTTGAATCCCACCATTTGACAAAGCATTGCATTCTGTTTCTGAATTCTTTCATGTGACTGACAGCTACATCCATTTCTTCCTGAGGCCACTCTTTAAATTCCTTTGTACTTGTAGAAGCAAGTTTGCTGGCTCAAGAATTTTGTCTTAACTCTGCCTCTAAGACTTGTCAACGGCAAATTAGGACAAGAAATTCTAATTTATGTTTCAAAGGCACCTATGATAGTAAGAGAAACTATTTTTATTTACATTTTTTTCCTCAAAAGTGTCAAATCAAAGACTCTATAATTACTATATATTTTCAGGAGATGTCATATTATATTGACTTCAGGGGGCAAGTGGTAGATAGGGTTAATCTGAGTAAAGTCAGTGAAATGCACAAAGGATTTCTGTTCATGGCAAATGTTACTCAGAGAATTAACTGTCTCAGTAAGAAAACAGAAATACTTAGGCTATCGGCTGCTCTAGTCCAAGACATTTGAACACAGAGGCAGAAGACACTTCTCAGGTAGGGCAACTTCTTCATGCCCATAGGTCAGTGGAAGAGTGCCTCTTCTCATATGCCCTTAGTGGTCTTGACCAAGGTAGTGAAAAGGTTTTCAATGATGGTGCATCCACTGTTTTTCAGCAGACATGTTCAACAATCTGACATTAATAGGTATTTTTATTTGCACCTCTCTCTTTTCTTTCTCAGGAAATTCTCCATAGCTGTTTCCTGTACTCTCTTGTTCTTCACCATGAGTCACAGATGCTCCTTACTTAGAAAGCCCAGAGGCAATCAGCACTGACTTTATTTATCTCTGTGTTAATTCCCAAGCTATGGCTATCAACCACCAGCACTTTTTACAGACAGACAAACAGCAAACAACATATGTGATACAGACTCTTTTATGTTGTTTCCAGATACTACTATATATGTTATTAAAGTGTATTTCTGATACTGTTTATAAATATTAAATAGCTGCGATTTTCACCTTAGGAAAGATATGTAGTTGTGAAGAGAAAGGAGTGATTCATGTGGTCTTGAGACAGATGAGCCATATTGGTGTACTTGGAAAGGTGGATGATCAAGTTGGTAGCTGATAGGAATAATTTTCTCCTTTTTTGTGTGTAGAGTTGCCAGAGGATTCAAGAACCAAATTAACTCTACTGAATACCCTTGCCCTTAATCCCACTTCGAAGAGGATCCCTATCAGGAAAAAGGAAAAGTACATTTGGGAACAGAAAACCTACATGTTGGGGAGGTACATGATTGGCAAAGCATTACCGTTATACGAGAAAGGTATAATTTGTCTTCTACCTGTTAGATAAGAATTAGCATGTAGTGAATCAAATAATACTTTTTTTCTCTTTTTTTTTTTTTCCCCCTGAGTTTATGTCCCTGGCCCAAGAAATAAACCATAACCTGAATCAACTAAGGTTTGTCTTGCCGCCTATCTTCCATTCCCAAAATGCTGTCTTCTTTAGTATTTTTCAGTGGTAGACTCCTGAGGGACTAGACACATCTACTAAAAAACCCTTTGCCCAATGAGTACATGGACAACACAACTAGATGGGATGATGTTGGACTTGCAAAATCAACTGTTTGTACTGCATTTTCATCCTGACAACTCTGATGTGATCCCTCCTCTTAATCCCTTTTCTTCCCTCCTGCAGGTGTAAGGGATGGAGCAATGGCCTCTTTTGCAAGTAAAGAGAAAGCAAATACTGCTTGCCCAAATTAAGATCCCACAGAACAACTGTAAACTCAGAGCTTCATCATTTCTTCTTTATTAACACAATCATTTGTTAAAAAGAGGGGGTCTGAACAGTTCTTTTTTCTGTTTTTCCTCTCTTTTTTTTATTTCTTTTCTTGAGCCTATCTGCTTTTGAAGGAGCACATATTTTCTTGAGAAAAGGAAAATTTAGACTTGGGGGGGGGCACCTGTAGACAGTTCTTATCCAGACATTGTTGGAAACATGCAGAAGAGGGAAAAATAGAGCTTTAAATCAGTATTTTTGTGACACAGCTGACGGAGCATAATGCAAGTAGGGCTTCCATACCTTTGGGTTATGAAATGAGAGACACAGGGCCTGAATTATTAGTGTTAAAGAGAAAGAAAAAGTGCTGGTTTAGCACAAATGAAAAATTCCCACCAGTTGATTCATGCAGTCTTTTTGTGAGTGCAGAACCAGATCCACAAATGCGGGATAAAGAAGCAAATCTATTTTAAAAGCTAGAAAGGGGGGCTACTGTCCTTCAGACACAGAGATATCGCAGTTAGAATTGGTAGCACTCTGGAATTCAAGAGTTCCAGGTTTCTGTTTATAGACACTAACCCAAGATCTGTTTTCTTTGTGCTTATTATCAAGGAGCTGTTTTTTTCCTTTTTTTCCTGGATTTAGAAATATTTGTGTGACCCAAATTCAAGGTCTGACCTATGGTCCAACATAATTGCTTTTTAATGTGCTATCATTTGCAAGAAAGGATAATTTCATCTGCCTTACCTTGGTTTTGAGCTCAGAAATATTTATTTTTACTGATCTCTGCTGCTGCTTTCCTATGTGACACTGGGCAAACCATTTCACCTTTTGTTCAGTATTTCCCTATTTCATTCTTACAGTGGTAAACTAACAGTATTAATTTCCCTGGTCCACTTCAACTGATTTGGGTCTTTTTGGACCATTTGGACTTTTTGGCCCATTTGCTTCTGTAAAACAAGTGAAAACTAACAATTCTACCGAAATGTTCTGAAAAAAGAAGAAATAGAATAAATCAAGGAGGAGACAAATGCAACAAAATCAGTTATAGTGTATGCAGTGGGACAAGTGAAGCCAAGCTAGTCATGGATTTGTGTTTATAGCTGGATCTTCTCATGTCCGACAAGGTGCGAGCTCTGATTCAGGCTTGTGAATGGTTGCAAAATTCAGAACTTCTTTTTCTTCCATTGATTATCTGGTATTGTTAATGACTGAGACTACATTGAGCCGACTCTACAGAGGAGGTACTAGTGATATGTTTTTCCTCTGTCTGGCCACTTAATTTTATAAAACTCAAAGGCTATAACATCCTTGTAATCTATACCCCATCTGTCAAATTTTGGCTGGAATTGGCCAACAGATGTTTTGCAATGCTACTGCTTCTCTCCAGTTCTACCACATTCCTCCCCCAACATGCTTGTTTGACACATGCACCCAACACTATGGTATGCAGAAAAAGATAGCATAAGATACCTCTTCATTCCTCATAATAAATCCATGCCTGCATATCAACATCTATGTGCCTCAGATGAGAACGTACCTTGGTTTTGGCAGAGGGAAAATCTGAAGCCACAGAACTGCCTGAAAGGCTGTATTATCGAAACAGAGATAAAAAGCAAATGGTGGGAAAAGAAATACAGGTAGAAAGGGGGAAATGAGTTGTTACAGGGTTATATGGGAAGAAAGCTGTAGGGATGGAAAGGAAATTTAGGTTTCTTGTGTCACACTAATTTTCTATCCTGAACTTTGTAGCCTTCATAGCTACGAAGAGGCCTTATTCCTCAGATAAGGCTGTCAATACCCCTTTTCCTTCTATATTACAATCACAACTGGATAGTGACCCAGATGGAGGCAGTCCACTGAAGCACATTATCTCCAAGACAGCCTCAGTCTTCCTTCTCCTGAAGTCCAGCATACCAAACTCAGAATTTCCTGATGGTCTTTCTCTCAAGTCCTGCAAGATTTTTTGCTGCTCACAATGCAATTCTAGTACTACAGACTGTTCGGATTGGATTATGCAACTCTAGCATTACAAATTATTTGGATTGTATTATTTAATTGGATCATTTTAAAATAAAGTGTCATAGAACCATAGAATCATAGAATGATTTGGATTGGAAGGAACCTTTAAAGATCAGCTAGTCCAACCCCGCTGCCATGGCCAGTGACATTTTTCACTAGATCAGGTTGTTCAAAGCCCCATCCAGCCTGATTTTGAACACTCCCAATGATGGGGCAACCTGTTTCACTGTCTCACCACCCTCGGTAAAAAATTCCTTCCTGATGTCCAACCTAGTCTACCCTCTTTCTGTTTAAAACTTTGTTCTGCCACTCCAGGCACTGACAAAAATGAGGGTGGTGAGACACTGGCCCAGGTTGCCCAGAGAGGTGGTGGAGGCCCCATCCCTGCAGACATTCAAGGCCAGGCTTGATGAGGCTCTGAGCAACCTGATCTAGTTGAGGATGTCCCTGCTGACTGCAGGGGGTTGGACTAGATGGCCTTTAAAGGTCCCTTCCAACCCAACACATTCTATGATTATATGATTATCCCCCTTTAAATATTGAAAGGCCACAATAAGGTCTCCCTAGATCCTTCCCTTCTCCAGGCTGAACAATCTCTCAGCCTTTCTTCATAGCAGAGGTGTTCCAACCCTACGACAGTTTTTGTGACCCTTCTCTGGACCAACCCTAACAGGTCCATGTTTTTCTTGTACTGGGGACCCCAGAACTGGATGCAGTACTACAGGTAGGGTAGCAAGTCACCGTGACTGAAACATCAAAACAAGATGCTTCTGCATTGGAAAGTTATAGCTCTCTGGTTCTGATTTTACTCAGGGATAAAGTGACTCTAAATTTTTCAAAACAAAGACTTTACTGTTAACACGTTCTTTTCAAGGCAAAAGAAGTAGCTTCTGAAACATCCAAAAGAAGAACTGCAGGCCACTAGAGCCTTTGGGATTCTTGACACAGGCATTAACGTGAGCCACCACATCCACCATGCTTAGTAGGAACACTGCGGACAAATTATTTAGGTGCCACTGACTTAGATCAGGAGATGGTACAGTTGATCTTTGAAAGACTTTCCCAGCACAATTTTCTATGATTTCTAGGAATGATGGTCCGCTGTGTTTCTCAGCAGAACAGGGATGCAGCACTGGGGAATTTTTGTGCTAGTAATATGCAGAGATAATAAAGAGATCAGAAGATAGGCACACACAGAGAAATAGATAGGATATGGAAATAGAGTTATAATTCTTGTTTGGATTTGACAATCTTGATGCTAGTTGGCCTGATATTCACTATTTACTCTCTTGTTTCTTACAGCTTCCCCTAGCATTTTTCTTTTAAAGCAAAAGAAATACATTAACTACCACCTAAACCTTTCTCACATGCAACCTACCGAATCTCTAGATTAAAGTAATAGAAAAACAAGAGAAATCTTTCTTCTTTAACAAACAGGCTGAAGAAAGGGTTAAAGATATTTTCTGCACCTGGAAATTTTTTTCAACAGTAGCAGAGATGAGCAGTCAGACAGCAGCCTTTGATCTTTCCATGCTGTGTCACAGCTTGTGCACAAAAATATTTCATGTAAGGTTTGGGAGAGTCTGCCATCTGACTATGAAAGGTGGGGAATGCCATGATAAAGAACATTAAATAAAGACATGCTCTGAGGCCTCATTCCTCAGATAAGGCTGTCAATACCCCTTTTCCTTCTATATTACGATCACAGCTGGATAATCTCCCAGCTGGAGGCAGTCCTTCGTGCAAGGTCCATCTTGAAAAGTCCTTCCTGCCTAAAGTGTAGATGGGCACAGAGGTAGAATTACTCTTCACAGTGTCATCAAGACAGTCCCCTGTATATCTGATTCTCACTCCTCCTATAGGAATCGAGGCCCAGATTTATCCTGTATGACTTAAGGTACCTGAGCTACTCTATCATCTAGTCAGTGAACAAAGAAAGGAAGAGGTATTTCAGGAGAATCAGCCAACCTACCTACGATCTAAGTCATCCCATGAGTACACTTATATCTTTCTCTGCCACAGAGGTCTTGAATAAGTACTTCAAGTTGGGTGGGATGAATACAGGCCTGTTGACCCAAACTATGATCAGAAAATAACCAGGTCTTTAATACCTTGCAATGTAAGAAATCACTTCAGAGTTCACAAAGTTAAATCTGAACTACTTCTGATTACAGAATGTCTTCCATAAAATTATATGACTTCACCTGAAAAATAGTTTTAGATTTTTTCTGTTTGCTCTTGCACCTTATGTAGCTGATCTGATTTTTTTCTAAGACAAGAATGTAAATATAAATAATGCCTGTTGCACACAGTTGACTGAAACGCAGAGACACAATATATGCAAGCACTTTTTTGATATATATGGAGAGACACTGTACCTCTCCAGTGGTGCATATTCCACCACCTATTTCTCAGGTAATATAATCCAGTACTTCACTTTCTTTCACTTTTCTCCTAATGTCAAGATGTTAGGAATATGCCAGATGAATATTTAGGGGAAATTAAGAAAAGAAATAGAGAATTGTTACTTTTTTCCACTGAAGTTTGTCAGGATTGATTTTTGTAATGCATTTCCTTTAATGTCCTTACACTGGAAACATGTGTCATGGCTACTTTTATTTATTGCGTGGAGAGCACAGAAGAAAACTGAATTCTCACATATGGGCCAAGGACAACTTTTTGTAACAAAAAAAAATAGCCAAACTTTTAAATTTAATATACTGCATTCTTCATGGATTAGAAACAAGTGCAAAAGACCTCTGGAAAAAAAAAAAAGTGTGACTCTTCCCTTTCTTGCCCTGCAGGACTGAAGGATAATTGATTGTAAAGATTTTGGCATGTTTAGGACTGTTTCAGGAGTCAATTTTGCTTTCCAAGGGCTTGTGCAGAGGAGGAAATCCACATACAGAAGAGAGATTTTTATATGGCTAGATTTTTTTCTTAATAAGTAATAAATACTAAGTGATACAAGGATTTGGACAACTGGAATAAATCCATGGAGGCAGAGAAGAGGAAAGGTTTATAGGGCAGGGTAGAAAGGAATGGTGGTACCTAAATGAGCAGTGATACAGATTTTCATTTATCCTGTTGTATTACCATCTAAACACCCCATATTTATACCCATAAGCATGTGTGACCTGACATATAAATATGTAGATGCACAGTAAATGAAGTGTGGGCACAGATATCAGCTGTGTGTATGTGTATAAACACTTATGTGACTTTATATTCACATGCCTTCAATGCCTCTCCCTTTTAAAACAACAGCATGTGATTCTCAACCAACATTGAACCGTTCTTTTGTTCTTTTTTTTTTTTTTTTATTATTGGAAATGTTTCACTTAAATGAATAGAAGCTTGACAATCTTTCTTTTTCCTTCCCTTTCAGACTTCACTTAATTAATAAGTACTGAAATTCTCAGTATATGTTTGTATGGGAAGATCTGCATGAAACTGTGATCTGGATGGAACATAGACATGGGGGATGGTTTAAATAACTGTCTTGTTGGTCTTTTGTCACAGTGTCAGAAGTTTCTGCAGTGATAGTGGATGCAGTCTCCCTCATCTTTTCTGTTGGCCTCCACCTGATTGAAATACATGAGCATCGTAATTCTCTCCCCTCTAGAGCCGAATAGTCCGAGTCTTGCTGAAGAAGCAGTAGTAATTCTAACATCAATAATCCTTGCCATCACAACCCCTTGCCAAAGAATAATGAATATAAATAGGTTAAGCTTCCCAAATTCCCAATATACAAATCAGATACGATCAAGGGTGAAATTAAAGGATGTCCCAGTCTTTCTACAGCCACTGATCTTGTTTCCATTTTCAAGGAATTTATAGTAGCTTAAATAAAGAGAATCCTGACAATCATTTATTTTTCTTTCCTTTCAGAGCTTTCACAGTTAATAAACACTTAACATTTTCAAAATTAATTGCAGTAGAATTTTCTGCACTATTTAGAGAGCCTTGAAAAAAGGAGTTGTCAAACAGACCCAATATGTCTCAAACTCGACAACCATATGACTTAGCCTTGTGTTTTAGCCATACGGATGAGGAAGGCAACTGTGATTACTCCTCATGAAAGGGGGGGAAGCGAGACAAGATTGCTAATGTCAGCCTGGGTTGTCAAGTGTAACCAAGACTGTGGAATTGCTGAACTGTGTACCCGAGTGTGTCAAGGCTGGATAACTTCCATAAAATAGGACAGTCAGTCACATGGTGTTTTGAGCCAGCTAAAGAGTAAGTGTGCCTACAACAGATGTGCCGTGTTAAAGATAGTACCCAAAAATGGTCAGGTGCCAGCATAACAAGTTTATGAGCAGATCCTCCCAGCAGGAGCCAATTTCAGTGAAACAAGCTGGCAAGGCAGCACACTTGTCATAGATGCAAATGCCAGATTTGGCATCTGCAAGTTTGTGGCACAGAGGGGGGGAAAAAGATCCAAGTTTCCACCACCAACTGGTGCCAGGGCTTCAAAGAAGAAATCTCTCAGATGTTTGGTCTGTGGAAAATGTTGACATGATTGCATAAATCTCAGTTAAAAAAAAAAAAAAAAAAAAAAAAAAAAAAAACAAAAAACAAAAAAAACCAAAACACACAGGAAGGAAAAACAACAACAACAAACCAAAATCCCAAGCAATAGCTAGTCTGTAGTCTGGTGATCTCCTTTGCATAGTTGTTAAAAAAATAAGTTAATGTCCTGGCTTCTCTGAAGTCAAATTCTCATCACGGCATCACTGCATACTTGTATGAAAATATTCACAGGCCAGATAGTCCTGAAAAATGAACTTTTGTTAAAAAGTGAGGGCCCATATTGGGCAGTTCTTTGTAGCCTTTTCACTATTAAAGATAACTAGATTTTGTTTAAATAGAATCATAGAATTGTTTAGGTTGGAAAAGACCTTTAAGATCGTCAAGTCCAACCCTTAACCTAATACTGCCAAGTCCACCATTAAACCAGTCCCTAAGCATCACATCTACACATCTTTTAAGTATCTCCAGTGATGGTGACTCGGCCACTTCCTGGGGCAGCCTGTTCCAGTGTTTGACAACCCCTCCAGTGAAGACATTGTTCCTAATATTCAATATAACAATCCCTTGGCACAACTTCAGGCCATTTCCTCTTGTCCTATCACTTGTTGCTTGGGAGAAGAGGCTGGCCCTCACCTCTCTTTCAGGTAGTTGTAGAGAGCAATATCATCTCCCCTCAGCTTCCTTTTCTCCAGGCTGAACACCCCCAGCTCCCTCAGCCGCTTCTCATAAGATTTGTGCTCCAGACTCCTCACAAACTTTGTTGCCCTTCTCTGGACATGCTCCAGCACCTCAATGTCTTTCTTGTAGTCAAGGACCCAAAACTGAGCACGGCACTTCAGGTGGGACCTCACCAGTGCTGAGTACAGCGAGACGATCACAGACCTAGTCCTGCTGGACACAATATTTCTGATACAAGCCAGGATGTTGCCGGCTTTCTTGATCACCTGGGCACACTGCTGGCTTTTATTCAGCCAGCTATCGACCACAACCCCAGGTCGTTTTCTGCCAGGCGCTCTCCAGCCGCTCTTCCCCAAGCTTGTAACGCTGCACAGGGTTGTTGTGACCCAAACGCAGGACCTGGCACTTGGCCTTGTTGAACCTCCAAGGGCAGTCTAACAGGCCTGTAGTTCACCGGATCCTCCTTCCAGCCCTTCTTGTAACTGGGCGTCACATTTGCTAACCTTCAGACAACTGGGACCTACCTGGTTAACCAGGACTGCGGATAAATGATGGAAAGTCACTTGGTAAACACATCCACTAGCTCCCTCAGTACCCTTGGATGGATCCCATCCGGCCCCATAGACTTGTGTGTGTCTAAGTGCCGTAGCAGGTTTCTAAGCATTTCCCCTTGGATTATGGGGGCTTTATTCTTCTCCCCTTCCCCATCTTCCAGCTCAGGGGACTGGGTACCTGGAAAACAACTGGCCTTTCTATTAAAGACTGAAGCAAAGAAGGCATTAAGCACCTCAGCCTTTTCCTCATCCTTGGTCACTATGCTTCCCCCACATCCAATAAAGGATGAAGATTCTCCTCAGCCCTCCTTTTGTTGCTAATGCATTTATAGAAACAAAACACAGAAACCCACTGTTAGAGTTCATTTCTCATCATAATTCTTCCATGGGAGTCTAAACAATTGCTTTAAGTTGGACAGTTTCACAGAAGACAGTTGTAACAGAATATGATGGACAAGTTTGTATTGAGAACTTTCTGATTTATTGAATGCAGGTGTCATTTGAGAACAGAAGATAGAGTGGTATGTGCTTCAGAACTCAAGGAAACTGGTTAGGAAGGAATTTTTAGGATTGTCTCCTCTCTCCAAGATTTTAAAATATCTGTGACAGTAAAACATTTGTGTTTGCAACTTCTGTTCTGTGCAATCTACATGTCTGGAGAAAACTTACACCTTGCTCCCAGATGGAGCATCTCCCCCAAAGACTAAAGAATGACTAACGGTTACCATCACTGAAGAGAAGTTCAACAGGGTTCAGAGTCACACCAGAGACAGATGGCTTGCAGTTTCATTTAGCCTTTTATTGATGGTAGGTGCAAACAGCCTGTAGAACAGGCTTGACAATATTACCGAAGCAATGCCAAATCAGTTGTTTTTTCCGTTCCCTGGAACCGGAAAACTCTGGTTTTCTCAATTTCAGGAGAATAAATGGTGGCTTAATTTCCAGGACAACATAGCAGTTTACTACAGTCAGTTTCTTTTCAAGTCAAGAAACAGTGACAGCTTTTCCCACAATGCCAACAGGTAGAAGCTGGAAATGGTCACCTGAGACTCCTTGCCTCAGGAATCAGATTGACCAGGAGGAGCTGGATGTCCTACAAAGGCTACTCTGCAATGTTTTGCTCATTGTTATGTCCATGCTATAGTTTGAATCTAAGCTGGTGAACAAAAACCAGCGGTATGAAAACACTGGTATAAAAATACAGCACATAGAAATTTTAAACTCAGATGAGAGAAAGAGAAAAAGCAGAAAAGAGAGAGAACAACTCTGGAGTTATGCTGACTGAATTGCTCTTTAAGCAGACAATTTTGTGTATCAGCTGAAAAACTATACAGGGAAGAGCAGTTATAGCAAAGTCATACTGCATCCAAGATAAACAGACTGAGACTGCAGCTACAGATCGGTATAACCTGGCTGGAGAAAATAATTTATTGGAAAAACAATATAATTTTGGAATTTGGAAACTCCTTACATCGTTTCCATCTCCCTCCACTGTCTAATTCTCATTTTTTCCTAGGTTAAGCTGAAGAAGATCTGAAAGATTTCATGAGAACAGACAACACTCTGCAGAGTCTTTCTGGGGCTATAATTTCTTAGTTACCCATAAGGGGTGTTTTTATGATCAGTAGCCCAATATTTAAAGACTGGGCTGAGGCAGAAGTTGCTTAGAAATAGATATGGGTGAATTGCTTTTACAGTTTATTTCAACTAAAGATGAGGTTGTCAAACTGGTTAAACCATTCCCCAGAAATTACTGTTTCTGTCCACTGATTATAAAGGATGTCTAGAGGATGAACACGAATATAGAGTTTTACACTATGGAGTGTAAGCTCACATGAGCTGAATCTACCTAGATATCTAAATCCAGAACAGTCTGAAGTGTGTACGTTAGATGGCCCTGAGGTACCCAAATTAAAACACTGTTCTCTTTGGCTCCTGATATAATCAGTGAAGAGAAAAAAGCCCTTCCAGATTTGACTCAAAGCTCCTACATTAGAGTTCTGTTTTGAATCTTCCTTTGGAGTTGGAACTCTTGACTAGAGGAGGTTGGAGAAGTGTCTTGGCTTTGACTTCCGGTAGCAGCTTTACTTCAGGCACTGAGAATACCATTCATTCTGTTACTTCTCCTTCCTTCCTACTCCTCAACTGCATACCTTCATTGCAATTTTCTTTAAAATAGAAGTTTTTCATGACATGTGTGGTTTATTTGTGCCTTTTTAATATATTTTTTTATTGATTTCCAACTGTGTCTGACTAGAAGTCATCATATTTCATTCACAATTGCCTAGCTACATGCAACCCATTCTTCATGACTGTCTTTCTCAACAGTCAGGTTTTTTGATGAACCTATCAATTATAGTTCCAAATGTCTCTATGTGGTTTTCAAGGTCTCAGTGTTTTCGGGTTAGACAGGTGCAGGGACAAGGAGGAAAGAAATGAAGGCACTTGACCAACACTGGCCAACAAGTTGAATGTCACATTCAACATAAATTAGAATGTTTGCTGTGTAGTTCTCTCTCTCTTCTATGATAGCTGCAATCCTGAGAACTTCTTGCCCCAGTGTCACACCCCTCAGGCCTTCCCTTCCTCCCAAAGCCATTGCGCTTGCAGTGTCCAACATTTGCTGTCCACTGCTGGGAGTGCACAGCTTCCAACTGATACAATTGACTGAGTGTGGTCCTTGTATATTTTATATTGGTATTGGGATCAATATTGTTTAGTGTTATTAATGTTAATTATCTAGTATTATTCTATTAAATCTGGTTATATTTCAGCCCTCAGGTTTCCTTGTTTTTTCTTCCAATTCCCCTTTCCAGGCCAGGAGGGTTCATCAGGTGATAGAATAATTGTCTAAATGACAACAAATTGTTTTGGGTTTCTAAAACCATAACACCCAGCCAATACAATCAAAGGAAAAAAGATAGCTGGGGAGGTATTTGATACCTACATTTAGCTAGCTAAGTAACTCACTAGGCTCTACAAAGGGTTTCACCCCTTTTCTGATGCTCGGATGTTTATTTTTGTCAAAAAGTCCTAGACTATCTGAGAAATGAAGCTGTCAGGTGTGACATGGGATCAAAAACGCAATCTGAGGTCAACTTGTGTACCTTGCACTACATGGCCGCCTATAGGCAACTAAGTTTAACCCTAGCTGCAACAAAGTAAAACCAGAGACTTTTAACATGTAGCTGATCTAACTTGCTTTAGGTTATATTTAAGGCTGGGTGGAACCAGACTTTCAAACATCAATTTCTTCTCTTTGTCTGCAGAGGGAGTTTAGTTGATTAACTCAGGTGGGGCAAGCTACGCTGGAGAGACAAAAGTGAGATGTGAAGATTCACACCCTTAAAGGTGAATCTAAAAGTGCAAGAAAAATATACCAGGAACACTTCATGAAAGCAAGATGGGCTGTAAAATTATCCTGTGGTTTCAGAGAGAGGATCTGAACAAAACTAGCTGTCCTTTCATCAAACTACTGGTGTTTGTCCCTACATTTCTTCTTAAGGAACATTTCTTCAGATTTTTTGAATGCTTCGATGATGACTCTTGTTGCTTAACATCCATATTCATTTTGTGTCCAAAGAATGGCAACGAAGCTAGTGAGGGGTCTGGAGCACAAGTCTTGCGAGGAGCGGCTGAGGGAGCTGGGGGTGTTCAGCCTGGAGAAAAAGGGGGCTGAGGGGAGACCTTATCACTCTCTACAACTACCTGAACAGAGGGTGTGGTGAGGTGCCAGTCGGTCTCTTCTCCCAAGTAAGAGGCAATAGGACAAGAGGAAATGGCCTCAAGTTGCAAGAGGGGAGGTTTAGATTGGACATAAGGGAAAATCTCTTAACTGAGAGGGTTGTCAAGCATTGTGACAGGCTGCCCAGGAAAGTGTTTGAATCACCATCCCTGGAGATATTTAAAAGATGTGTAGATGTGGCACTTAGGGACATGATTTACTGGTGGATTTGGCAGTGGTAGGTTAGCGGTTGGACCCAATGATCTTAAGTGTCCATTCCAACCTAAATGATTCTGTGATTCTGTACAAAATGGGAAAAATAACAGGGGATGCCTCATGGACTAACCAAATCCAGGTGGAATATGAACTGGAACTAATTCCCAGGAGGGAGGACCAACAGCTGTAGGACCTGGGCTGCCTCGCAGGCAGGTGCCCTTTCTGTCTGGCCCTGCCAGACACGCTGCCAATCCCACTATCTGCCCAGGCCCCCAGCCAACACACAGGGTGAGTTTCCCTCCCCAGAGGCAAACCCAGGGGGCAGGGGGGCAACTGCCCTGCGAGCCCGCTTCCCACCATGCTCCCAGCCGTGGCCCATGGAAGGGCAACGCTGCAGGGCTCTTGCAGAAGGGAAGATCCTTTCCCCTGCCTGTTTAATTCTTGGCCTCTGCTGTGTCTGTTGCCTGCGGTGCCAGATAGTGACAAAAATGACAGCATTTTAGTGGCTATGTCACCTGTCCTGCTAGCACTAAGAACAGAGCAGCTCTATTTCTCTGCTACTGCTAAATCCCTGTGAACATATAACATAACTGAAAGGAAACCCATGCCTTCTACTTTGCTGTGATGCTGTAAGCTTCAGCACTGCTGAAGAGGTGTGCTGCTACCAGTTTGTATAGCCTGTATCTGCTCACAACCCAGTGCCATTGGTGCAACAGCAGCACCAAAGCTGGCTGATGCATGGGGTGCTCAGCATTGCAAAAGGAGGCAGCAACTCACTTTTCGGCAAGCACAGCTTTATACACACATAAATCCTACCAAGGCTACCTTGCTCATCCTGTTGTGCTCATTTCAGCATTTTCCCATCCCTCCTTAGACTGAGTAGGAGTGGCTTCTCTGTCTCAAAGAAACACTCTACACATAAACTGATGCCGAAATAACTGAAAAGGTGGCACAAAGCTTTCCAGTACAGAAATATATTAGAAAATTAAGGCAAAGTAATCCATTTTGATCAAGATCATTCATTGTCAACCTTCACTGTACTGAGTTTGATGACTTGGAGATTCAGGTTCCCTACAGTGGATCTGTGTACATCAAAGCATCTTGCTCTGTATAGTCCAGAACAAGGAGAATAAGAAGTGCCAGTCCTTTCTCCAGAAGATTCTTGTGGTGGGTGTCCTTGTGTGCTGACATACCTTGCAGCTGCCTGCCTTCTCCCATTTGAACTGCGGCTCTTTCTGCCTTTAGCTTAGTTACAGTGATATAATTAGATTGACAAACCTTATTAGAGAAGATACATAGAATCATAGACTGGTTAGAGTTGGAAGTGACCTTAAAGATCATGTAGTTCCAACCCCCCTGCCACAGGCAGGGACACCTCTCACTAGACCAGGTTGCTAAAAACCCATTCAACCTGGCCTTGAACACCTCCAAGGACGGGACATTCACAGTTTCCCTGGCTACATGTTCCAGTGCCTCACCACCCTCACAGTCAAGAATTTCTTCCTAATATCTAATCTAAATCTCCCCTCTTTCAGTTTAAAACCATTACCCCTCATCCTATCACTACACTCCCCGATCAAGAGTCCTTCCCCAGCTTTGCTATAGGCCCCCTTTAAGTACTGGAAGTGCCTAAAAGGTCTCCTTGGAGCCTTCTCTTCTGCAGGCTGAACACCCCTAACTCTCTCAGCCTGTCCTCATAGCAGAGGTGCTCCAGCCCTCTGATTATCTTCGTGGCCTCCTCTGGACTATCTCCAACAGGTCCATGTCCTTCTTGTGCTGGGAGCTCCAGATCTGAACACAGTACTCCAGGTGTACTAATGAAAAACTTCTTTATCTGATATAGACTGAACAATTCCTTGTCCCCAAAGGAGTAGCTGTATTAGTTAAAGGATTTTTTTTTATTCTATTTTATTTTAACACTTTGTCCACAAGTTTTGCTGTTACTGCTATTTAAGTTATTTTTTATCCCATTGTGTTAAACAGCACGGTAACAGTGGAAAATTTCTTAAAGCAGAGCAAATTTTTCCAGGGAGCTTGTAGACTCATCCTCCCTAGAGATATTAAAAAAGTATCTAGATGCAGTCATGGGCAACCAGCTCTAGGTGGCCCTGCTTGAGCAGGGAGGTTGGACCAGATGATCTCCAGAGGTCCCTTCCAACCTCAGCCATTCTTGATACTGTGATTCTGTGAAATTTCAGTTGATTTAAGTATGAAACTTTAGATTTTTTTCATCAAATTCATGACTCAGTTCTTTCATACCAATAATTAAAAATCATATGCTGTCATTTATTATTTAATAGTAGTAGTAGTAGTAGTAATAATAATAGCTAATGTAAAATTTATCCTTCTATTACAAAATTTAAAAGGTTAAAAAAATGCATTTGTTGCAAATGGAATCTTGTAACAATCTATACAATAATAATGCTCTATCAGATTGAAATAAGTGTGGGTTTTTTTAGTATTGATCTTAAATTATCTAGTTACAGATTAATCAAACAGAATGTAAGTATATTTTTTCCAACAGTTTTCAACCAAAATTCCCTTAACAATTAGCAACTACATGTAAAAGATCATATGAAAAACAGTAGATGAATTTTTGAACCTGGCCTGCTGCACTTTGAAATATATTTTCTGTTCTATTCCATTTCATTACTGCATTTGTTGTGTTCAGTTACGGAAGACCCTGGGGAGACACAATTGTGAATATCATCCTAGGTGATATGAAAACAAAAGTGATTTTGAAATATTATTACATTCCTGTTCATTTTAAAAGTGTTCATCAATGTTCTGTCAATGACTTTATTACAGACCCCATACTTAATTTTAATAAGGTTGTAATAATCACATCATCCATTTGTAATGATATAATTTCCATGTGCAACCTTTTAAGGCTTCTGATTTGTTTCAATTTTTGCCAAAACTGACAGTTGTTGTACGTTTTTTCTTTTGGGTGCAATTTACAATTTTTTACCAAACAAAGAGAAAAAAGTTCACAGTGAGGGACTCTTCCTTTTTTTTTTTTTAACACTGAAAGGGTTATCAAACACTGGAACAGGCTGCCCAGGGAAGTGGGGTAATTGTCATCCCTGGAGGTATTTAAAAGATCGGTAGACATGGTGCTTAGTGATATGGTTTAGTGATGGGTTTTGTCAGTGTTGTGTTGATGGCTGAACTCTATGATCTGAAAGGTCCCTTCCAAACTAGGGAATTCTATGATTCCATGATTCCATGAATTGGGAAAGGTAACAATTTTATGCCCACATACCACAAACTTTTTCTTGTATATAAACCACAAAAAATTATTAATAACATTGGAAATGAGCACATGACATTTTCCATCGCTACAGTTTGGAGTTATCTCTCTGAATATCTGTGGAAAATTTTTGTTGGAAATATGTCTTGCAATACTTCTGGAACACAAATTGTGAGCCTTTACAACTGTACTGTGTGTTTACAGAGTTTTTTATGACCTGCAAGGGAAAAACAAAACAAAAAAAAAACCAAACAAACACAAAAACTGATTTATGCCTATTCTTTTCTATTCCACATGCACATGCATAAGCGCCCATCCATGCTTGAACACGAACATTAAAAGAGCATTAGAAAAGCCACTCAAGTGAAGCACTCCAAAGCTAAGAAATGCTAGACTTTGCAACCTGTGCAGGTACACCTTCTTCCATTGTCATCATGTTATCTTATGAAAGCTTTAATTCCCTGATCGCATATTCTTCTTCAAAACATTCCATGGGTTTGGAATGGATGCTGTTCATTTCATTTATTATTAATCAATATTTTATTTTACACTAATTATTCAAAATGGGGTGCAGAGTCTGTTCTGCATTTAAAAATAAAATACAAGCAATTTATACCTAAAATATGTGTGTATTTATGTGTGGAGTGTGTGTATATAGACATTGGATTGTTTCTGTTCACCTTTAGATTCTCTAGTACAAAGAGTCAGGATTCATACCTGCATGAAAAGTCTACTGACAATGTCTATGTCCATTTTAGGTTTACTTTGATGTTACAAGGTGTGCATAAGCCTTCTTCATTCTGCCAGAGGAGGAGAGAATTCTACTAACAAGTGGGACGCTAACCTGATGACTTCAGTTTTCTGTGTGTTTGGTTATCGTAGTGGTGATATGTCACCATAAGTCTGTTGGAAAATGCATTTCTCCCTCTGAGCTGATCCAGGAAACCCTGACAAATACTCTACCTTCTATGCAGCAAGCTGAATCAGTCTTCTCATAACTTGGCCAATCAATGAGAAGCTATTAATCAGGTGGGTCATTTGGCAGGATACTCACACCCAAAAAAAAAAAAAAAAAAATTAAAAAAGCATGCTTGAGGGGTATGGGAAGAGCAGGTTTAAACCTTTCTCAGGCTAAAACTGCCCTGCAACTGCAGTTCTGAGCTTCCCAGGACAATGCTGTAACCACAGGACCATTATGTAAAAAATGAGTGTTGGCAGCTCCTCTCCTGGCAGCTGCGAGAACACTGCTCTCACTATCCATGCCCAAAGGTTTGATTTAGATGCCCAAAAGAAAATTTCTTACCTTGGATACTTATTTCTCTGAATTCCCCAAAACCAAGGCACAAAGAGTATTTCATACCAATCACTTCCCTCAACTTTTCCAATGAGGCGGGTCAGATGTTTCACCACTAAGTGGGTACCTACAAAAAGCACCTAACTTTTCCCAAGTTTTATGAAGTTGAGCAGAATTAACTGTTGTGCAAGTAATGTAGGCATCTCAATCTTCAAGGTGAATTCTGGGAAGATTGATTTTAAGGTCTGCTGATGCTGAGCACGTCAACCCCAAATCCCTCTTAGTATTTGGCACATACAGCCTATTCAAGACCTTCTGAAGTCAAACAAAAAATCCTCATTGCATCACATAGGTTTGGAGACAGAAACCTGACAGAAATGAAGTCTTTCTGGTTTTTTTTCTTTGTGAAGGAGTCCTCCTTTATATGTATTCATGTTTCTTGAGAGAAACCAGGATAAAGTAGAAATTCATGCATGAAGCAGGATAGGCCAGGTAGGCATCCACAAAATGATCTGTTCACCCATCTCCTTTTTTATTGTGGCCTTACACTGAAACTCGAAGGGAGAAAGGCAGGGACATGGCTGGCATAGATCCATCCATATGGAAGAAGTGACAACTCTCTAAAAATCAAGAGATGGTCAGTGGAGAAGTATGTTTTCCTATGTATACACAGAAGTGCTTCCAACCACCTACAGCATAATTTACCAGCACAGCTTTACTACCAGAGGTGATTCTTCACACAGAATATAATTGAGTAGTGAATATTTTGTTTTTGCTGCAGAATGCTTTGAATCCTAAAGGCCTACAGGGGCTGAAATGAAGAAGTTCCTGGAAAAGAAATTCATGGAAAGCTATTAAACATGAAGTTACAAACCTGGTTCAGCCTAGAGCCAAAATTCATTGGAGGCTGGAACAGCATATTGTGCTCACTGTGTGCTAACCCCATTGTTATGCTGCCCTTAAGATATTCACTCCTAGTCATGGTCAGAGATAACCAGTTGGGGTTCAGCTACATGAACCTTTGTTTCCAACTCATAAATGACCAATCTTATATCAGCTCCACAAGCTTTAAGAAATGAAAGTGCATTAAAAGTGTGTTTAAAAAAAAATAAAAGAAAAAGAAAAAAGGCTTTTTCTGTGTGACATCCCTGCCTTCAGTCACGTTGTCAGACCAAAGTCTTACCAACAGCAATGAGGCTATTGAGATTCTGCCAGTGATTGACACTTATCCATTGCTCAGGACCAAGTTAAGATCTAGTAAAGGTAGAATAATTCTTTCAGATCCCCAAAACTCGACTCTGGAAGTATGAAAATAACAGAAGTTTATGTCAAGTCTTCCTTTGGCTTTGCTGCTCCATAATGCAGATATGCACCTCACTTTGTGGCAAGGAAAAGATATCTTTCACAACAGTGGGTTTTAAACAATTTAATTAATAGTTTCAACATCTGTGAAGCTTCTTGGGAAAAAAAATGTTGTAAATTATCTTCTCCTTCATTACTTTGATGTTTGGAAAAACAAATATATAAAGTACCAAGAATGAAAAAATAAATAATTGTCAGACTATAATGAGATTTTTTTTCAAACCAGTTAGCAACAATTACCTGTAGACTGGGCTATCCTACTTCATCGACAGTGAGCAGCAGTGCTGTGTGGTGGTAGAGGACAGAAATGCTATAAAAATGATTGTGCACAAGAAACTATTGCCTTTCTTATTCATTTTTATGAGAAAAGAAAAGAGAAAAAGGATAGACAGACTGAGTTCAAAACCTATTCATTTTTATACTCTGTGCCTTCATTCCCAGAGAAGAAACAGATAGGGCTTCATCTGAAACAGCTGCTGACTACTGTCAGCCAGTACAGCTGGTTGAAGAAGTAACCTGATTCAAAGACAGGACTAAGCAAGACATATCACTCACAAGTTTTTTATGTCAAAAAGTTAAGAAAAAGGAAGAAAGGATTGTATCATAAGAAGGATCAGCATTTCCTTTTGTGCAGTCAATGGAAAAGCTCACGCTTCTAGCCTTGATCCAAAAGACGATGCATTGTGACAGGTCTGATTAATAGATTCATATCAAAGGCCCAGAATGTGTCTAAATTCACCCAGAATAAGAACAGAATATAGTTCTAAAAGCAGAGAGAGAACCAAAGGGACTTGTAATGGTCTTGTTTGACTTCAAGGGAATTTATAATGAGATAGCAAGTGCTTTACTTTAGGTTGCTGGCTTAAATTTGACCCAGGACATAAAGGCTGAACTTTGTTTTCACCAGATGTTTATTTGATGACCTAGACTACATAAAATGACTTGTTAGACTCAATTCCAAACAGATAAATGGCACATCACTCAGCTGGTAGGGACTGGCATTCGTGATGACAGTCTCTGTACAGTGAACACGGAAGATGAATGAACATAGTGCGTGTGGACTTTTTCACTCTACGGACAGTCCCTCCAGGTCAGGACTGGAAGGCAATTTCACACGTTTCATTTTTTTCTGCCCTCTTCTGCTCATGTGTCACACACGATCCCAGCTCTGCTTACCAAGAAAGCAAAGGACTCTCTCACCCCAAACAGGCATACCAAAGCAGTGGTGTGTCACTGGAAGAAGTTTAAAAAGGGTAAAGAATGGGACTGTGTCACGAGAAGGGTTTATATTTTCTTTTTGTGCAGTCAGTGGAAAAGTTCCTACTTCTATTCTTAATCCAAAAGACAAAGTAGTAAACTGCAATACCTGGAATCCAATGTAAGAGCCAGAGGCATGTGAAACTCAGCTATTTCCAACTGCATAAACCTGTGCAAATACAGCTTTCATTTTCTTTCCTCCTAAAATTCCCTGGTAGTTGTCAGCTTCTAATTTCCTCCTAAAATTTCCCATCAAAACTTAAAGAAACCAACCACTTGGTTGTGTGCTGTAACAAGGGCTTTTGCATAGTTCTAGCGTGAAACTTCACTGCTGATTTCTGTTAAAGGGTCCGGAAACCTTTGTAACTAGCTAAGTGACTCTGGCTTGACATCTAGTCATTTAGGGTTGGAGCTTATTAAAAAGAATTTTTTTATTATTATTAGTTTTTGGGTTTTTTTACGTTGGCAACCTATTAGAATGGACAATGACTTGTTTTTAGCCCAAGGCGTCTATCACTGTCCCAAAGAAATCCCTGCTGTTATTCAGGAGCTGGCTCATAACAGGCAGTTTGGGTGCAGCCTCTCCCTTCTAGAGGCTAAGATGATTTATGTATGGATGCCTGGACCATGGCAAAAGGCATCAGAGCCAAGGAAAATACCCTAGCCCTGTTTCACCTGCCAGCATAAAAAGAATCAGGAAAAATAGGGATACAACTACACTGACAGCGAGGCACCAAACACATCTTAGCTTGAAATAAGCATTACTTCAGCTACGTTATATCCTGGACTGAACCGAGATGTTTAATGCAGTATAGTACTGCTTCCCAATCTTTGGTGAGCTCATCTGGGGATCTCTATGGCAGCACTTCACTGCCCAGCACAGGCTGCAGGTGGGATTCATCTCGCTTGCCATAAGCCACCTAAAAGCTGATAGTGTAGAACAAAACTACCTAGGTTTTGCCATTACTTTAATCTCTCTGGAAGTTTGGTTGACTCCAAAAGGGCTATTCCAGCTCTGTCCCACCATTTGTACTAGCACTAATGCTCAGCAATCACATAAAATATCTGACCAGGACAAATATCCTTTTTCTGTCTGTTCTTTCCAGGAATTATTTAAAGTAGCTGAGGAAGTACACAGTGCTGATTGCTTCATCCAGCATCTCCTAAAGTGGACAGAGACAGGTGTCTCTAGAGAACAGATCCTCCCATCCTCTATTACGTCTATTACCATCCCATGGTTCCTGCCTATCTCCACAGTACACAGAAGGTAGCTCAGTAAATAACTTTAGATAGCCGGACCTAAATTACTTCCTGAGATTGCACAGGGACTCTAGGGAAGATCCATTGGAATTTTAATTCTATACCTTTAACAGAAGATAGTCTCCCTTTTTGAGACTCTATTTATGTATAAGAAGCAGTGGAACAGTCTTCAGCATTTACCTTTATGGAAATTAAGGTTGTATATAAGACCTCAGAGAACTGTCAATGATCATTTCCAGTTCCATTTAGCATCAACCCTTCCCTTCAAGTGAACCACAGACAAAGACAGAAAGCTGTTATTTAAAGCCCATTCAAATGCCAGTGACTGAGCTGCATTAGAGAAGCTAAAAGTAATTTAAGCTGACCATGCCACCACCTCCACATGATGAAATTCCAAAGTGTCTCAGCATTGTAATAAGTGTTCTCCCAATGAAGGAAACAAATATGTTGCCATTTTTATGAGGGTTGTATGGGGTTGCCTCTACTGTTTTTGTACCACCTCAAAAAATTTTAAAATGGCATTTGAGTACATTAAACTTTGGAAACAGACAGGTCAACTCTTGTTTGTTAATTATTAAGAGCAAAGGTAAATCTGTTTCTTTTTTTAATTATTTTTATTTTTTCATAGAATCATAGGGTTGGAAGGGACCTCTGGAGATCATCTAGTCCAACCCCCCTGCCACAGCAGGGTCACCTACAGCAGATTACACAAGAACATGTCCAGGCAGGTTTGGAACGTCTCCAGAGATGGAGACTCCACCACCTCTCTGGGCAGCCTGTGCCAGGGCTCTGCCACCCTCAAAGGAAAGAAGCTCCTCCTCATGTTAAGATGTAAATTCCTGTGCTCAAGTTTGTGCCTGTTACCTCTTGTCCTGCCACTGGCCACCACTGAAAAGAGCCTGGTCCCATCCTCCTGACATTCATCCTTTAAGTATTGATAAGTGTTGACAAGGTCCCCCCTCAGACGTCTTTTTTCCAGACTGAAGAGACCCAAATCCCTCAGCCTTTCTTCATAACAGAGGTGTTCCAGTCCCCTCATCATCTTGGTAGCCCTTTGCTGCACCCTCTCCAGCAGTTCCCTGTCCTTCTTGAACTGGGGAGCCCAGAACTGGACACAGTACTCCACATGTGGCCTCACCAAGGCAGAGTAGAGGGGGAGGATGACCTCCCTCAACCTGCTGGCCACACTCTTCTTGATGCACCCCAGGATGCCTTCTTGGCCATGAGGGCACATTGCTGGCTCATGGTTATCCTGTTGTCCACCAGGACTCCCAGGTCTCTTTCCACAGAGATGCTCTCCAGCACGTCAGCCCCCAGCCTGTCCTGGTGCATGGGGTTATTCCTCCCCAGGTGCAGCACCCTACCCTTGCCCTTATTGAATTTCATAAGGTTCCTCTCTGCCCAACTCTCCAACCTGTCCAGGTCTCTCTGTATGGTGGCACAGCCTTCTGGTGTGTCAGCCACCCCCCCAGCTTTGTGTCATCAGCAAACTTGCTGAGGGTGCACTCTATCCCCTCATCCAGGTCATTGATGAATATATTGAAGAGGACTGGACCCAGTACTGACCCCTGGGGAACACCACTTGTTACTGACCTCCAACTAGACTCTGTGCCCCTAATCACGACCCTCTGAGCTCTGTCTTTCAACCAGTTTTCTATCCACCTTAAGGTCCATTCATCTAGACCACTCTTCCTAAACTTGCTTATCTTTTCTTTCTAAGCTTTTCTTGCTTATTTGTTTTTGTAATACCAAGTCATACTTAGTCCATTCTGTAGTCTCATTTCACTTTGAATTCCATGGTGATAAATTAGCAGTGCTTACTCCATCAGATGGCTGCTCTGCAAAGTGGAATAAAAGTCTGCGCTGACAATCCCTGCAGATATTGAGACTAAATACGGATTCATCACAGCATGAAGCCTGGATAATGTTGCAGGTTTCTGTTTTCTGGCCTCCCTGAACTTTTCTGTTTCCTCTTTGGGACTATGAAATGGCTAGATGGGTCGTATCAAATGTGAGGTGGAGAGGAGAATCTGTAGCAAAAGCACGTTCAGCTTTTCCAGGAACAAAGTCTAAGACTCCAGGGCTCCCTGGGAAGCCAGTTTCTTCATAACTGTCTTCCAGATCTTAAGATTGTTTTGGGTTGGTTGGGGTGGTTGTGGAGAACTCCTCCCTTTTTTTGTTCCCTTTGGCTATTTTCCAGGTTTACAGGCGCGTTGCTACATTATGTCAACTGCCTGGATGTAATCCCTCAGCTGCCTTGTGCAACACTGTAATTCTCACCAAAGAACTAGGAAAAGACAACTGAGTTCTCAGGAACTAACAGTGAAACTGAGTCTAGATGAGCCTTCTTTGCATCAGAGCTTTAAGTGCTTTTTCAGAACATTCAGTGCCCATAAATGTGTCCTTTGACATCCTACCTGATTCCAGAGGCTACACTGTAGCTACCCTCAACAAGAGCTAAAATAACATGGAAGTCATCATCACTTCAGCCAACCAACTGGAATTCAGCCCAAGATTCCTACACAAAGTTGGGGTTTTTTAATGTGATATAGTAATCCAAAATTGAAACCAGAGTGGCCTTGGCTTTGTTGCTGTTTTAATGTCATTTCAGCCAGGTTGCTGATTATGCCTGCCAGAATTGAGAACATTCTTTCTGTAGTGTGAAAATATTTAAGGTATTTGGATGCCTAAATTCTACCAAATTTCCATATCTGCTCAAAATGAAACAAAAGACTATGGAAAACAATCCAAATTTACTGATGTGCTTAAACATATATGGATAATTCTAAAAGGGGATTATTTATTAATTACTTAATTCCTGTTGAATTTTTTTTTAAAGATAAGAGGACATGGCTGGACAGATACATTTGTGTTCCTGGTTTAAGGAAGATTCTTTTCAAATAGTAAGGTCCACTATTTAGATGTTAGCTTAAGAGCCTGTCTTTCTCAAATCATCTTCACTGCAATGTGAACAGGAAACATCCTTCTAACATCCTTCCTCAGGATCAACTGCTCTACAAATGTAGGAATCCTCTTGAAGATTGTGTTTCTGGAAAAAAAAAAAAAATAAGTTGGAAAGGATCTCTGCAAGTCATCTGGAATTAGTGGGTGGAGTTCCTTTTACATCAGGTATCCTCAGGTGAGAGCACTAGTTTAGGATGAGGGAACTTAGCAGGATGAGTATGGCAATGTCATAGCTGTTAATATTTGCTTGAGTAGAAACATTTATTCATTTCTATGAATTAGAATGGCTTATCTACTGAAAACTGCTCTGCTATCTAATGCATCAGTCACCAAAATACCTCCCAAAAGAGGATGAGTAGCCCGTCTTCAGAGCCCTCTACTGACACAGCTGAGCATTATTCTGCTGGTTTACAGATATGGAAACTGAGGCACAGACCTGAGGCCAGAGCAAGCTGAAGATCGGAGACCTATCGTCAGATGTTAGAACCAGAAAACCATTGAGTTCTGACTCCGTGTCATGAACACAAGGGTATCTTTGCCTTTATTCACTAAATGATTCATCAGTAAATTAAAATCAAGAGAAGCGGGGGGGGGAAGGAAAAGAATATGAAGGAAAATGGATTTTGTTTCCAGTCAAATGATATCTGTATGGGTGGAATTGAAATAGCTTCAAATAGCATAGGAAATATGCATCCATTCCTGTCACCTAGCTAAGCGACCCACCAGGGACACCAAATTCCCCTGTAGCTGAATCCCAGAGCTCGTGGGCACAACACATCTTCTGTGGGCTGTTGTAGTCAGCGCTGTCAAATCCAAAATCCCTGCCCCACTCTCAATTGCATTCCCTCTCTCCACCAACTGATACAGGAAAAAGACAATTGTTGTAGACCTATATCAGAGATGCCAATCTAATTATATTTTTTTTTCTCTTTTTTTTTTTTCCTTTTCTTTTTTTGGACATTGCATCTGTGGAGGAGGGAAGGGGGAGGACAGGGATTTGCAATGGCGGGGGCAGCTGAAGAAGGAAAGGAGGAGGGAAGAAGAGAAAATATTTCCTTTGGCAATTCTGTTTCGCTTTCGAAAAGGGACTACTTTCCTCACTCCTTATCCCTCCTGACAAGTACAGGCACTTTGGGCCCTAACTGGATGTGAACATTGTCAAAAGAAATTTGGGCTAAAGGGAGGCATCTGCAGTTCTGTTCCTATTGCGCTCGGTGCTGCAGCCACTTTTGCGAATGTGGCAGGGTGGCTGGTGGGCAGACACCAGTACAGATGGGAACTTCACATACTGTATGCATCATGACCAACTATAAAAACAGTCACAACGCATCAGTTGTTACCCGGCCAGTCTCCCCAGAACCTTCACTTTCAATTTCAATCTCGCTGACATCCACAGCTTACAGTGAGCTTTTATGTTTAAGCATCAGTACAGTACTAATGCAGGAGAAAAGGGGCTGCTGGGCTACCACGGCAAGGAATTAAACCTCTGATCTCAGCCAGCCATTGGAAGGGAGGAGCAATTCAAGGGGAATTGTGTAACTGGACTCTATGGAAAAGGGGGGGATGGAAAGCAGGGAGTCGGGAATCTTTTTTCGACGCCGTTGAACACACAGCAAGTCAGGGGGCTTCTGAAAAAGAAACATAGCAAGCAGGCACTCTCCCAAATTGTAATTTAACGCTTGGAATAATCCTATTGTGTCAGCTACTCACCGCCAAAGAATTGAGGGTAAATATAACTTTAAAAAAAGAATTAAGGGATGGCAATTTGAACAGCTTAATGTTTCTTCAAAGGCTAAGTGATGGAAAGCAGCGCTGAAGTAAATTGACAACTCGGAATTAACTGGTTGCTGGCACAGCTCAGGTAAAGGTTTGATGGTAACATGAGCCTTCCAAAGTGTTTCCAAACTGAAGTATTATGAAAAGGTAAATTATGTTTTGTATTCATGACTGAAAGCATTTTATTTTAAAGCCGGCACTGCCGATGCTGTCAAGGTGGAGATTCTAGCTTTATGTACAGTGCCTCTAGCCTTGCAATGTGAGTGAGGCAACATGACAGCTTGTAATAAGTAATTTTTATACAGTTGCATTTATCACTCAAGTAGGCTTGGCAATATTAAACACAGACCTTAAAATGCTGCAGAAGAGGAAGGACAGGGGCTGGAGGCCATGTATATTGTGTGTGTGTATGTGTGCTTGCGTGCGTGTGTGTTTGTAACTTCTTTTTTTTTTTTTTTCCCTCTTTCTCCAGGCCCGTTCCTGTTAATGTGGCACTTTTTAAGATATGCACCGAAATGCTTCCAAATTGTTAATACATCACTAAAAGGTTACAAATGAAATGACCCCGTTTAGCCCAAAGGATGTTATTTTAGGCTTTAATGAATTAGACATTGCTACCATTTTCAGGCAAAAATCAATTGCCTCAATTAACAAATTTGTACAAGTCCAAATATTTACAAAATAAAGGCCCAGAAACCACATTCTTTGTTTCTCTTTCTCACTCCCTACCCTGGTTCTTCATTAACATCTTCATTTCCATGAAAGTGTGAGGCATCAGCTCTTTCTCCCAGCTTGTGAAGGCCTAAGTGTTGACAACTTTCTTATTCTTTAGAGGCTGCTCTTTTCTGTTTTAACAGGTTTTCTTTCTTTGTCATGAATAATTCAGGACAAGCTAAAAGAAGTGGAGGATGCCCATTCCTTCTCATGGAAAGAATAAAAATATACTCAAACCTTACCTCATTTGTGGAAGAAAATTTTACAAAAAGAGAAGGTAATTTATTTTATGGGGTTGAAATGAGAAGGGAATTTTCTTTTATTCACAGGATTTATAGGAACTGCAGCTTGAGTCTGAACCAAGAGGAACCGAAAATCTCCAAGCCAAATGGCAGACTCTTAAACCTTCTGAAGCACAGCCCCGACATATGGTTTGATTTCCCCTTCTGCTGCAAGGAGTTACAAAGCTAGGTGGATGCCAGTTCAGCCATTTAACGCTGAAATAAAGTCAGATTGAAAGCAATATAAAATTGAGAAGAAAAAAAAAAAAAGACCAGCCTCTGTTATTATTCATATGACCCAGTTGAGAAAATTATGCATTTGCACTGGGAGGTATGTCTAACTTAGGCATCGTGGCTGCCTCAGGACATTGGCTGTATGAGGAGAAGAGGACTTGCAGCTCTGTATAGGTAGGTGTCTAGACTATCAGACAGATGAAAGAAGGAACTGATTGTTTTGTCTAATCCATTTGCTTATTTGATGCATCTCGGCTACCCATCAATGATCAAAAATTTAATTCATTTACCCATCTAACCCACACCGGTTTGAAGAAGACATTCCAGGAGCTGTTGGTTATTGGAATTTCCCAGTACAACAATTGAGGGTGGCAGTGACTTCTTAACCTTTGCTGGAACATCAGTCTCCATCTCTTATTAAGGTCTCCAGATAAAACACAGTGTCACATATACAAGGGTGGCACTTACCTTTGCAGAAGTCCAGATTCATGAGTATCAACTATATATACAAAAAGAAAAAAAAAAAAAAAACAACAGTCTATAAATGTAAGGAGTCAACATCTGTTATACATTCTGCAAATGAGTCCATAAATCACCAAAAGACACCAAATCTTCTATGTAAGTCTCCACAGCCAGTTTGATTCTGAGTTTTAAGGTTTATTTTGTATCATTTAGCTATGTTAATAAGATGCTGAAAAAGAAGCCTTATTTTTTTTCCCCAGAATAGTATGGTTAATACAGATCTGTTGCAAAATGCTGCTGCTTTTTCCCTTTGACTGTGGCTACTAGAAAATGAATGCGTTCGAGTCAAAAAAATACTTATATTTTCTGCTTCATATTGTGAACGTGAAATTAAGCACTAGAACTCTGTTGTGACTAGATGTTAAGAAAAATCTTCTAGTAAAACCTGGAGAGGTTGCAGTCTTCGATGTTGCAGATTTTTAAAAATAGATTAGACAAACATCAGACAGAAATTGCTAAGGTGCATTTGATTTTTCTTGGAAAAGCAACAAAGTAAGTGACCTTGTTTGGCAGTCCATGGTCTGAGTTGGGCTTTCAGCAGAAGAGACTTTTTTTTCAGCAGAAGAGACAGTTTTGGAAAAATTAGACTACTTGTGACATAATTTTGACAAAGCTGAAAAGACCTTGAGGGTAAGGTTTATCTCTGAAGTTAAGATATCTACAATAAATATGATCACACCTGATTTAGTTACCCTGGGACTTAATAGACAACAGAGAGAAACAGGCAGTTGTAAGGTACAATTGTCTGACTTACTGAAATGTTTACCTTTGGCCAGATGAATCTCATGACTTTTTTTTCTTCTTTTCCTGTGCTCTCACTTCCATCAGAGTACATCTTTTCCACTGTAATCCAATGCCTATCTGCTTGATATTACTGATCTGTGGTAATATAACTGATGCCACTAACCCAGTCCTGTAGACACATGTGCTGACTGTATACAGACCACCTAGCTGAGAGTGAAGGGATATTCCAAAGGTGTGGAGGTTAACACGGTCATAAATGTTGGAGGTTGGCTACTAAGAAGACAGGAGATATAAGCCGAGAACAGATTTTCTGATAATTCTTTTATATATATGCCATTCTTTAATACTTCCTTGAGAGATGATGATACTGCTGTGTCTCTAACATGCAGTGCAGCAGCTCCTGCTATCTTATATCTCTTGCTTTGAAACCACAGAATCCATGTTGGGCAGAGAATCATGGAATCATTTAGGCTGGAATAGACCTTTAAGATCATCAAGTCCAACTGTTAACCTAGCACTGCCAAGTTACCACTAAACCGTGTCCCTCAGCACCACATCTACACAATTTTTAAATACCTCCAGGGATGGTGACTGAACGATCCCTCAACCAAGAGAGGGGAGGATTGTGCCAGGAAGAGCGCAAGAGTAAAAATGTAGTATTAAGAGAAGAATGAGTGATCCATCAGTAAGTAAAATAGACTCATAGAATCCTTTAGGTTGAAAAAGACCCTTAAAATCATTGAGTCCAGCTGTAAACGTGACACTACCAAGTCCATGACTAAACCACGTCCCTAAGTTCTACATCTACATGTCTTTTCAATACCTCCAGGGATGGTGACTCAACCACTTCACTGGACAGCCTGTTCCAATGCTTGGCATCCCTTTCAGTGAAGAAATACTTCCTAATATCCCATATAACACACACACCCCCCCATGCAATTTGAGAGGAATCTGTAGTTTCAGTAGTTGCTACAGCTTTAGGAAAAGTGTAATGTTTCTTTAAATACCATCTCAGTCACTCTCAGAATTAAGTACAAGTACTGAGCTTTTTTATGCAGGATCCTTCTAACAACTGATAACTAATATATACTGCATAAAAACAACCTCAGCAGTATATATTCAACTAAAATTTTGGTGTCTGATCTAATCTAGTCATTTAGGCTCTTTCTGTTGTCAATGGGACAGTGGGACAATGTCAATGGGATCTTCCCCTCCATGGGAAGATCCTTCCCTTTCTGCTGTCACAATCATTGTCTATCTTTCTCCCATCAACTGTGCAGGAAAGAGAGAGGACTAGTTTAGTTCAAACGTCCAATGTTCAGATAACTTAAAATGTCAACTCATTGTGTAAGGTTATACGTGAAATGGGTTATTAACACAGTGTACATCGGCAAAGACATTTTCAGCACATTCCTGGGGTTTTTGAGGAAGTTATTTTAAATATTTACTGGTCAGTGTAACGCATCATCTGAGAAGACAACTAAGTTCAAGGCTATTCATTGTACAATTCATACTGCAGGTATATGAGGTCCTAAATTTGCAAAGGACTTTTTCTGGGGCATCTGTAAATAATCTTTCCCTTATGGGAGTACCTATCAGGACCATCACATGATTTTATATGTGCAGACTACGGAGGTCCAGGTTTTCGAATAGGATCTGCAGAACTGTATGGAAATTTTGATTGCTATATTTTGAAACGGATATCAACATTTCAGACAATTCCCTGTTTTCAGAATGAAGATCACTGTGGGTGGCACTTTGATTCCTTCCAAACTAAAATCTCAGGCTGGAGGAGACAGGTAAGGGAAAGGAAGATTAGGCATGAAGTAAGCTGCCATTTTTCGTTTACATATTAATATTCTTGTAAGTCCAATAGCTATTAACTGAAAAGACATATTATCTTTTTTTTTTTTTTTTGACTGAAATTTTGATGAATGTACTCTTGTCCTGAATTGGCTAAAAAATTACAGTGTCATAGGTTTATTTTTCAGCCAATCCCTGTTGACATTGTTGCTTTAGGGTAATAGTTGGTCTACAGTCTACGAGAGAAAACAACATAGCCTTGAGTATCCTTTTAGCCTGATTTTTAGACCCTGCACTGGCTGATGTCATAAAAGTGTCTGGAATCCAAGGAACTCTGAAAAAACAGAAACCTATTGCTGGTACTCAAGGTATTGCTCCACAGAGACAACTGCTTCAGCTAGTTTGTCATAAAAATCCATTCTTGTCCTAGAATCATCATTTTAAGACCATCTTACTTCCTCTCTCCTACCATCAGAGTATCTCAAGCAAAGTATATCTCATGCAGATTGTTGTATCATGTGGATTTATTACACAACACGTCAATAAGATGTGATTGTTCTTGAACTGACCCATTTTGTTTTCCAAAATAAAAAGCATCATACTGGATATCAGTTTCTTCACCACAAGAAAAAATTAGACAATTTTGCTTTGATTCCATGGACTATATCCATAATTCCAGCTTGATAAAATTATGTAAGATACTACTATTGATCTTGTGCAGCCATGTTGTACCTTCCTGTCCAACAATTTGAAGTACTTTGCATACCAATATATCAAATGATTTAGTATTACTAGCCTATTATTAGTCTCTGCAGTTTGCATTTGAGATGAATTCATGGACCTATCCTTGTAGAAGAGTTTGCACATCTGGAGGATGACATGTTTATACAACAAATTCAGTTCTTTAGGTTAACAAGCTCTTATTACTGTAATAAATTAATTATTAAAAATATGTATTGGTAATCTGGTGCAGAAAAACCTGCAATAGATACTCACCTATGGAGGATGGGAATGGTGTTCAGCTGTTCATATCGTAGGTTTCTGCAGTGAAAATGTCTCCAAATCAGGTAGTTATGTAGAATTTTCTATATTTGAGGAGAAAAAATGTCACATTTAGAGAACAGTTTACTTGATTAGAATTCAGGGATTTGCTGTATTGAACCCAAATACTATCTTTTTCTCTCCTTTTATTTACCAGAGGATTAAAGAGAGTTCAAACTTATGTAGGTCTGCAGAATAGACCTCTACATTTGGAAATATGAATCCAATCCATTCTGCTTCATAGCTTTACTAAATTGCTTTATGGAGAACGAATCAGGGCAAAAAAAAGAAAAAAAAAATCACAGGGTTTTAAATTACTTTCAGGAGGAAGGCCTGAAGCTCACAAAGTTGGGCTGACCACTAGTTCTTTTGCTGTAACCACCAGGCAGTCCTTTTTTCCTGTGTTCACATCAGTGTGTTTGTTTCTAGTATTACCTCTGAGCAAAAGTAACCTGTAACTTTTACAGAAAAAGCTTGGAATGTTTAACATATGACATGGATCAGTCTATGCTCAATATGACAGAACTTAAATGGGTTTGATTTCAAAATGGGTTGAATGCCCCCCCACCTCTCAAAACAGATTTTTAGGATGCTATCAAGCATTGAATAAGAGATGCCTTCATCATCATAAAACTCCTTCAAAAGCTTTGTTTTAAAATATACAAAGGCATTATGCAAACTGAGAAGGGATGATTCTGTGATTAGAAGCTTGGGTTCACTACTCAGGAAACTGTGGAAAATTTTCTCTGCTACAAACTTTCTAAGTTCGAGGCTCAGATAATTTAATATTGGTGTAATGTACACTTAAATCTGCACTGCTGCCTGATCTTCCACTGTAGTCAACAGAAATTAAAACTTGAGTCAATTGCCTGAGTTCAGGCATCACTGGTACCATTTTAGGTACTCTGTGGTACTTCATCTCTCACAGGATTTGGTACAGATGGCAGCTACTGGAGAACTTCAGAGCTTGGGCAACCCAAGTGATACTAGATGCCTGCGTTTAGGCAAATGAATCATGTCCCAGGGAATACAGTTAATGAAGTCTAACGAAAAGGTTAACTCAGCTTTAAGTAGAAACCTACATTTGATCAACTGAATAGCTCTAGATGCTCTAGGGAATCCGAGACATCTCTACTGGGCTGGCAGACAGGCACAGGTTTGTACTGTCCTTCTGAGCTAGTAGTCAGTGGCCAAGTGTAATGCCCATGGGCATCTCAAAAAAGACTGGACATCTGTGGCTAGGCAACTAAAACATGCCCACAGCATGGGCTTCACTTGCCTAAGCATAAGTATCTAGTGTCCTTTTAGGTGCTTTGGAGTATCCTACATGGCCATGGAAGCGTGCATGCCTCTTGTCAATCCTGATTCATATCTGCTAGCCTGTTCTAGATGTCTTGCATGCAATAACACATCTCAGATGGTACTGGACACATAGGTAACAGAATCATGGTCTTAGCTGCAGGTGTCAATAGGAAGTAAGGTAACTACTTGGTTTAGCTGGAGAGACCCTCAAGCACAGTGCCTTGGTGCCAGTCACTACAAATGAACTTGTGGTGAAAAATACAGTGAACACTTAAGAGGTATTTTGTTACTATAGAGATGGATATAAAATGATCAAGAATAAAATAAAGTCTTTTATATATTAAAAAAAAATAATATCTAGACACAGGGAGTGGCCTGTGTAAGCCATGTGTGCAGCTCCTACATTCAGGTGTAAGTAGTATTACTGAGAGAACAAAGGATGAAAGGATGTTCCTGGACATTCCCACTACATTACAAAGCTGGCCTTCCAAGAATAATATGCCTGAGAACAAAACAATAATTATAAAACCACATATGAAATCAAAGCAATGCTGCCGAAAGCCTTAAGCGTCACAGGTTTACGAGGTATGTAAATATAGCAGCTTGGATGAAGATGTAAACTATTACACTGCACCCTTTAAAATCTTACTCTTCAGAAGCCAGTGAAAATACATTGGACTTAAAATTTGGAGACACAAACGCTGGATCTCTGGTAAGAAATGCTGTTCTTTTTCTTTTAAAGCTGTGTGAATGCAAGCAGATAACCAACTGCACGCTAGAGATGAGCAGGCTGCTTAAAGCTACCACATAATCGGTGAAGCTTTAAAAAAAAGAAGAAAACAGCTTGAGGCCTTTTTTCCTTCTTCCTCTGAAATGTGACATCATTGTATATGACACAACACCTTGGAAGGAACCATATGGGGAAATGCAGACATGTTGCTAACTAAATGTGAGCTCCTTCGCGATGAAAAAATCTCATTGCTGGCCAAACCCTGGATAGTCTCATAAAAAGCACAGCTTACACAGTGGAACTGACAGTTCTACTTCAAGGACGTTTTTTATGGCTAATGCTCTTTTTGTAGAGTATTTAGAAAGGCATACCAGGAAGATAATGCAGTTTTTCATTCAGATCTAATCAGAAAGCGTTGACTCGTACTCAACGCTCTAAAATACATAAGATGTTCTGATGCAGGTTTTTGCTTGACTTTTTACAGGGCTGTTCTTTAAATCTCTAAGCTCATTAATCAGTGTTAGTTATTCTACTGATTTAAGGAATATACATGCCTTTCCTCTGTCTTGTGATGTCTCTTTAGATTGGTCTTTTTATATCTTTCTTCCACTCATTCTTTGTTTTGCTAAATGCTGACCTCAATGCAGTTCTTGATTAGAAGTAGGATCTAAAAGTTCCAGGTTTTATATTTTCATTATATTCGTTATTATTGGTAGCAGTAGCAGCACTAGTACAAGTAGCAGCAGCAGCAGCAGTAGTAGTAGTAATGGTGAATTTATTTGAATACATTGAAAAAGGTCCACTGATTTTTTCAGGGCTACTCAGAATGTTGTGTCTGAAGATATGAATTTCTATAGAGCACTGAATAAAACCTCTAAACTTTAACATGAGTTTTCGTGATGAATGTCCATATTCATTTACACAGCAACCGGTTCCAAAATAGTCTCAGGTGGCTTCAGCAGAAGAGGAGACGATCTTGACATTTTTAGATTGTGAGTATGAATAGATGAGAAAAAGGTAAAATTAAAATGAGGAAGCTGCCTGAACAAGTATATATTTGTGCATTAAAAATTATGAGAACTGTAGTTAAAAGTTAAAAGAACTTCCCATGGAACACATCATTTACATTTCTGTGAGTACTAATGGGATGGGAATGAGGAATTTCTCAGAGTTCCTCTGAGATATTCCCTCTCCTTTTAGCCACTAAACTGAAAAAGGTTGGACCCCAATTCAGCAAACATTCACATTCAGCATGGCTGAAATACCACAGAAACCCACATATATCGTTAGAACTACTTAGATAAAATTAGACATTTGATTTTTTCCCATCTTTACAGACTAAAATCTATACTTAATTTTAATGATGCATCTCAGGAAAATGACTCATGAAAGCACTTAATAATGTGCTTGATTTTCATTTAAGTCTGAGATTAAATTCCATAGAAATTAGTAAAATTTAAGCATGCCTTTAGGATTAAGTATGAGCTTAAATGTGTTCTCAGTTAGGTACATTATTCTGAATGATTTTTGATGGGCTTTGATGGTTTGGGATCTAGATGAAAGATATTGCTATTTTACTTTACAATTTGATCATGAACCAGGATAGAAAAAAAAAAAAAAAGAAAAGAAAATCAACTGAAGACTTATGAGACTAAAGAGTATGTGGGTTCTATAAAAATGTGGCATGATGTGTCCAGATTATTTGGTCTTGAGCAGAATTTTTTTTTTTTATACTTATTTAGCCATTTGCATGCAAAACTACTTATGTATACACTCTGCCATGTAAGCCTGATGTATTCAGACTAACAAAGCTTCAGCAACTGTAGGCCAACTACATCTCTGGGGTAAATGCATTGCCTGGAGGGATATATTTGATTCATAATGGCTACAGCTGAGTTATAGTGAGTGCTGGAGTGTTATTTATGTTATATCTGAAAGTTCATTGGAATTATTTAGATCCAGATCCCTCAAAGGATATAAGTACAATGCAGGTTAGATTTATGTGGCCAAGTCCAGGTAAGCAATCCACAAGCTCTGCCTTAAAACACAGGTCCCTCAACCTTCACCAGTTGTTTTCTGTGGATGTTCAAAGACCTTGTCTAGAACCTGTACAGGGAATCTACTCTGTACATCATTCCCCTTGAATTGAGTTTGACATTTAAGGATATTTGGGATTTACAAACTAGGTAATAGCAAGCTATTTAGAAACTAATTAAAGCACTTTACCAGGAAATGGGAAGCCCGACTTGGTCAAAACTAATTTCTTATATTTCCTAGAAGTGTGACATTATCTGTAGGCACTCTTAGGCACTCATTCTATGCACTATGGGCATGGAAAGGGATAAGAAAGTTGGGAAAGAAGAGGGTGCAAAACCTCTGGGGCCAGGAAAAACAAACAAGAAAAAACATCAACAACAAAAAAAAACAAGTGACATGGATTCTAATTCAGGAGTTTAGCCTACACAGAAAAATCTCATCTTCCATTCAGGCAGGTACAGGTGTATAATCTGGGAGAAAACATTGACTAAATGAGCTAACAATGATTGGAAAATCCTGTGAAAACTAAATTATGAGATATAAAACTTTCTTTCATTTAAAATTACTACTGAAGAAAACGATTTTCAAGAAATCAAAATGTTTTCCTTCGGAAAAATCTGAAGTAAAACTTTAAAATATTTGTTTAAATTTTATTTTATGCTTCTTTCTTTTTCTTATATATTTTCCACTCTATCTGTTAAAATTTATATCCCAATTAAATGACCATACCTTGAAATTAAATGGGAAATTAAGTTTTAGAAGTCATTGATTAACATTATTCCTTCCCTGCCTTGTCTCCTATGGACAAACACATGTTTCTAAAAAAAGTATTTTGTGATCCTAACGAGAAGGCTTTCTGAATTGGTAAAAGTTAAAGTTGTCCAGTTTCCACTAGTCTATCTGTCTGCAAGATGAAATCTGAAACAGTAATCTATCCACCGTTAGAATCGTCATTACCATCACAATGTAAAGTTAGAAGTGCAATCAGAAACTGGGATTGTGCTGGACTTAATATTTGACAGTCATTATCTCTGAGACTTTAGAAATTAGAAGACAAGAAAAGTGTTAGAATGAAAATTAGAGATCCAGAGCAGTGCAATCACTCAGCTGATATTACTTCATTTTGAATGTGTCAGACACAGTACATTTGCAAAGAATATAGCAGAAAGATATCCACACTGTATTGTCAGATAATGGGTCTTTGAAGAGGAGGAATTTCCAAAATGAAAGCTGAAACTGGAATTTCTATATCTGTACTCAGGTATTTATTAAAAGGATCTGAATTTCATAGGAGAGCAGATCTGAAAGGGATCCTGCTCCCAGATCAACATCTCTAAACTCCTGCTCTGGCAGCGTATCACATTGTCTAACACCTTTTATAAACAGGTCATGCACTTAAATGTAAGATTTTCTGCCTCTTTTACTCTGATTGGCGGGAAGTTGCTCTAGAATTTCATTCCTCTGCTACTTAGAAACCTACTGCTGTTTCCCAGTTTACCTGTATTCATCTGGCTAAGAATTAAGCACATACTTTTTCACATTAAAGTCACAAAAGGCTGTTGAAAGGCTGTTCTTAAGAAAAAAAAGATCACACTTAGAGACAGACATAAGAACCTGAAGCCCCAGGGGTGTATTTTCAAAACGGTTAAATGCATACCTCTTCTGAAGGGTTAGGGACATGTGACAAACTGGAGAAAAGTGGGAACTATTACGGAGACTTACCAGCTCAAATCTGCTTTAACTTGGGAATTTCTGCATTTTTCTCCTCTGTATAATACACATGAAATTTAACGCATTTCCAGATGTGTGCAATAATACAGACAAAGGTAACCACGTATTAGCGTTGCCCGCGCTCTACCCAAAAGTGTAGACAGAATCAACGTAAAAGATGTTTAGGTATAGATAGGTGTGACAGTGCCTTTGCTTGCTCTGCTGTTTGGAAAAGAGGATGAGACGTTTGTTCTGAGTTTCCAGAAAATCTAGTTATTGTGAGCCACATGCATAGAAATAAATATTTATTATTATTATTATTATTGTTGGAATATTAATATAAAACGCTATTTCAAAACATAAATTAGATTCTCAATTAATTTTGGTTAACTCAAAAATGTTCACTGCAAGGCATGGTTTTTGAAAAATTCCCTTGGTCTTGACTTCTAAGTTTTGCTTCCCCCTTTTCCTTGCAAACAGCTGCCAAGCAAAATAGTAGAACGTGTTACGTGAACTAATCCCAACCGCTTGTCTTTTAGAGGGTTAATGCTACTTTCTTTTTTCTTCCTTGCTTTTACCCTATGCTGACTAAAAAGAACACCCAGGTTCAATGAGTGACAAATCATTACAGACCGTACAGTGTAATTAAAAAGCACAGCCATTGATCAGCTATGAGCTAAACCTGAGACAAAAAAGTGAGAGACCCAGAATAGCTGGCAAAACTTCTCATTGAATCTGTCTGAAATGGAAGATGTTCTCCCTGGAGGCATGGAGCGTGGCCCATTGTGCATTTCCATTAGAGATACATACTGACTCAGAGCATGCCATTGATGTTGGCCTATTTATGAAAGGCTGTTGAAAGAGGTTTCAGAGTTAATTGAAAAGAGCTGTTTCTGAAGTAAAGTAACTTCAAACAACACAGCTCTGAAATGTATTTTAATGGACTGGAAATCAGTGAATTTTCCATAGTGCACATGAAATAAAAATGGATGTTGTGAACTGAAAGCTGCATTGCCATTTGGTGGGATTTCTATTATTATTATTATTATTATTATTATTATTACTATTACTATTGTTATCCCTATCACTATTAATAATTATTTTAGACATAGTTGCTCAATGGACTGTGCCAAAACAGCTTCACTCTTGAGTGATTAGAGGATCGTCTTCTAGGGTCTGTCAAAATTTTCACTACATGTCTTTATTTCACACACTTATAATAGAGGCTGCCTGCAGAAACTGTCAGACTTGTGCCATTGTAAACAAAAGGAAAAGCTCTTTCAGTTGTCAAGTAAAAGTAGGTTCCAAGGCCCTCTTTTACCAGGCTATGTTGGGTTTAAAATGTGTTTATTCTTAAATGATATTTCCATTTTAAAATTAAAGCATATGCCTAAATTCAGGCATGTGTTTATTCAGGCATTTGTTTAGTCTCTGCCCTGAGATGAAGTCTTGCACATAAGTTTGTATTTAAGCTCATGCTTAAATAAAAGCCTTTTCAGCAAAACATGCACCTGAATTTCATAAATATAAATAGTAGCTGACTATATGTTTAAATCTCAGCTTGTGATTAAATACCTTTCTCAGCTGAAAACAACGTAGTTTTAAATTATTTTTTAAATCTTGGCAATGTTCAATAAAAATAGGAATGACTGAGGTGAATTTATTCCTTCTTTTTAATTCTTTGGCAGGAATTTTGAGCTATCAAGAAGGAAGGTAACTCCTTGCCCTTGGACGAGGTGAATTTAGACAATTATATGGCAGGTAGAAAGGACTACAATCAGATTGTGAGATCCTTCCTCAGGCTGATTAATACCTAATATCTTGAAAAAGCTCATAAACCCCAGTGAATTGCAGGGGAAAGGTGAGAGTAAAGTAACCCAGCACTCAGAATAACACAAGCGATAATCAAACAACTTCTGACATAGAGCTTGAATGATAATGAGTATTTTACACTTCCATTCTACTGTTAACGCTTTAAGTAATTCACAAGTTCTGTTGAAAACCTCCCATGTTCCATTAAAAGAGATGACCTCACAGACATTAATTAACTTAATCTCACAAAACTCATTTGAAGCAAGGAAGAGCTATTGTCCCCATTTTTAAATAAGGAATGAAATACAAGGATAGTAATGACTTCATATAAAACCTACCAAAATCAGCAGAAAAATTTAAATCCCAGCCTTGCACAGTACGACCTTCATTCACCATTTTATCTTTTGATAGTCATTATTTTCTCAAAGCTTCACCTCCCAAAATCAATACCTTACCTAAAAAAAATCAACATTGATTTATTTCTGCAACATTATTTTTAAAGTTTTAAGGCTGCTGGATAAAAAAAAAAAAAAAAATGTAAAAACCCTGACACACCCCTCGGGCACAAAAAAACACCAACCAACCAACCAACCAACCAACCAACCAACAAAACAAAAAAAAAAAACAGAACAAGGAAAAACTAGAAAAATTAATTCAGTTTCAAATAAACAGAAATCTCATTTTTTAGGGCTGTCATGACATTTAGGCATCTGCACTGATATTTGAAAAGTTGAGGCTGATAATCATGGATTAACATGTGCTTAATTTATCTTTGAAGTTGATGTGAGTAGTTACATACCTAGGCTAAGAATGTGCTACTTGTTCTGCAGAAGTGAGCGCAGGCTGTCAAAAAAGGAGAGTGTTGAAGACTATGATTGAAATCTGAACTTTAAGGACAAGAGAACTCCTTACTTAGGTAGCTAAACAAAGTCTGAATTTTCTGAGGCGTTATTCAGTAGAGAGATTTAATTTTTGTGACACTCCAACACCTATATCTGGAAAAGTGAGAATTAGGCACTGAAACTGGGATGACTAACTGCTGCTGTGCATACCTAATACGGACTAAAGAAAGCGGAGATAGAGAAGGAGAGAGGAAAAACAGAAGGGACAGCATGAATTTCTGTGCCCAAGACACATATTTTAAAATTAGGGTTAAATCCCACTAGGAAAATAGGATTCAGAGCCTCAGAGTTTCTTTTCATGAACATATTCATCTGAGGAAAGGGACATTTGGGACATCCAGATGTGGAGCTTGAACCTGCACTTCCCGTCTTCAGGAGCATTCTAACCACCCCATCAAAAGACGGGATCACTTCCTGGCGTTTCAGTCAAAGCCAACTGTTGAGTATCTAAGAATTCATAACCCTTCAGTCCAGAAGGTGAGGAATAGAAGAGCTTAACTCTAACATTTGAATGTAGAAGAGTTTTTACTCTGTTCTAGGTCTTGCTCCTGTAACATTTTCAGTTGGATTCATCTGGACAAACATACAGTTCTAAGTAGTCTAATAGTCACCCAGAAGGGCCATTTTTCTATCTACTGACTATAGAGATGAGGGTGACAAATGCAGACGCAAAGCACTTTAGTGTAGACTCCCAGGGTTTGATTAAGTTGCCCACACATGGATATAGTGTCATTTCAGATGCCCCCAGTGTCCTGCCTGCTCTCCAGCTGCCATATATTAGAGTAATTACATGTAATTAACCTTCAGAAGACTCATGCTCCCTTCTTCTGCAGTTCCTTTAATGTTTTTTTATACACTTTCATATTCCTAGAACAGGTGGAGGTCCTCCTCCTGCTCTCAGGCCATTAAGTTGTGCTACACATACTCCAAAGAAGCACACTTAAAACCTTATGGGTGAAGAAGGAGAAGGAACACAACTTTAATTTCTTGAGACCTGCTCAGATTTTACACGATATACCACCTGCTACTTCAATTCAAAATAATGCAAACAAGGTAATCTGTGAAGGACTAATAGTAGAAGTCCTTAGAGTTGGCTGGTTCATTACCTTTAGACAGGGGAGGGGGTCCCAAGCTGCGTCAAAAGTCTTAGGCAAAGTTCCACATAGGCAGTGGCAAAACATTAGGTCTCAAAAGACATTTTTAACAGAAATCTTGGGTGCCTGGGGAATCTTACATTCCTAAACAATACAGATAGGGTTTTCCCGAGTGGCTGCCATGACCTTAGGTTCATTAATGATAATTAAAGATCCTCCATGTTCTGCTGATGCTGAATATCTGATATTCATCTTCTATGAACTTCTGAAGAAGAAATTGTGATGAACCCCCTCTGAAAAGTAGGTCTTCACTTTAGAAGGTTGTCTGTTATAGCTGTAACTCTATTCCACAGAGATTGTGTTGACACAGAATTTTTATTTCACAGTTTTGATTCTTTTCTGGAGACTCTGAGTATTGGTGAGACGTGATGCCTGTGCTATGAGCAGGAAGAAAAAAACACTGTGAATGGAGGCCTTAGAATCATATGGTAATATTTGCCATACTTTTCTGTAATAACTTTTGCAAACAGGCCAATTGGTTTATCTTAGACTTAATTAATTATAAGAAGCCCAGATACAATCAAAGTAAAAATACCAGACACCCTTTTTGGGAAATAACACTGGTCACACATTTGATAAATAAAAGGATGACAGAATGAGGTTTTGGGGGTGTCACATCATAAGATCCCAAAGAACAGTTCACAGCAATGACATTCTCAAGGTTAGAATCCTAGATCTCCAGCTTTATAAAGTTCTCATTGAGGTATTGCAACGTTGTTCAGGAGGTAGATGGTGGAATTCTGAAATGAACTATGCTTTCTCAGAGTTTAACTTCAGGAAAAAAATCAGACTGAATGTCACCTAGTCATTTAATTGAATCAGAAATTAATTCCCTAGGGTCAGCTGAGATCGAAACATAAACCTGACTATAATCAGCATAACAATGTTAGCTGAAATTATGCCTCTGAATGATAGCACCTAATAGAAGTGTAGGGCAAAGTTTCCCTAAAGAGATATTAGAAAAATGTGCTGCCTTTTCTATAGCCCTTGGTATTGGGCAAGATGTTGTTTGCATATTTCAAAGTGAACTGTAAGACCATCTGATTTTCATACAAGTACCTGTCTATAACCTTCAGATTTCATTACCCTTCTTGAGTAAACCAAAATCATCGGCAAAACAACAATTTTAAAAATATAAAGATGGAATTAAGTCTACACTGTTGTCCCTTAGTATGGAAATGTATGACATTATGTTTGTCTTCAAAGATGGTGGGCTCATTAAAAGAGAGCAGAGAGATGTTGTGTTATAATATTTGTATAATCATCTGATTTTTCCACCATTTCTTGGAATTTCTGGACATGGCCAGACACAGAGCACAACGCAGGGCATGCCAGCAGAATGCTGACCTTTCAAAGCAGGTTCTTAAGTTCTGCTAGAATTAATTTAAAAATAAAATCAATAGAATAATAAACAGTAGGACCTTAAGATCATCCAACTTGGAAAGATTATATGGAGGTGGATGTGTGTACCTCACTAAGGTATTATAATACTCTAAAAAAATCATTCTAAGTGTCCTGGTCTGGCATGAAACTAGCTAAATCACATTAGATCTAAATCAATGTGGTTTTAAGTGTGTTCTAAGTACTGCACATAAAGGGGAGAGAGGAAGAATAAAGGAATGCCTATAGATATCTTTGTTAAAAAATCAATGAATCAACACGGGAGGATATGAACTTAAATCACTTTTCAGTTTCTCTGTAATGACAATATTGTAGAAGAACTGGTCAAACAAAGGAATTTTTGAATGCATAATTAATAATGAATTGTTGAAGAACTCAAAATGACACATCATTGAGCTCAGATATTTAATTTGAAACATCTCAGATTCTATGGGCTTTCACAAAATCCAGAGCAGCACCCCGAGGAAACTGTATTTCCATTCTCATTTGTCTGTGCCAGGAATTCTGGGATCCAGAGAGCTGATAGATATAGCTTTTGTAGCTACCTTAGCTTGTAGACCCCCAACTTTTGGACAGACATATCTAACGGTACATCTGTCCCAACCAATTCATGAGAAACTGAATCAGTCTGTGGAGGTCTACTCAATGGAGTGGTACTCAGTGGACACCTACTGCAGTTTAACTCATACTGAAGTGGGCAACTTGGTTCAACTGCCTGAACTTCAGTACTCAGTGCAATTTAAGATACCCTAGGGCATCCACATCTTCCACACAGCAATAGCAACATGGCACAGGACCAGTAAGAGAAATATGGTTTTTACCCTTTTTACCCTTTACGGTTTTTACCCTTTTGGAGGACAGTAGCATACCTGAGGGCATCTAAGATGGCTTTTGACACCCACATTTAGGAAACATAATGGAGCAATTGAATATTTGATGAAATGGCTTAATCTGCAAGTGAAATCCCACCTTTGTTTCCTATTATGTTTAGTAAAAATATCAAGAAAGATATTGCTATACATTATCTAATGCACTGTAATATTTTGGTAAATAATTATGATGTGCTATATGAGCTAACTGCACTCCAGGAGTAAGGAGAATTCTCATCAGTAGTTAAATTTCCTTAATTTTATTTTCCTGATAAATTATTCTGACCATATTTTTCACAATATTTAGAAGAAATAAGTTTAAAGTTCCCATTTTATTTCAAACATCTTGGGAAAGGTAACTACAGAGTTTTGTTTGTCCTGACTATGGTTAAATTGTAAACTTTGAGGTAGCAGCTAGCAACCAGCAACTGTACTTTTATGAATTTGCTTACCCAGATCCCAGTGCATAAAAAACATAGTAACTATAAAGAAATAAATTTGTAAATACATTTGTTAATAAATTATAAATATAAATAAATAAATAAATGGTAAATAAATATAATAGTGCTATATTATAAGCACACTAATAAATTTGTATAGCAGTTAATAGCAAACACGGTTCATGCAAGCTACCTTTTTTCCTTTGTCCTTCACCTTTAAATAAAGTTCTTAAACTCTGTCTTATGTAAGATTTAAGATACATACATGTAAAGACGAAGTACTTTGTAGATGTTATGTTAGGGCATAAACTCATTTTTTTAACAACGTATCATTCTCCATCTATTTTCTGAATAAAGAAGAGACCATATGCAAAGCATAAATTTCTGTTGGTGAAAGTACACCTAAAGCCATATTTGCACATTGCTCAGTAGGATATTTCTTTCATATGTCTCTGCTAAAAGACCCCTTCCCAAAAAGCTCAGGGGGTGTTCCATGCAGGCAGAGCTCTGTGCTTCTCAGGAGCACCAGAGTCTGGCTCTAATATTGCAGAGTCTTTCTTCCTTTGAGACCCAAGGCTGTCAGGAGTCTCGGGTGTGACCTTCTTCTGCCAGACATTTCCAATTCCGATGGTATTTTAGATGTTTCACTTGAGATAAACCCTCCTTGCTGGTGCCTATCTTTCCCTATTGACAACGGAGAAGTATAAGTTTAGGGTAGACTCTTCAGTGTTTTGCAGTACTCTAGACATGTATTTAAGTCAGGTGTTTGGATCACTAATCTATCAAATACTCTGTTGTGGGGAAATCATACCAATTCCATGTATGTACATTTTATTCTCCAGATGGTGATGTGTGCAACCTCATTGAATAAGCCATGCTTTAAGGAAGTTGGGATAAATGACCCGCAGAGACCACATTCAACCAAAATTATTTTGTGATCATATGTGATAAATGAGGTAGTTTGACCCTGAAGCTCACCTTTTTGACTCTTTTTATTGCTTTGACTCTGTATTCTGTTGGGTAGGTATATTGCAGTGGAATCTTAAACATTAACATCAGATAAACTGTCTAATTTGACTTCAGAGACGTGAACGTTCACACCAGCAATATGACTTTTGGAAACCAATTGCCCGTTTAGAAACCAGAAATGCTATAAAGTAAGAAACATATCTGAAGTAGGGAAGAGAACAGATTTTAAATGTGTACTATAAATTAATACAAGCTACATATTAATGCATACTATAAATTAATACACACTATAAATTAATACACTTAATTCAAAATAAAAGTTCTTCTGTTATTGTCAATCAATGATTGTTAGCTATCAGTGGATTTGTGGAAAAAATGCAAGATTTTGAAGACAACTTTCTGAATACCAAAGGAGGGTAAAATATGTATAAATAAGCTCCATAAATAATATTTGCTTTTCTACGCACATGTATGTCTTTATGTGTCGACTCACTGGACCACATTATGTTACACAAACAGAAATACTAATGAGACTGTGTTTGTCTCTGGCTAACTATAATTTTCCTTCAGTTGTTGAATTTCTGTGAAATTATCCATTGCTTTATCCTCTAGCCCGAAGTATTAATCACATTTCCTTTCAGAACAACTGCCAAGTTTATCAGTGCTTCTGTTTCAGAGCAGTAGGTAAGCAATATATTATTCTCCCTCTCCATCCATCAAGCCAACTTGTTTTGAAGTCAGAGTGGGAAAGTTAGCTAAATTAAATAAGGACAATATGTTTTATGTAGTTTTCCTCCCTGCAAGCTGACTTTTAGAAACACACCATAACTACTGTTTTCTTTTATATGTGACATAAAGATTCAAACAAGAGTTCAGGCACAGCTAACTACAGCTAGATTTTTCCTTTTTCTTTTTTCTTTTTTTTTTTTTTTTTTACTTTAACACTGATAACTGTCTTTATGGAAAGCTTCTATATATAACTAAGGAGAAAAAGACAATTAAGGAGAGACAGAAGGTTCTCATCTAGGGTAAATTGGCCCAATTCCACTTATCTTGCCAGATATCACTTCTTTTATGCTTCATGTAGTTTAATCTATATCTACACCTAATGCAAAAAATCAAAATGTATTTAAGATGCTTGAGAGCTCAGGTACCTCTCACTTGCAGTTCAGAGACAGAATTATTATAAGAAATTATATGAGCAAGATATAATGAAAAAAAAAAAGGCTATATTTTCATCTAAGGTAAGATCCAAATATAGAGTAAGTTTTGAAAAAAGGTATATATTCCCATAAAATTTCCAGGTCAGTCTATTCTGAGAAATGGTTTCAGATGAGCACTTCTGAAACATACAGACAAAAGAATGTACAACTCAAAATCCAATTATACAGAGAACTCAAGTTCACATTGGATTTCTCGGCTTGCATGCTGTCAGTGACATGGTCAAACAATACTGTGCAGGCTTTGACCTGCGTGATAAATGGGAAGTTCAAATGAAGACTAAGTTGGGCATCTTTAATAGTGTAACTCAAGCCTGGTTAAACTTAGACGTAACTCATTCAAACAAGAATTATACTATGACTGGGACACAAGGGATTACCATACAACATGGCTTTGCCACAGGCCATTTGCAGGACCTTTAACAAGTCACCTCTCCGCCTGGGTAACCCTCTGTGGGATGTCCCAAAGCCAAACTGAAACCCTGATTCTCAGTCCCGAGAGGAGCTGAAAGCACTTTATGCTGCATTAGAAATAGAAGACAGTCTTTGCAGTGCAAGAAATCCCAAATTTCTGGTTCACCTGCTTACGTCCAGCACTTCTTAGGAGTGTAGAGATAGAAAGGTCAGGCCTAGCAGATCCGTGTCACATCCCTTTCATCATGTCAATTCCCATCAGAGAAACAGGGAGATTTTTTCTCATACTTTCTCTCCCAGAGTTCCAGAATCTGTTCTTCCCAAAAAGTTAGGAACTTTCTTCTCATTATCAATCTACATTGAAGGTAGCTGATACTAATTTGTTCTTGGGCCAATATAGACCAACAGTTCATGCCCTGTCCCCGTAGCACAATTCACCTCACCAATATGTGTGGCATTTGTGGCTTGATTCACTTGCCCAACCTTCAGTCATCCAGTGTCATCTGAGATGTCCTCTGGTATCTGAAATATTTACAGTGGGCTGACAGATGGGTTTGTCAGATATCAGTGCTGGACTGGGCCAGAAGCAGTTTAGGATACTCTAAGGTGTTGCAGAACCTTTACCTTTTCACATGTGGGTAACTCAATGAAGCACCTAGGTGGTCAGCAGCTGAATTTCTGTCCAGGATCAACTGACTTTATTGACTGGGAAGATTCCGCTGCGCAGCCTTTGCGATCAAGTGCTACCTGAGAGGCTCTGAGGAATCTGGGATATCAGGCAGATATTACGTTATCATATGAAAGACATATGCTCTTTTGGAGATGATTTTTTGGAGATGTTCTTTTGGAGATATAGGAGCCAAGCAGCTGATAGTTTTCAGCACCTAAAACTGCTCTGGATGCTTTGATAATTAAAACTTACAGTAAATCTCTAGTGACCATATTGGAAGCTCAAACATCTGGTGCTCATGTAGAATCCTGGATGTAGACAATGGGATGCTCAGTTACTTATACACTAGAAACTTATTCTGCACAATCTACAATGTCCTAATAAATCCTGTCTGGACTCCAGCTGCCATTGAAGACAGACATGCGTTTTAGAGGGCACTTGGTACCTTGTGATTGGCCAACTGAATCCCCCTATTAAATTTACATGTCCTAATTGCAGATTAAATCCCTTGCTTCACATTTATGCCCTCAGTGCATTGACAGATAACCACCATATATTAATATTCCCATTTAAACTTCTATGAGCTTTTCAGCCTTAACCGCTTTCATAATGAGTGGAGATAAACAGAGACCTCCAGAAAATTATGCATTTCATCATGAATCAGAATTTTTGGATGTGCCATTGAGTCACTGTCTAGAGATAACTTTCCCCAATAAGTATAATGCTAGGTTTGATACATTAGACCAGGTTCTTGGACATCTAGAAATAGATTAGTATCAGTCTGTGCATTTGTGCAAGGTTTAAACAGTGAATTACCAAGCTGGCTGAATCATCAGTGCTGGAACAGTCATGATAAATACTTAAATCTATGTCCTCTTTGTTCCTTTATGTACCCTCTGGCCAGTATAATTCATTGCAAACTTATCTCCAGGTCTAAATCTGTGGAACACAGTACAAGAAGAGATAGTTCTTATTCGGGGTCACTGTGGATTTAGGAAAGCAGCAAAATGCCACTAGGGATCTTCGGCCACTCAGAGGTACCTTCCTAACTGCCAGAGTTTTCTCCAGCTCACCATGAAGCCAGTGATATTTTCTTCTCTCCCAATTGCAGCTCTCAGACAACCTCTTGCCATATCCACAGGGAACAGTTCTTTTATCCTTGGATATTGTAGAGAATGAGTTAGGTCTTGACAAAAAATGTATGAAAAGTGAATTTTACAAAGCTGAAACTGAGTTGAATGTTCTGAATGCCTAAGCATGGCCTGTCCTGCTGCCTCTGAGACAACAACACGGACTGTTTCAGGCATGTGTTTCTTTGTTCTAAAAGAACTTGACAATCTTGAAGGACATTTTCAAGAATGAAAAGACCTTCATTACAAACTAAAAATGCTAGTGGGCGGGAGATGTGTCTTCTGGAGGAAGTAACTGGCACCTTTGTTATATTTCCTGACAATCTGACCTTAAGTTGAAAAGGACTTGAATTCATATTTAGGAAAAGCTATAGCAAAAAAAGAAGAGACAAACTTATATCTTGTTCAGAATAATAATAGCATCTAGGTCCTATGCAATATTCTTTGACATTTCATCTGAAAACTTTTTACTGAAATAGCCAGTGCCTTCTCTCCACTTTACGAAAGCAGAACTTAATCAAGCATGGGAAAAGGGGACATAAGCGACATGACCACAGTGTTGGGCCCAGCACTCAATTACCATTACTGAATTACTTTTTCATGTTTGGTGCAAAGCAAGATAGTCACTACTGCTGCTCCTATGGACTGGTGTCTCTTGTGCACCTTGGAAAGCTAAATCAAAATAATCTATGCTTCAAGTGAAACGATTGAGTTCATTTATTTGTACATGCACTAGGATTGATCAGTTTTGATAAACATGTTTATCAAAATGAATGCACAATTTCTGTGTAGTCAGTGCCAGAGACTCTAAAGGGTCATTTTTTTCACGCGTACCCACTAACTTCTACATATTCTACATTCATGGTCTTCTCAGGACCTTGGAACAAGATCCACAGCCAGATCAGCAACAGAGCTAAATTCAGAACAAACATGTCTAATTTCTCTCATCCCTATTTAAGCTACTGAGGCTTGCTGTTCTCTTCAGATTCATTCAGATCCACAGTTCTTCTGTTCGGTCCCTGTAAAAAGGGAAATCCATAGTCTGGATCCCTGGGATGACCATTCAGCTCGTTCAACAGCAAAATTTCCATTTTGCTTCTGTTTGGTGGTCACATTCTCTCATCTTGCTCTCCAGCATATGTGTAACTCATAAAATTACCTTTTCCAGCTCAAATTCATTAGATTTAATCCACAATAAAATCATTCAAGTTTCTAATTCACCTCTGAACTTTTCAAAGCTGAACCTCAAAACCCAGCAGCTGCCTATCACGTACCACTCTTACATATTTCCCTTAGTGTAATCAATTTCAACCTCTGCCGTGCTGGTTGTTGTAGCAATAGTCACTTTTTGTCATTTTCTATAAAGTGCAAATGCTACAGGCCCTTCAGACACTGTCTGCTCTACACACATGGTGAACCCACCTTTAAAAATGTTTCTCATAAATCTTTTCTGTCACCTCTCTTTTGCTAACATTAAATTGAAAAGAGGGGGAAGGGGAAGAAAAAGATACTCTAAAAAGCTATTCTGGGTTTTGCTTTATAACAATTTATTATTTTTTTTATTTTACTTTATTTTATTTTTAACCATAAGCTATCTTTTTTACATTGAAAAGCCAAGTTATTATTTCCTGGAGGTTTACACTCGAAACCTCAGATTGTCAGTTCATTTAATGTCACTTTACTTTATGCTTCATGCCAGTTTTAAGGCTCAGCAAGAATTGACAATGCAATCCTTTCACAGCATCAGCCGGCTGTGTTTTCTTTGACAGCAAGATTTTGAATCAAGGATTTAATAAACTAGTAGTTCTTCCAGTTAGCAGTGAAAAGTTCTTTCAATTCCACCACTTAAAGAACATCAAAAAGACCTCAGCTATACAGCAAAGATTATAGCTAAACCAGAAACGCAACTTATTTGCATGCGCAGGATCACCAGGGTTTGACTGTAAGAGAGGAAAAAATGAAGAAATGTAATTTTGCTTAAAGTAAATGTGCATGTGAATGTGTATATGTCTGTAAGCAGACTGCATGCACAGAGACACAGAAAAGGCACGAGATTGGAGATGATGCATACAGTGATTAAATTACTCATTTGTGAAAGTGTTAAGTAGGTGAAAGGCAGTCACGTGAAGCTTGGATGTTGAGTTAGCTGGGAAAAGGTGTTTCACTCCTTCAGACGGGTGGCTTCAACTCCAGACCCTTCATTGCTGAAGTTAACACTAAATTCCACCGAGCTGCAATCCCTTACACCATTTTCCATTCATTGACTGACCTATCTGCTGTCCCAGCTTCCCACGTCACACTTCTGAGTTTGGCCCAGTGTTCACACTCCCGGAGGGGAGGAAATGTAAAAAAAACTCCACCTGTGAAGCCTAGAGGGACCTTTAAAGTACTCAATGAAAAACATCATGTACGTGTGCCTTTCTCTCCCCACAGGGACACGCAGTTGCAGCCCCACTAAGAAATGTAGCGAAGAAAGAGGACAAGTGATCGAGAAGAGCAGAAATTCTTCTTGCTAACCCACAGCAGTACTTCTGAGCTCCTTGTGTAAAGCCAACATTGATAATATAGCAATCCAGGGATGCACACCTCCACCTGTTGCAGTTGGAGTTGTTGCCCAAGATTGTGCTATAAAACATGCAATACTGGGACAGGGGGGAGGTCTGAGGAAGGGGATAATATAGGATATGTTTATTTGTACTCTCACTTGGGGAAATATGCTGTATCCAGGGGATATTTTTAAATTCCTGAGTTGGGTTCACAGATGAAATGTAGTGCCACTAAAAATTCCTAGAAAGCAGAATATTTCTGAGATGTGTTTCAGTCTTTCTTCCCTGAGCCCTGACTATCTCTTATGGAAGAACTGGTAATGATGAGTCTTGCACTGAAGTAGCTTTTTCTTCTTTCTGCTCCCAGACAGCTGGTCCAATCCAAAGTAGCATGATGTCAAATCCTCTCAGCAAGAAATATTTACTCCTCACACCATTATTTCTCCATTTCTGCTCCATCTTGCAACTTATTCAAGCTGTATTCACCTACCTTTACTTAAGATGAATATGTTTCTTGGAAGCAAAGACCTTAATTGATGTTACTTAACTGAACCTACAGTCCTATCCACATAACAATGCTCACCAAAATTAATCTGAATTAGCTTTTTTAAGTGGATTAATTAAACTACTTTAAACTCCTGTGTGGACACCCTCGTTCAAAATTAAAGAGGCTTAATTCAATTTAGCTGAATTAACTTTCAAAGTAAATTAAGCCAAATTGAATTACAGCCATTCCAGTCCACACAGGGATTTAAATTCATATGTTGAGGGCTCTAGTCATGTTAATTGAGCAAACAGCTGTAATGAGTTGTTGCCATCTCCCAGTTTTTTATTACCATCTCGTTATGAGAAGTTACTAGTCCTACTGTCAGAATCAGCAGAACAGAAGTTATGACTCTACTCATCTACTGAAGTTCAATCAGGTACCTTTGAAACCTTTCTTCATTAGCAACTTATCTAATACACCAGACTGCAAACTGAAGCAGTTGAGATAGATGGACCCTACCAGCTCTGCTGGTGATTAGTGATTACATCTGATGGGGGAGCAGGACAGAAAGTCAGAGTGGTAGCATCTTATCCTTATATTTCCCAAAACTAAACCATGAGAACCCCTAAACATCTCAGAACAACTCTTCAGAGAGTTCTCACGTAGTAAAACAATGAAAGGAAGCAACAGAAATATTTTACCCTTTGTTTTTATAAGTTTGCTTCTCGTTAGGAATGTTTCTTTAGCACATTCTTATGACTGTAATCTTAATCACGTCAATGCCTATTAAAAACAGAGAAAATGTAAACAAGCAAAAAAGCCACTTTGTTTTACATAGTCTATAACACAAATTCTAAAGTCTTTGACTCAATCATTAAGAAGTACACTTACCTATCTTTTTCCCCCTCTTCTTTCTTTCCTATCTTTCTCTCTTCAGAGAATCTCCTCTTGCTATGCCTGGATAGCTCTTGTCTGTGCAAATCCATTTCAGAGAAGCCATTTCCAAATTCAAAGTCATCTATCTCCAGCGTGCCTGCAAAAGAGTAGTTTATCCATCTTCTAAGGTGACTTCACCAAAGAGGGAACAAATGTGACCAGCCAGCACCATACCCAACCAGAAAGCTGTACTGGAGTGGAATATATGGGGCTTGTAGGAGATGCAAGAAAGCCACTTATCTGCATTTTGTAGAAAATTCATATCTAATTAATGGTCACCTTTTTTAGTTTTAGTCATAGAATAATGGAATCATAGAATCATTTACATTGGAAAAGACCTTTAAGATCGTCAAGTTCAACCATTAACCTAGCACTGGTAAGTCCACCACTAAACCATGTCCCTCCCTCCATCATTCTCCTGGAGAAACTGGCGAATCATGGCATAGACAAGTGTACTCTTCACTGGGTTAAAAACTGGCAGGATGGCCGTGCCCAGAGAGTTGTGATTAATGGAGTGAAATCCTCTTGGTGGCTGGTCACCAGTGGTATCTCTCAGGGCTCAGTTTTGGGGCCAGTTTTGTTTAATATCTTTATCAATGGTCTGGATGAGGGGATTGAGTGCACCCTCAGTAAGTTTGCAGATGACACCAAACTACGTGGGAGTGTTGATCTGCTGGAGGGTAGGAAGGCTCTACAGAGGGACCCGGACAGGCTGGATCGATGGGCCAAGGCCAACTGTATGAGGTTTAATAAGGCCAAGTGCTCGGTCCTGCATTTTGGTCACAACAACCCCAAGCAACGCTCCAGGCTTGGGGAAGAGTGGCTGGAAAGCTGCCCAGCAGAAAAGGACCTGGGGGTGCTGGTGGACGGCCAGCTTAACATGAGCCAGCAGTGTGCCCAGGTGGCCAAGAAGGCCAACAGCATTCTGGCTTGTATCAGGAACAGCGTGGCCAGCAGGAGCAGGGAAGTGATGGTGCCTCTGTACTCGGCACTGGTGAGGCTTCACCTTGAGTACTGTGTTCATTTCTAGCCCCCTCTGTACAAGAGGAACACTGAAGCGCTGGAGCGTGTCCAGAGGAGAGCTACCAGGCTGGTGAGGGGTCTGGAGACCAGGGCATATGAGGAGAGGCTGAGGGAACTGGGCATGTTTAGCTTGGAGAAGAGGAGGCTGAGGGGAGACCTCATTGCCCTCTACAACTCCCTGAAAGGAGGGTGGAGAGAGGTGGGTGTTGGCCTCTTCTCCCAGGTGAATAATGACAGGACCAGAGGGAATGGTCTGAAGCTGCAGCAGGTGAGGTTTAGATTAGATATGAGGAAGAATTCCTTTACTGCAAGAGTGGTCAGGCACTGGAACAGCCTGCCCAGGGAGGTGGTTGAGTGACCATCCCTAGAGGTATTTAAGAAAGGTCTAGATGTGGCACTTCAGGGCATGCTCTAGTGGCAGAGATTGTAGGGGGTTTTTTTCTGTGTGTATGGTTGGACTCGATGATCTCAAAGGTCCTTTCCAATCACGAAGATTCTATGATTCTATGATTCTTTTAAATACCTCCAGGGATGGTGATTAAAACACTTCCTGGGCAGCCTGTTCCAATCCTTGATAACCCTTTCAGTGAGAAAATTTTTCCTAATATCTAATCTAAACCTCCCCTGGTGCTACTTGAGGCCATTTCCTCTTGTCCTATTGCATGTTACTTGGGAAAAGAGACCGACATCCCCCACGCTCCAACCTCCTTTCAGGTAGCTGTAGAGAGCGATAAGGTCTCCCCTCAGCCTCCTTTTCTCCAAACTAAACAACATCAGTTCCTTCAGCCACTCCTCTGGTGACCTGGTTCAGATGCTGACTTTCACAGAGCAGGTTGTTTGGTTACATTTAGTTTTGAATAGGCTGTTTATTGAAAAACTGTCTTTGATAGATTGAAGGTCTATTTCATAGAATCACAGAGATTACTCAAAGCCCTGTCAACCTCACCATAAACTCTTCCAGTGGTGGGGCATCCTCCACTCCTCTGGGCAACCTATTCCAGTGTTTGGGCACCCTCACAGTAAAAAAGTGTTTCCTGCTGTTCAGAGGGAGCCTACTGTGTTTCAGTGTGTGCCTATTGCCTCTGGTTCTGGCACTGGGCAGCACTGAAACGAGCGTGGCTCCAGCTTCTTTGCAATGTCCCTTCAGGTATTTATATACATTGATAAGATCCCCCATGACCCTTCTCTTCTCTAGACTTGGCTCAAAACCTCTCCAGGGAGTATGCTAACATTTAATCACCCTGACCAATGATGGGTCAGATCAATTCTTGAGCTTGAACTGAGTCATTTCAGAGGTAGTTGCTGAAATTAGTTGTTAGAAAAATACGTTTGGTAGTAGAAGAAGAGGTTACAGAAGTTGATTCTCAAGGTGGAACTAATTCCTGTTTATCTTTGCTGTCAAAAAGAATGCCTAGGCCAGTGCATTCAGATCAGTACCTCCAGAAAGCTGTTTACCCAATCCTAAAAGCACTGTCCATGATAGATAGACAATACCCATCTCTTTCTCCTGATAAATAGCACACCTTAGCAAATACCTTAGCTTAGATTCTTAACTTCTCCTTGGTTAATACTACATAACAGCCTACCAGGAAAGAATTATTTGGTTTGCTAGTTCACATTGGGTTGACGTTCCAAATAACTGCTACAAAGAGTTGGAAGTATAAAATCTCTTTTAGTTTGGACTCCCTGCTGTGAATGGTCTAGGATACATACTTTGTAATGAAAAACAGGTTTTCTTGCTCCTGTAAAACCCAGGAAGGATACAATTTTTTTATAATTTTTTTTTTAACCTCCTAGCCTCTCCTATGTTAGCAAATCACTTACCTAACAACATCTGAAAAGCACTCTTTTAACAACATTTGGCTGGCATCCATAACATAAGCTGAAAGTATCACCAGCAAAAGTATAATTCAAATGCTATGTGATTGCAGCTTATTATATATTGTGCAGTGTTGTTTCTATTTCCTGTCTGAGTAATTTATGTACATATCCAACAGCTCCCAAAGGGCAGATTTTGCAATGAGATAGACCATTTCAAAATTCACCAGCCCAGAGTATTAGACCACTGCAGGTTGAAACTCATATTTGCCGTTTGTCCCAACAAATACTCAAGGATTCAGGTTCTAGTAAAAAAAGGTGCAATGGGGAGATGACTGCACTTGGTCTAAAATTATCTTTGGAATTCAAATTAATATTTCAAAGTGAGAAAGGAGAGAGTCATTTCTTTCTAAACACTGACACAAAGGCAGAAAAATTACAGGCAAAACCAAAACTCAGACAGAGGTATAATTCTGTTACTGGTCAAGTTCTTGACAAGTTTCTATTTACTTCAATAAGTAAAACCTTTCACAATATGTAGTTCTGAGGAAAGATGTTAACAGTCCCTTTCTCCTTTGCAGTACATTGGAACTATTTTCTCCCAGCCTGTTTGAACTCAGTTTTGTTGCACCACAAGCTGACTTAAGGATTGATTCAAAACCCATTTGTGTCATCTGGGGTAAGATTTGCATCTCTTAACTTCAGACAGGTAGAAGTTAGACGCCTCATCTAAGCTAGTTACCCTAGGCTCCCGTCAGAGTCAATGGAGGGAAGCCTTCTGAGGCAGATTCATTCTGTTTATCTTAGGAAACATGAATCACCTTAAGAGGAGCTTGTTGCTCTTCACTGACTATAAATGGAGCCATAGGGTGGCAGATTCAGATTTAAGCAGTTAGCTTACAGACATTTAACTTAGGGCACATGCATTTCACCCTGGGAAGCTTATATTTTACTTCTCCAAGCCACAGACCTGATCTTATGTAACTCCAGTAGCTCCAATTATTCCTTGCAAGGGACTTCAAATGTATCAACTCAGTCCTAGTCTTTATATTGAAATATTTTGCTATCAAGATAACAGTTGTTTACAAGTAAAACACCTAGGTCCAAGCATTAAGTTTGATTTCCAGGACATCTTGTCTTTGCCTACCCTCACTTTGTTTTTTCCCATTCACTCACCATCCCGTGCATGATCTCCTACTTTCTCCTACATCTATGTGTTTGGGCAAGCGCTTGCATGTGCTGATTGGCCAGCAGGCTCCTTTCTGCTCGGAATAAGCAAAGTGATTTAACCTCTCGTTCCCATGGCGAGGGCACTGTTGGTTACCTTTCCTTTCCCCAGCTGCCAGCTTCCACAAAACTTGTCAGGACATCATGTCTTTGAGAAAACTGTCCTCTCCGTCAACCGTGGTTAAACTCGGCCAATGTGTTTTGAAATTATTTCAGGGAGGGAGAAGAGGAGGCATACATACTGATGGGCAGGGTATATTCCCTTAAAATTAGACTAAACATACACTTCCTTGGCACTGAGAAATCTGGTTAAAGTTCTGGTATAGACATACTTACAGAGTCAGGAAACACCTTTTTGTTTTGATACAGTTCCTCTCTTTGCGTAGATGGTATAAGCTACACCAACAAAACCCACAATGCTAGAAAGCACTTATTTTTCTGGGAGTACTGGCAAAACAGCTCTCCTTTCCTACCCGAGATGTTCCAGTTTCATCTTCAGTCCTATTCTGTAGGCCAGTTATCTTAGCATATTTACTTTTTACCCACTGGGCTTTTTTTTTTCCCCTGGAAATGCCTTAGTTTGTTATGCCCTGAAACACAAAGCATTAACAGCCTTTTAGAGAGTGCCAACACATGGTGGAGGTAGCTACCTGCTCTGTTTTCCATAAAATGGGTGTTAATAGGCTCTAGAGGGGTCCCTCAGTAAAGAAACGGAGAAGTTCAAGCATTTATTGACTGGCTTGTATCTCGTAGAAATATTCGAAGTGGAACACAGGAGATGTGGAGAAAAGCCACACAAATGAGAAGCTACTAATGAAGTGTTTTTACAGTTGGAGTTCGATGTGTGAGCTTGTAAAAGCTGATTAACTATTATTGTGTTTTCATCTAACTGGTTTGATAATTTGTTGGTTAAATGGCTCAGCTGAGAAACCAGTGAGTGTCCTTGGAAACATGCTGGTGCAAGAGTTAAAGCCTCAAATCCGCACGGAGGGGGCAGGTTTATGTTGTGGATCTATGGTACACTTCTGTTTTAATAGGTGAAAGAAAGAAGTGGCTGAAAAGTCATATTTTGTTCTTACAGGATTCTCTTTGAGCCTATTCCAGTCATGAAAACTGAGATCCTCTTTAGATTTTTTTTCATAATAAAGGCAATTAACATGTTGATTCTCTCATTTTTCTTCTTTCTTGAATTCAGCTTTCTCTCTTTTTCTCTTTCTCCTTCTTTCTCTGTCTCTCTCTTTTTCTTCTACCTCCATTAAAGGACTCTGTTTAGAAGAGAATATTCTGGGCTTGATTAACAATTAACTCAAACAGTTAACTATCACATTAAAGCAGCAACATTATAATAAGGGAGACTTTAAAAAGCAGGTTGGAAAAACGGCAAGCCTCATTTTTCAAAAGAAAATTACTGGAAATCTGTAGTAGGGGATGGACAGAAGAAGATGTGGAAGTTTGTGATTATTATGCTTTTGTGCTCTGTTTTTCCAAAAAGTATTCCCTTGTTCCCACTTCTGAATTAAAATATTGTAAAACCTGTTGGCTAACATTAGAAGTGGGAATTTTATGGCTTTACGGCAGACGTATGTCTCTGCACTAACAGGTCCCTGCAAATCCTACTGATTTTAGTCTGAAGATGATCTTGACCATTAGTAAAACTGAGTTAAGTCTCATTGGTAAACATTTACTATGTTTAAATTACTAATGAACAACAAGTCTGTGTGTCAGACATCCCAAAAAGGACTCGGCAGATGGATTGGATGTAATAAACTCATCTCTAACAAACTGAACAGATCAGACTCTTAAAAGACTGAAAATCCCGATTCAAAAAATAGAAGTGTGTGAAAAGTTGGATGTCTTTTCAGAAAAAAAAAAAATATATATATATATGTGTTCCAGTGAAAAAAATCTCCCACAATAATTTGACTCGGAAAATGCCTGTGGGACCCTACTGGGCAGATTCTGTTTTTTATATCTTCCTCCAGCATGGTTTGGATTTCCCAGTCACATTGAATCTCTCATGGTGCTCTAAGATGTAAGACCCCAGGACATACCCACTGCCCCTTATTTTGAGAGAAGACCCTGGGTACCGCAGGTCATACAGACCACAAAGGCATCCAAAATCCCATAAGGCACTACAACAATTTTCCTCAGTCAAAATAAGCTGAATTTCACCCTGCTTTTTGACTAGCGGTCTAAATTACTAGCTTTATTCTTTTTCCATTTTACAGCCAATTCTAGTAAGAAAAAAAAAAACTGGAAAAGTCACACAGCCATAGATATGTTAACCATGTTCATTTACTTTTTCAGCTGTAGTTCATAAAAACAGGGGGTGACTCCCCCATTTAGAGTAGGCAGAGTCACAGTCAGGTCTTAAGTTTTATTCTATTTTTTTACAAACCAGCATATGGGAAAAGGAAGTTAAAAACATTAAAACAACAAAATAATTGAAAAATTTAGTTTGGAATTGATCTCTGGAGGACTATAATTCAATCTGTAGGGCGAATTACAACATTACATCAGGTTGTTCAAGGTCTTGTCCAGTTTGGTTTGGAGTATCTCTAAGGATGAAGATTCCACAACCTCTCTGGGCCCAAGTTCCAGTGCCTGATAATTCTCTTTCTTTTTTTTCTTTTTTTTTTAAATACGTGATTTCAATTTCGTTTATTTTAACTTTAGTCTTTTGTCTTGTCTTCATACATCTCAGATGAGAGTCTGGCTCTATCATGTCTGCAAATTCCCATTAGGTAGCTGAAGACAAGACAGCAATCAGATTGCTCCTTGCCCTTCTCTTCTCAAGGTGCAACAGACCTAGTCTCTTCAGCCTTGCACAAAATGTGCTTTAGTCTCCAAATACCTTAAAGACCTTCACTGGATGCACTCCAGTTTCACAATATAGGGCTTCCCGTAAGCTAAATAGAGGGTAATAATCATTTCGTTCAATCTGCCGCTACATTTTTGTTAATGTACCCAATATGAAGTTGGCCTCCTTCACTGCAGGGCTGCACTGCTTATTCACCTTTAGCTTGTCATCCATCAAGAACCCTTTACCACAGAACTGTTACGTATCCATTAAATCCCCAGACTATGAAATTTCATTAAATGTCTCTGTCCTGGGTGCAGACTTCTAAGTTTGTGTTTGTTTAAATTCTTGAAGTTCTTGATAGGTCATCTCTCCAGCTTAATTCCTTTTCAGTATCAGTCCTGCTCTCCAGGAGAGAGATTCAAGTATGGATTCTCCATACTGAAGAATCACATGCTTTTCTGGTGTACAAGAATTGGAAAAAATATCAAGAAAGAAAAGGACCCTAGAGAAAAAGAAAAAAAATAAAAACAACACGCACTTTTATGTATTTTGAAGCCCAGAGAAAATGAATCAAAGTGTGAGACAACTGAGACAGCAGAGAAAGACATAACAAGACTGACTGTAAGTTAAAGACAGACAAATTGAAATCAAATAGCAGTCATGACTTTTCCGCACTGACATAAACAACCAGGACAACTGATGGAGTCTCCAGTTTTTGATGTCTTCAGATTAGGTCCAATTGTCTCTCAATGTGAACTACTTTAGCCAAACACAAATTGCTGGTCTTGACACAGGGAAAAGTGGATGAAATGCAATGGCCTGTAGTATGCAGGATGAGAAACTGAATTATCTAATGGACTCTCCCAGGTTAAAGCTTTTGAATTTATGAATAATGTCTGGGACAAATTTGTTGCTGAAATGATACAGATGTCTATAATGATCCTTGCTCATTCTATTGTGTAGCTGCTTTTCTTGCCAAATGTAACCACATAATGTTTCCAGAAAAATGGGCACTGAGGCGCATACCATTCCAGGAATTTTTTGTTCCAACAGGACTAATAATATAAACATTGCATTAAATTCAATAACATGGATGTGAACACATGTCGGGTAATTAAACAGATATCCTACCTATGCTTTACATTTACTTTTATGTCTTATATACACATATACCATATAAAACTTATAACATATACACGTAGCATATAGAACAAACCAAGGATATAAAGGAGAGAGAAAAAAACCTCTTAAGTTAACAATTACTTCAACCAGTAATTCCTATGCACTACATGGGAACTCCATGTCGGCAGCTGGGAGAGATGCCCATTATCCAAGGCAGCATTCAGCCCAATTTACGACCATCATTTCTCATCCTCCCATCATGCATCTCTGTAAAGACCCTGCCCTGCTAGGACCAACAGGTCGTTCTCGGTGGAGCTGCTCCCCAGCCAGTCAGACCACAGCCCACATGGATGCAGAGAGTTAATCCTACCGTGTAGAAGACTTAAGATTTGCCCTTGCTGGAGGGCATGAGATTCCTGTGGGGTTGTTTCTCTGGCTTGTCTACACCCCTCTGTATGGCAGCCCTGCCCTCTAGCATATCTGTTCGCCTCAGCCTGGTGTCATCCACAGACTTGAGGAAAACAAGTTGTGTCTTCTTCAGGCCATAGCTAAAGATCCTAGGAGAGATCTCCAGGCAGAGTATGAACTACTCAGCAACGCATTTTTAGCCTGATGTAGCCAGTTTCTCACCCATCTAATCATCCACCCATAATACAGTCCAGAAACATACAGTAACCTATAGTGAATTTTCACATCCAACCTAGGATTTAGTATTTTACCTGAAAAGTAGATGTACAGGAATTAAAAAGAGTCCATTTTTACAGTTTGTGGACAAATTATACTTTTCCCCTTCATGGTGCAAAAGATTTTTCTTAAGCTGTATCTACATGAAATGTAGTTCCTATTGCAAACAAAACCTATTTTTACAGTTCAAATGCATTGTTCTATTTTTAGCCAGAGATCTTTCCCAGCAGAAGCCCAAGGATTTCACTCAATATTGCCACAGAACCTTCAAATTTATCAGGATGGTGTTAGAAAATTACTGCCCCAGTATTATTGTGTTCTACAACAGAAATTCAGTGCCCCTAAAAAATAAAGGAACCAGACACTCTCATCATATGTTTGTGTTATAAGCTATGTTGTAAATAGAATAAAAAAGATGTGTAAAATCTTTGATGATTCCTGCTTTTACAGCAATTAATTTAAAAACAAGTTCCTGAAACATCCACCACCACCAGACAATCAAGAGTGAGAAAGAGTGAGAGAGAGGGAGAGAGAAAAAAGCTGGCTCCATGCGGGGCCTTTTTGCTTACAGCTATGAGACAGTACTGCACTTTCTCCTAATAACCTTGACCTGTTTTTCCTGGCTCAGCAGTAGCATCTGTGTCACATCGGCTTAGCATCTGTTTATCAATCTAACAGCACAAACCTGATTCCTGCTCCTATTCTCTTTAGTGCTCACGATATTAAAATGACTGAATTAAACTAGCAAAATTCAGGGAGCACAAGACTAAGAGATGGGAACAGCTTTATGGAAAGAAAAGAAAGGGGGTAAAAAGAAGAGAAGAGTAAAACTCTATGTAGGAGCTCCATTTATTTATTCTCAATGGATTTAAAGGAGAAATTTCTAATGGATTATCACTGCTAAAATCTCTTGTGCAGAATTCAGGGTCACAGGCTTTCAAAACAGAGAAGATAGGAATCATCTCAGACTTTTCCATGGATCTTAAGAAAACACAAGGCAAATACAATGAGGTAATAAATTACAATCTGCCTGCAGTCTCTGCCTCCATGTAAAAGAGTGAAACAACAGTGAACTGGATTTAGTGAAGATCTTTTATAAGCAGGGTGAAAGACATTGGGAACACCTTAGGCTTGTCTCTGTGGTTTACTTTTCCCCTTTTGCTACTACTGCCATGCTCTTTCCAGTTTTGAGATGTGCCTGAGCCTAAGGATAGTCGCGAGTTTAAGGCATTTTTTTCACATTTAACATTGTCCTGAGAAGATGGAGGTTATGCCCGTACACTTAAACCATTCAGACACTTAAACCATTCAGAAGTCCCACGTTGCAGGACAGTTCTGCTGCTTGGAAAAGCATGGCCATGTCCAGAGCAGTCACCCCATATGAAACAGCTCCTGACTCCAGAGCTGTTTCAGAAGAAAGGAGAGCTGTCAGCTGGGGAGTTCAATTCCACGAAGGCGGGCCAAAACTGAGGTGTCAAACAGGCCAGCGTTATTATTTATTGTTTATCATGGCCACTGTCACAGCAGAATGAAATCAGAGCCCCACTGTGCTGTGCATACACAGCACAGCATTTAGCTTCCAATCCCCCACCTACACAGAAACTAAGACCACGGGGTAAAAAAAAGAACTGGAGAAATTCTCTGGTCTGATGGAAACTGCTTTATGAGTCTGAGGTATTGCAGGCTTGAGTAAAGGTCTCATGAGTGTTTAAACCATAAAACAGAATAGCAAAACAGACAGCCCCCAAATTAATAAAAACACACGTTGTCTGCCACATCAGCACAAATAGTCAGGGCTTTGGGGTTTTGCCTACTATCCAAAAGAAAGTGGGTTGTTTTTTTCCAGCATCAGAGAGATCACTGAGTCCACTAGTGCTGCGCTGGAAAATGTATTTGGTACTGATTTTGACAGTTATTCCACACAGAGACACATTGAGCATCCACCTACTGAAGCATCCTAAATTATTCTCTGGAGATCTCCCATACTTTTTTGCCCTGAGAACTCTAGGTTTAAAGGCCAAAATCTGGCGGTGGTGTGTCTGAATGCCAGTGACATGTAAGAGGTCCTTTTACAATAACATATATATATGTCATCATTTATCCTTCCTTTAAAATGCACTAATGGAGACTTTGGACTATATCTACATTAATGCAAGTCAAGCTGCTCCACCAGATTTTGTCCCTACCTCCATGACTTGGTGATTGTAAATAAGGAGGGAAAATAGATGGAAAGAATGGACTCATGGCAGTTATAGAAACTACCCGCTATCAAAACCATATGACTAGATCTCAGTGTGAGGTAAATACATCATTTACAGGCTAATTCACTGCTCATGCCACCTCCAGTGAACTTAGATTAGTCAAGAGATGAGTTTGAAAGAGAAAACATATGTAAACAATTGCTGAACCTCCAAAGAAGGTTTCTTCCACAGGGAAGTGAAGGAGAAAATGATTTGGACTATACATCTCTGAAGGAGCAGAAAATGCCAAGTTTGATCCAATTTACAGTTATTCCAGGGTTCTTCCTAATGCACATGGCTTTGATATGAACTTGAAATCTGAGCCCCTTTTGCCTTTTTATTTTTAACAGCTTTTCACTCTCCCCATGTCTGAGAACAATGCCAGAAACTCAGAGGAAAACTCACCCAATGTCATTGAGGTTGTAGGATTTCACCTATATTTCACAAAGGAAAGCTTTATGGCCCCGGGGTTATTCAGAATCTTTCCTTAGCTCATTTTTGAAAAGGCTGGGCTTGATTCGCATCAGTAGCTGTCCAGACTTCACTTTAGGATCCCTTATGCCTCAGGCTGAAGGCAGAAAGTGCAGGAGGTGAACAACAGGTTGGGTTTGAGATCTGGCTTTTATGGAAACCTGGGCTTTATCGCTACAGGATTACATTTATATATAAAATAGGATATGGTGTTAAAAGCATGATAGCTGATCTCAAGAATAGAGCTGACTTTTATCCAGAAGGCTTTTTGAAGCAATCAAGAGGTAGTTAAACCAAGAGTAAAATCAGCAGGGAGAAGATGTGAAAAAAGCAGACTTAAGATTTATGGAACGGTATTCCACTGTTAATAAACTCAAGAGTTTAGGCAAAGTGTGTGACAATACAAAAAGCCAGTCTTTTATATTGTTTTTTAATATCTGTACAAGTAATGTAGATAAAGTGTTAACAACTCTCACTGAGCCGCAGCACTGCACTATAACTGAAATTTAGGAGGATAGTTGTCATGAATAGTGTATTAAAGTCTCTGGTTATAGCCTGTTTAGGAAGAAGCGAATAAATAAGAGAAGGTATATGGGTACGTAATGGTGGCTTTCTTACTGAAGACATTCCTACCTGTAAGTGCATAAGGAGATGAGGTTCTCACAACAGTCCCACATGTCTCATCTGCCCATTTGTCCTCATGCTCACCAATAGTTTATGAAGTCCTTAACTAACTTAAATCTATTTTAACAAAGAGGTAGGAAGAGGAGAAAAAAAAAAGAAAGCTTGTCTCCACATGGCTGTGAAGGCAGCCACTTAAAATATGACCAGATCAAGCAGAATTCAACAAATACTGATTGAGCAGGTAGACAAGCTGAAGAATAACAAGGAGCAGATACTGGGACAAAGCTGGGATTGATATGTGGAAGGATAGTGTCCTAAGGAGGAACCAGAGATATTACCATGGGGCCACGTGGGAGGTGGGACCACCGTCTTGGTCATACAGACATACAGAGTGTGGGCTTCATTGGTTCTGTTCCATTTAGAACAGTTTGGTTTGATATCACTGAAAATTTAGAAATTTGGGATCTCAACTGACCATTGATCATGCAAATGTGTTGTGTCTGCATATGTATATCTGCTGTCTTATAAAGTCTGGCTGAGGTATTTGAGAAAGCAGGAGATGTCACAGATCAGTGAATCAAACAGTCTGAGTTACTCCCTGAGCAACTATCCATAATGAAAAAAAAACAGAAGAAAATATCTTTTTAATGGGGGACTTCAATTTGGGAGACATATGCAGCCAGCAGTAAACTTCTCTTCAAATTTAAGAAAAATATAAAGATGAATTAATTATGGGCTGGCAGTTGGTGGTAGCCTAGGGACCAACTGTTATTATCAGATTGCACTCCATACAGACAGAGGACAGGATGAACCAATAATAAACACAGTTGACACTCCAAAATAATTAATTTCTCAAAACTGGGAAATTAGAATTATGTTTAATAGGTAGGAAAAAAAAGTCAGGAAAATGATAACGAAGTTGGGATTTTTTTAAGAGGAATTTATGAAGCCATGAGTCCAACTTTGGGTAAAAGTCAAACTTTGTTCAAAGGCAAAAGAAATGCATTCATTAGAAATAAGAATGCAACATGTGACAACAGGAAAGAAGGAGACCTTAACACACACAGCAATATAAATTAAACATTATAAAGTGTAGAAAATTGATAAGGGAAGCTAAAGACATCAAAGAAAATCCCATGGTTAGGAGGATTAATGACAATGAACTTAATTTTTAGGAATAATTAGGAACAAACTAAATCCTACAAATAGCATAAGACCATTTAGTAATGGAAACTGCAAAACTGTTTAAAACATACAGTGTAGGGTCAGGTCTCCAAACGTTTCTGTTTATCTAATAAGGCTTGAACAATTTGCATCCTCAAAGAACATATACACTGAGGAGTGTTCTATATCCTGTAATTTTAAAAGTCATTATTAAATTAGTCTTACGGCAACTTTTCTAGTATTTTTTCTAGGGTCAACTTCAAAGTAGTCAGTCTATCCTTCATGTCAGTTCATTTATCTCTGTTTTTAAACATACTGATATGACACCAGCATATTTTGCTTTTCTAGAATTTCTTTGTTATGCCAAGATTATTAAAAATTAGCATCAGTGGTTGACTGTGTGATTCTGTGATGAGGTTACATGCCCATTTGATAGACTGTGTAGGTAACCTAATATATCTGAAGACATTTAAAATTACTACCACATATTCTAACACATACCAAAAAAAGCCCACTCTGAACTTTAAGGAAATTTCATAACAAGAAAACAAGCATTCAAAGGAACAAAAAATGGACAATAAATATTAAAAAAAATAGTCTTCATAGAGGAATAAGCTCTGAATAAAAGATGTTTCAGATTAATTTAATGAGGAAAAAGAATTGCTATTCGACAATTGCACGGTCTAAAAATAAATATAAAATGAATTCTGTTAAAATATGTTAAAATCAACACAGAAAGGTAAGCAGACAGAGCAACCTGAATATCTTGATAAACCAAATTAAAAAAAAAAAAAAGATGTGCCTTAATACTGTTGCAAGGAAATGTGTGAACAAGGAATGAGGGCATATCTAGAGAGTATATCCTGGCAAGTAGTGACGGTGAAAAGGACCTAGTATGATGCTGAAGCAGGAAAAAGGGCTTTGGCAAAATGTTTAGGCAAACAGAAGTTATAATAGAGCGAGAAAGGGTTGAACGCAATGGTCTGTGAAATACCAAACCTTAGTCTGGGTGATCTAATGGACCCTTCTGGCCTAAACTGTGAATGTTGATGAGACTTATTTCATCTGAACAGATTTTTCTATTCCCTGTTAGACATTCGAGGATGTTATTGCTGAATGCAGTGAAATATGTAGTGTTTCATAGCTGCATGGGTTTTCTAAGCTAGAAGGGACCATTACAGTTTGACCTCATGTATAACAGGGCTACTCTAGCTATTTTGCAGCCTGTGGCCCAAACCACATTGTTGTACCTGCTAGGAACATGGACATGCCCATTCAGGAAATGTGAATACGATTTTTGATTGCTAAACAAACAAATGAATCAGAAGCTCATAAATGAAGATTTAAAAAAAAAAAAAAAACCAAAAAATCCTTCCTTTCTACCCCTGTTGACTCTCCAACTCTGTCTATAGGATGGACTAGCCCTAGGTAATATAAATTATAATGTAAATTATTCCAGTGTTTCACATCAGTTTTTTACCAAATGGTTCTAGTACCAAATCAGAACTTTTTGCACAATCAAGGCATGTTGTTTTTTCAAAGAGTGCTAGAGTGGGATCTTACCTAACTAGTTTAGCCCTATTCTTTTAGTTATCCCATATTTTAGTTCAACAAAATTTTAAGTGATTTATTTTAAAGCTTTCCCATCAGTATCCACATTCCCCATATAGTCAACAGTTAGAGGATGCTTTTGAAGCCTTGCAAAGGAGGAATTTTTTTTGCCCCATTGGACATTCAACATCATTTGACTTTCTTCTTAGGCAGACACAGCAACACACACATGCACACTCACAAAAAAACCCAACCTCTTATGAAGAAGGAAAGGCACAGCTAATTGGTTTTGTATTTTCTGAACTGGCATCACCATATTTCGTCTGGGTTAATACAATAAGCAAAGCACGGTGTTACAAGGCTAGCCTCAGAGTTCAGAACACTGTTTTTAGCAGTCTAATTTGTGTCTGGCCCAAGAACAGGATCATTTTATGGAAGTTTTTTACTGACTCCATGTTTGAATACTCTCAAGTTCCTCGTGTCACCAAGGACCAGACCTATTCATGTCATAAATTAGAGTATCGCCAAAGCTACTCTAATTTGCATCATTATGCTTGTACACCAAGGAACTTGTTCTAATGACAAGGAAAGTGTGGTTTGAAGGAATGTCCCAGATAGATAGTGTTATTTTACTTATGCTTTTGACACCAAAGAGTGGTTTATACAGGAACTACTAAGCTTGCTCTTCACCATCTGGAGATTCATCCATGCAGAAGAAATTCCCAAGGGGATGGTTAAACTGGTATTCCAACTGCAAAACAGCATCAGCAAAGACCAACATCTGGCCAAAGTATCCTGTCAGGGACCTATGCTTACTGTGCATAATAAACATGGCTCGCTATTATTCTTGTTTATTTTCTTCTGTCACTTGAGATCGTAAGGGGGGAAAAAGCAGATAGAGGGGAGAAAGGAAGGCAGAAATCAAGTAGTAAAGAATGCAAATATTTTCAGAAATTGTAAATTTAAAATGACATAACCTTCCTTCAGAACACACAACAGCACCATCTTCTAAAAGACCTATAGCTTTGTCCTAGAGCCGCTAGTTAATATTCATGATGCTGTTGTGTCATCTCCCACTGGAAAGCTGCAGCACACTATAAATATTGTGAATCGTTCTTAGATTTTTCATACCTGAGATTGTCTTCAGTTCCTGACAGAACTGAACAAATCTGTTCATCCTTTCTTCCACTTCCAGTCACCCGTTCTCATCCATGAGAAAGAACACTTCATCTCAAAGGGCTTTTGGAGCCAGCTTTAGTCATCTTACTTCCAATTCACAAGCCACACTGACTGAGAAATCCCATAATTTCTTAATTTTTTGTTATCCACAGCTCCATCTCATCTATAGGAGATACCGTTTTATCATACTGGTACTCTACAATACTTGCAAACCAGTCCACAGTGAACCCAGTTTGAGTATGTTATACTTTATGGCTGTCTCCAGCCAATTTAGTATTTCTAACACGATGAAGAGTTTTGGGGAGCTACTGACACATCCCAAGCTCTGGAGTAGAACCTTTTCTACCCTATCTTTTTATGTGGAAAGATCTGTTTGTTCAAATAGCTTCCTTCTCCATTTCTTTTCCAGTCTCTTTTTGATGAACAACTTCTAACTTACTGTTTCTTTTCCACAAAAGAATTTTTTCCAGCTAGTTCTCCCATCAGCCCAGGTATCTCTTATGGTTGTTCATTAGAAATATATTTCTCAGCTCCAAAGCTTAATTCAAGATTCACTTTACCCACCGCCTGTTTCTCCTGTTTGTTACCTGACATCTTTGCAGCCCTCCAACATCCTCAGCCATTCTCCACACCTTTGGGGAGCATAAGGCTGTCAGCATCTCATTCCTTGCCCATGAACCTCCTGCACTGCTTTTTTCCTAGTCCTTCTGCCTCACTCCCTTAACTCCATCTTCATTCAGATTATTTTTACAGTGTAATATCAGAAAAGTGAAAAATCCTATCTAAGTATCACCTCAACTGTCTTTTGTACCTTGAGCTTGATTTCAACAACCGTACTGGTCTTTCAACACTCATTCATTTTTTCTCCATCAGCCCTTTCACTGTTAAAAATTCTGATATGTTTCTAACATCCAGTGCTATCAGTATCTTCTGTTATCTATTTTCAGTATGATTAGATAGGCTTGTGCATTTTTTTTTATTGTTATTGCTCGGTTTTGTCATTTCTAACATGAGAATAGCATGTACAAAAAAAGGTTTTTTCCCTTTTTGCTTTTAATGATGCCATTTTTGGACAATACTCAGGCTTTTGTTTTTCCTCTAATGGGGTATTTATTCCTCTGGGACACTGGTCAGCCAGGAGAATATTTATGGGTTAATAAAAAACTTTAACAGAAGGTTGTTTGGATCTAATAGTCTCAGATATTTCAACACATCTTTGCTTGTCATGTGTCATGCTGAATTACATCGTGGCCTGCATGTGACAGCAGCCCATAATGTGACCCATGTAATATAGTTTGAAATGTAATGTAGTGGGAGGGGGGCTTAAAGGAAAAAAACACACTTTCCTCCTGGATAAAAGCTGTGGATTAAGAAAGAAAGCAACTTCAAACTGTTTGGGCTGAAAAAGATTAAATGATAGCTCGGCAACAAGCCTACAAAGAAACCTGCAATAATAGATTAAATGATACCTGTAACACTTTACATCATTAATTTTAATAACTTTCATTAATATTTTTCAGTTTTACAGCACAGATTATTTTTTGTCTGAGTTGTCAAATCACTACTAAACGTTAATCTGTCAATTCACACGTGGCAGATTATAAATGGCTTATAATTAAATACAAATACAGAAAGGTAAATAAACATTCACAGAGGATAAATGGCTGGCTGGGACATGGGGACAGACCCATGGAGAGAAACCAGGTGTCCTGATTCTCAGGACTGAGCTTTAGCCTTTTGGTAACGCCCCTTTCCACCAATCATGCATTTATACTAATATATCCCAGCTTCAGAGAAGACTCGTTTCTTTACTGAATATTATGGCTGTATCAGGGAGGAAAAGAGAGAAAGGGTACGACAGATTTCCATTTGAGGCAAAGGAATAAAAAAGTCCTTCTGTTCTTACAAAGGATCTGATTCTCTAGGGAAATGATGCTATTTGTCTAGATGGGGGCGGGGGGGGGAAAGCAAAACTGCTTTTTTCTGGCAGAAATGGTGAAATTTCACCCTTCAGCAATTTGGTGAAAACTGATAGCTGTGGACATGTCTCAGCCTGGGTAGTACAGCAAAAGACTGCACCATGCGAACTGGCAGATGCAAAGTGAGAGAGAGAGAAAAAAAAAATAACACTTTAAAGCTGCGTACCATGCTGTCCAGCTCAGTTAATCTGCTCTGCAGTCCTCCCTGGTTGCACAGGGCTGGTGTAAACTTGGAGAGGAGAGAACTGCACTCATTTTTGCCAGCTGAGAATCCAGCACTTGATAAAAGAGATCACTATGAACCACTGGTGAAGGGGCTGCACTTGGGGAATATGTTCTTCCATTAACCTGTGCTCAATCACAGCCTTTCTTTCCTGTGTGAAACACAAACAGGAATCAAAAAATCATAGAATCATAGAATTGCGTAGGTTGGAAGGGATCTTTTAGATCATCAAGTCCAACCATCAACCTAACTCTGACAAAAACCATCACTAAACCATGTCACTGAGTGACATGTTTACCCATCTTTTAAATACCTTCAGGGATAATAATTCCACCACTTCCCTGGGCAGCCTGTTCCAATGCTTGATAACCCTTTTGGTGTAGAAATTTTTCCTAATATCCAATCTAAACCTCCTCTAGGGCAACTTGAGGCCATTTCCTCTTGTCCTATTGCTTGTTACTTGGGAGAAGAAACCGACACGCCCCCTCGCTACCCCCTCATTTCAAGCAGTTGTAGAGAGCGAGGAGGTCTCCCCTCAGCCTCCTTTTCTCCAGGCTGAACCACCCCAGCTCCCTCAGCCGCTCCTCATAAGACGTGTGCTCCACATCCTTCACCAGCAATACAAACAATTCCCCCAATCACAACACGGATCAGACCAACTAAGTGTAGCTCATTTTTGGAGCTGCAGATGGAAGCAGGGCCATGACACATCTTGGAGATGGAAATACCGGCCAAGCCACAAAGGAGCATGGTGAAAAATCCTGATACAGGACAAAAGGTGCGTGCTTTATTTTGCTCAAATCCACACTGGAAAATAAGTTCCATTTTAAAACTGGAAAAAAGTTACCGAGGACAGCTTGCCAAGGCCATTGCAATTAGATCAAGAGGCTTGAAGTGAACAAATCCGTATTGATCAGACTTCTTTTCCCTTTGAATGTCATGATGAATTAAAAGATTAATGCTATTCACATTTAATTATTACATCATAATTACTATATAATGACATATACTATTTTCAAAGCAGAACATGCAATTTGAATTGTTAATATAAAATTAAAATGAACATTGCAGTCTATTATTATAATAATTAATATTATTATTATTATTAAATTTCAAGTTAAATATCAGGATTGCCTGGCTTTAAATCAAGAAAAAATTCCAAGGGTTTTCCCTTGCAGAATGGAAACATGGGTCTCCTTTTTTTGAGAGTCCATACCTTAACCTAATTTAAGGCCACTGTGTCAGAAAAGGGGTAACCATTTCCCAAAGCAGCAATGACTTGTCAGGGGAGGACAAGTCTCTAAACAATGTTTAGTTCACCATTTAGGTCACCTCAGTGGGTGTCCCAAAAGGGAATGCTGTTTTCAGCAATGTGCTACAGTGAGAAGCACCCCAGAATATGAGTAACATAACCGGAACAATAGGGTTAGCATTCAGGAATACAGTAATGTCAGATACGAAGGAGCACTTGAATGGCCATTTGAATGATGTTTGGTCAATAATTAGTGAAACCTTACCATAAAGAATTCCACAGGAAGCTATAAAAGTAGCTGGGTAAAATATTTATATACTCAATACTCTCAAGTAGCCTAGCTCTATTTGAGATGCCCCAGGGTACCTGAGACAGCCACATAAGGCTGGCAGATATGTCCCAGGATCAGGGGAGTCTCTGGTGTCCCAGAATGTCCCAGATATGTCTCCCAGGAGACCAACACCCAACTGGTCTGGTAGCTGGAAGCCAGGTGGAAAACCTAGGGTATCTCTGATGGCACTGAAGACTTAAGTTTAGGAATATAAATTGAGCTCCCTGTTTCTCTCTGTTGACTATAAAGGAAACTGGAGGAAACTAGTTCCAATATAGATGCTTATGGACCTATTCAGTCACTCACACATAGGCATCTTGTGCCATCTGAGACCTCATAGGTTTTCCCCCTGGCCTCCAGCTGCCACTCCAGAAGGCTGCTGGTTTCCATCAGTCCTATGTCATATCTGTCAGTGCTGTGCAGATGTCTTGGATATCCTGAAGTACCTCAAATGGCATGAGAAGCCTATGTTAAGGCAACTGAATTCTGCTACTATAATAAGATTCAGTTTCAGATTTAGACAAAGCTCCAGATTTAGTTATTAGAAGCAGGCTTCTAGTGACGTTTGAGAGGCTTCAACATTCCTGAGACATCTGCACAACACTGGCAGATGTGACAGAAGCCTTACAGGAGACCCACAAGGTCTGGAGCAGAAACTGGAGGACAAATGGAAAACCTTACAGTGTGTGTAGGGAACTGAATCGTTTCCCAGGTCAACATAGCCAACAGTCCAGTTGACTGTCCAGATGATCAGATGGTGGTGTCTACTCCAAGATGAGATTGCTACCTGCTCAGGCTCTGTTGGCTGTATCGATAAGATCTCCCTTGACTTAATGGGAACTTCAGCACACAGCCTGCTTAAAGGCACTACCTTTGCATATGCAATTCTGACAATGAATTCTAACTGTAACACTGTTTGCCGGATGAATCTCACCCTCAGAGTTGAGAGGAAGGAGCGAGCATCTCTTTTGTATTAAGGAACAGATTTTTTCTGAAGAAGGTTTCATCCTAAAGTTCCCACTATTTCCACTGGTCTCTCAGGCACTCATATATAAATAATATGGGAAGAAATGACACGTTTGCCTTGTTCAGCTCAGACATGGACTTCTCCCTAAGACCTCTGTTGCAGATTCAGACAGTAAAGCTTTAACTGGGCTATTAAAGTCTTTGCCAGCAATTTAAACCTCCAAGTTTGGAACGCAGCAGAGATATCTTTTCTAGCAGATTCTGCAGATCACACTTTATGCTTCTGTAGTTAATGTTGAAATGTGAGTCAAAGTGAGGTAGTTCTTCAGTGTATCTACAATAGATAGAAGGTGTTTCTTTGAGAGATGGAGTGTGAAAAGTACATAGAACATACTCTATAGCCTGGTAAAAGGTTATTCTCCTTAGGAGTTAAGGAAATGTCACGTTCTGCTGATCATCAATGTTTTTCAAAGCTTTCTGCCTCTGCCCTTAATAGGCAGGATGTCTATGTCGATACTTCTCCAAAGGATAAACTTGGGGCAGATTTGAGATTAATTTAACTTCCTACTCGAGTCACTAACCTTGCTGAAGTGATTTTTTTAGGTTTGGAAAACATTGGCTATGACTTCAAAGGCATTCCTCCCTGGCCTCAAATTCTCACTCTGTCCTCTTTGCCTTGTCACAACATTATATGATAAACACCAGAAGGCAAAGCAGACTGTGGTAGAAGGGCCCAGACTTAACTGGACACCAAGGCTGATGGGATCTGTAGGCAAGTTGTGTAAATGGGAATTATGGTCTCAAGGAACTGAGCTTTAGTAACACACAAGGCTAACAACTCCTCCAAGATATCACTCTGCACATATATAGCCAATGAGATTTCAATAGTGAATAAAAAAGTCACTTTGAAATTCCATCTACCCTGCCTTTTTCTTCCTTTACAGCTTTTCAGGGGTAACACAATAACCAAATAATGCAATAATAACAAAAATAATTCTAACAAGCTACGCTTGATTCCACTGCAGCGCAGCCTAAAAGGGCAATCTTTTCTTTCTTTTAATAATGCTTTTATTGCACAAATTTAACAGAATTATGCCCTAATTATAGTGGATTTTTTTTATTTGCCACTGGGAGGAAATACAGCAGATGAAGCTGTTTGAGAGTGCATGGTTCATACAGCTGTATTAAACGCTTCCAACTGCTGTCTTTATGGTTGTTAACAAGTCAGGACCAGACACGCATGCATTTTCTGAGTGCCTTTGAGGATGGCATGGATTATACTTGTATATTTATTAGAACTGCTCAACTCATTCACTGAGAAATAATGTCTGACCATGCTTTCAGAACTGTTATCTCTAACGCTACAAGAAATGAACGGATCCCTAAAGATGGACAAATCACATTGCACATAACTTGGGATCTAGAAGTTAGTTGTCTGTATCTAGTCTAGACCACTTACACTTCATTTGGAATCAACGCAGGAAAATAAGCAGTTCCTGAAGGGGTTCATTTCTCCCTGAAAGAAATGTATAGAGTAGGTCACCAAATGAACTCCCAGAAGATTCGTATTTCTTTCCATCAATTTTAAACAGAGTCTGGGGTGAGTATTTCACAGATAGAAATCTAATGTTTAGACACGTAAATTTGGGTGAGATTAATCCTACACAAAAAGCTTAATTCTTTCAGGATATAGACTAAAGCTGAACAAATTCAGCGGGAATGCTTACATTTTCTTTAGCAAGGCAGGATAAAAAGGCAACCAAGTCTCCCAACTTACTAGCTTCCGCACCTTCCTCCTCCCTACCTACAGGCTGAGTTGTTCATTCCTGTCCTGCTGTAATCAGTGCATGCATAGTTATACCCACATAGATCAGATTACAAGCTGGCAGCATGGGAGTCTAGATTTAGAATCACTTTGGCCTAGTGATATTTTGAGTGCCAAGTGTGAAACAGGTGCTTGATTTTCATAAAATCATGATCACACATGCTAACCCACACTAAAGCAAATAAAGCAAAGTTGCTATCCAAAACCAAAGACATCCAAAGTAACTGGTTTTCAAATATAGATTTTCAAAAGCCATACCTTATATCATCAACTCATGTCATTGGTGTAAATCCAGAATAACTTGAATAGTTCCATTAACAAAACAGGTGTTGGCTCTTCAACTATTGGCAAATCCAATAGACCAGGTTCAGGTTACTGATTACTGGTAAGTCTCAATAAAGTTTTAAATATTTAAATGTTTTATCTTAATTTTCAAACCATAGCTCAGCAAGCAATTTACATTGAAAAGATAATTTTGTGGTTTTTCTCTCTTTTACTAGATTATCCATCAACAGGAGTTCGCACCTTATCCTCAGCATATGTTTGTAACACCTCGAGATCACCATAGCACAACACAATCTGGAAGAGATCCCAACAAGAATAAAATTCAATTTAGAAATTGTCAAGTGTTTTTCATTTTCTTCCTAGTTGTGACTGATCTAATAGGAACAAGATCAGCTAGTTAATATTACTTCTCAGGTTCCCAGTTTGGCATGGGAAGTTTTTCCTTTTTGTTTATTGAAGAGTGTTTAAAATGTTTAAAGTGACAAAGTTTAAAAAAAATCACAAGCATTTATTACGTTTGCAATAAGTGAGGGCTTTTTGTTAGAACTGGCAAATCACTGATAGTGATCTATCCTTTTTTTTTTTTTTAATTTGCTGAGGAAACAAGAAATTTTATGGGGACTGAAGAGAACCAGCAGTCCACCTACCTAATCAGAACAGATTAATACCAGTGTTACATGAAAAAACATGCTCACCAATTTCTCTTACAGACCAATTAGACCAAAGAAGAATGTTCTTTTGGTGTTGCATTTAGTCTGTAAGGCTTTGACTTCAATTCCCGTCTCTGCCCTATAATTTCTGTGTGACTTGGTTAAAACATTTACTTTCCCTGTATTTTTGATTTTTCGTATTTATAGTGGGAAAATAATAGTTCTTTTCCTCATGAGGGGTTGTATAGTTCATTATTGTTTGATAGTTGTCTTCTGGGGATGTTTTAAGTAGAATCATTCACCTCTTGAGGACAAAATGACCTCCCCAGGTCCCTCTTGGCCCAATTTTCCAAGCATCTGTGATTGTTTTTTAGATGCTGCAGTAATAGGGAGCATACGATGACCTAGACAGATACTTTTAAGTGACTCAACCAACAGAGCATGTGGGTTACCGTTGGGAGACTCTTTCACAAATGATCTAACAGACATTTAAGAAGTTTGTCTTGATATCCAACCTCATTTTCCCTTTGCTCAATTTCATCTCATTGCCCCTAGTTATGAATCTGTGAACCACCCTTAACAATCCCTCTCCCTCCTCGCTGCACACATCCTTCAAATGCTCACAGAACTGCGAAAATCTTCTCAAAACACAGTTGGGGACAGCAGGGGAGAGGAGCGGACGAGCACCTCTTTCGAGCCCCCAAGCACTCAGGAAGAGAGCACACAGCCTGCAGATTTGCCCATGTCGATTGTCTATATTAGAGCAGTAAGCACCTGAGGAGAAACCCACCTGGTGAGTGAGCTTGCTTTCATTTAAAAAAAAAAAAAATCATCTAAAACTGTTTGCCTTACGATCTTAATTCAAGCACTTAATTAAAGCCAACAGAGGATTCTAAAGTAAGGAGAAAAATTAGAGCAACAACTTTTTAATTATGCTGTAGGCATTTTCTCTCTTACTTATTCTTCCTCCAAAAATCAAACAACCCCTCCTCTAAACACACATTTAGACAAAGACAATGTCAGAGTGATATTATGGGCTGAAGCTTGCTCAGTGCTTAGCAAGCAAGTACTGGAGGCTGTCTGCCCAAATCCATGACCTAAATAACATGGTCATCCCTTAGTAGGGATCGCCCCTGGCTTATTCCTTAACATCCCTTTCCCCACGTCATGGGAAAGGAGCAAAAGAAAGAAGGGACAGGAGGTAGCTTAAAAGGTGGTTCCTTCCAGGACCTTCTACCAAACAGAAAAAAATTCTAGTCGTGCAGGAGTGTTATTCTTCCAGTGTTATGCAAGTTCCTGCCTGCCTCCAGACAGCTGGAGAAATGAAAAGACTCCTGTCATCTCCTGGAACAACACAGCTCCTGCCTCTCAATAGTAAAGAGCTGAATCTACATCTGCTGCTCTTGTTCTGCACTATTACTAGTGGCATAACAAAAAGTGTTGTCTTTACAGATAGCGGGTGATTTTATGTCACTTGGGATGGACAGAGTAATATTGACATGGACATAGTGAAGCTTGAAAGGGAGGTCTTACTCAAGTCTGACAGAAATAACAGGACCCGTTGCAAAAGAAAGTGGTTGTTCTTGTCATATCAATTCATGTAAAAATGTAAACAGTTACTCCATTTCCGAGTGTAGCACCTCCTGTGATTTTATCAGTCCTACCTGCTTAAAGGAACCCTGTGTCAATCTTCAAAAGGAGACAGAAGATACAATCCTCCTTCTAGAAAAAATCTGACTTAGAAAAGATGATTTGTGCTGAGCGTCATTCATGAGCACACATTTATTGAAGTCTGTGGAACTTGTCAGGGTAAGTCTCAGCGGACCATGTCCACAATTGCATCAAGAAAGCATATTAAAGCACTGAGGTCCTAGGAAAATAAACTTTACACCACACAGAAGAGCTTACCCATTAGTTCAGTACAGTCCACACAAAATTCACATTCAAATTTCAAACAACCTTCTTACATACGTTCCCTCTGCCATGGGTTGCTGGAATGACTGATTCCTCAATTGGTGTTTTTTGTTGCTTTTTTTCTTTTGATCTAGAAAGCAAGGAAGAAAAGCAAAAACTGAAAGGAGGAGAACATTTTGAACATTTCTGAAGGTAGTCCAAAGTCACAGTTACACAGACCTAAAAACTGATCAGACTAAGTCTTGCTGATGGTGAGAGAAGAGATTGTGGTCAGGATTGCAGAACTGGATCTAATTACACACCCGGCATTCATTTGCAAGAACACTGTCTTTGTGTGAACAGGAACAGATGTCTCATGTCTCAGCCTTTCTAGGACAACAGGATGGAGATATTTCTTGGCTTTACTTTCCTTTATTTGTGCTGAATGGTTGGACTGGTGTGTCTACCTCACTTAGCCTCTGCATTCAAGAGACCACAGCTGGAAATCCGAGGGTGCAAATCCCACCACACATTGTTATAACAGGGAGACAAACCAGCCAAAAACTTTTCTGAGATTAAATAGGATTTTTCACAATCCTTTTCTGACAAATAAGGGACAATACAGCCAAGATGGAAAATCAGTCATATTCTGTTTCATTCTAACCTTGGAGTGTCAAATGATGGAATAAAACCAATTATATTTGGCTGAAGAGCAGGACTTTGAGTTGTCAGGAAATTATAGTGTTCTTTAAACATAATGTAAATGTCTAAATTGGCCTGAAACAAAACCATTGCAATATTTCACATCAATGAGAAACCCCCTGTGGCTCAGAGAAACTGAAATTATTTCAGTGTCACTGCTGAAAGTAAGAACCATGAATTAACAAGAGTGTCCTCTTTATGGGAGATATATAAAGGCAGCTTCCAGAACCCCACAGAGCCTGGGGGTTCATCCTAGCCCTTCCTAGGATAAAGTCATAGTCCTAGAGCAAGAAAACTAGTTTGGGTAACTCTGTCTCTAACCAGACTCCTCTGGGTATTTATACTCCTTGCTGCGGAGATGGGACTTGACCCAGACAGAGTCAACGTTTGTAAAGCTTTGAAACTCTTAATTTCATAACAGAAATCTGGAGCTCTAAGATTACTGGGTTTTACAGTTCTGTCTGTACTAGTAAACTCAACAGGGTTTGGAAATGACCTAAGCCAGGGTCCTCCTCTTTGTATACAACTTAATTGTTTGGACGCTCCCTTGCATGGATTCTCACAGACACGCATTCTCCCAGATATGGGAGAGACATTACCAGTTCATCGGTAAGCCAAGACAGTCCTAGAAAAAAAAAAAAAAAAAATCTTTATCTGGAGAAAATTTCTTCAAATTTAAGATCTTAAAAAAACGTAATAATAATGATCTGTAGAGTCACATGGAAGAATAATTTTTCCTTTTCTGATTTATGTTCCTTAATTTTTTATCTTAAGAGACAGGATAAAAGCTGTGGGGACACAAAGCTGTGGGGAGTGGCTGACACACCAGAAGGCTGTGCCGCCATACAGAGAGACCTGGACAGGTTGGAGAGTTGGGCAAAGAGGAACCTTATGAAATTCAATAAGGGCAAGGGTAGGGTGCTGCACCTGGGGAGGAATAACCCCATGCACCAGGACAGGTTGGGAGCTAACCTGCTGGAGAGCAGCTCTGTGGAAAGAGGCCTGGGAGTCCTGGTGGACAACAGGATGACCATGAGCCAGCAATGTGTCCCTGTGGCCAAGAAGGCCAATGGCATCCTGGGGTGCATCAAGAAGAGTGTGGCCAGCAGGTGGAGGGAGGTCATCTTCCCCCTCTACTCTGCCTTGGTGAGGCCGCACCTGGAGCACTGTGTCCAGTTCTGGGCTCCCCAGTTCAAGAAGGACAGGGAACTGCTGGACAGGGTGCAGCAGAGAGCTACCAAGATGATGAGGGGACTGGAACACCTCTGTTATGAAGAAAGGCTGAGAGATTTGGGTCTCTTCAGTCTGGAAAAAAGACGTCTGAGGGGGGACCTTGTCAACACTTATAAATACTGAAAGGGTGGGTGTCAGGAGGATGGGGCCAGGCTCTTTTCAGTGGTGGCCAGTGACAGGACAAGAGGTAATGGGCACAAACTTGAGCATAGGAAGTTCCACCTAAACATGGGGAGGAACCTCTTTCCTGTGAGGGTGGCAGAGCACTGACACAGGCTGCCTAGAGAGGTGGTGGAGTCTCGAACCCTGGAGACATTCAAAACCCGCCTGGACGTGCCCCTGTGCAACCTGCTGTAGGTGACCCTGCTGTGGCAGGGGGGTTAGACTAGATGATCTCCAGAGGGCCCTTCCAACCCTAAGATTCTATGATTCTATGATAGCCCATTGTAGCCCTTGTTGAAATCAGTCTTACTTGTTCAACAAGCCTCTTGTCTGACATTTCACACAAAAAACTTCATTGCTCTGTGGTTTAGCTCCTTACCTGTAATCATTCTGTTTCTTATCTGTTATTACTGTCTATCTCACTCATTTAAATATCAAGAATGTGTTTGAGAAAAAAAACTGGATTTGGATTGCAGCGTTTTGCTCTCACTGGATTGTGTTTCTCTCTGAAAGAACTGGGACAGAAAATAGAAAAGGAGATGTAAAAGCAACATCAGTAAAACATGTTCTAATAATGTGACCTTTCCTCCAAATGGTGAGGTCAACTAGATACTGAAAAAAAAAAAAAAACACCTAAAAAATTTTAAATCTGAATTTTAAAAAACACCAAAAAAGAATCAAACAACTGTGTTAAATAACATCATATCTACCAAACAATTCAGTGTGGCAGAATTTTCTCATGTCCAGATCTGTCACCTGAAAACTTCTGACTGTGTAATGTATTTTTGAATTTACCTTCTTTACTTTTTTTTACTGTTTTTTGGAGGAGGCTTAGGAGACAGTACGAATCATTTTCTACCCTGTTGCAATACACGCTACAGGGACTGACTACATTGATCTTATCCTGCCACTTCAACACCTTTGGCTGGCTATTAGCTGCTTTCTCCTTCTCGTTAGCGTGTCAGAAGAGTGTGGGGAGTGTATCCTGAACAGTTCCCTTTCCTTTTTATGATCTTTGTAATTAAAATGACAAATATGGAGTATCTATCAAAATAGCATGCCAATTTTAATCTTTTAATGTGAGAAATATATTAAGAACTGGAGAGAGTACATAACACCAGCAACCTAGCCCTTAAAAATGATTGTATGTCTTCTGAGCAATTTGAAAAAATCATTTTTTGTAGTATTAGTATCAAAATAAATTTCATGGCATGAAGCCATCCCCAGAGCTGACATAAAATGGGGACAAGTTATGTCTTGTGGATGTGATTCATATAAATATCTGATACTGATATAATTCTATTCTCAGTCAAATCAGTAGTAAAAATCTCAGTCAGAAAAGGATAATACTGAATATTTTTGAAACTTTCATTCAACGTTTTGAATGTGTTCTTTCACACACCAGCCTACCTAGCTGCTACTTATATGGGCCCAATTATTATCTGGCATTAAGCATTAATAGATTTATTCTCTCAATAGACTCATGCCCATGGAAGCAAATATTTTTTTCTGCTTTACACACACACCAGAACTAAAGAAAGGTATAAAACTGTCTGCCTTTGGGACTTGATCCTCTTATTTATTCACAGAACATGGGAAGCAACTATAATCATCTTTCCCACATTGTCCCAAATATTATACTTATATCCTGGTGCTTACGATCAAAGAATATCTCAGCTCCTTGCCCTCGTGTCCTCATTCAGTCTTTGGCTTGTAGATGGGTGTGCCAGAAAGGGCCCCTCATATTCCCAGTCGTAGGGATTATTTTTGTCATATCGACATTTGTCCAGAAGATACTAAACTAAGAATGCTTATTTATTCCATGCACGCAAGTTAGACATCACCCTCCCCCCAACCCCCATCTGATTTTTAAAATGATCTTCAGTAAATAAATTATGGAGAGCTTTGCAATAAGATTAACTTGGGAACAGCACTTAAAAGAGAATATCTCTTTTCCCGCTAACCCTTATCTGGACAACAATCATAATGGTTTGGGAAGTGAAAAGGTAGGATTACCAACGCTGAAAAGTAAGAAAGTGCCTGTCGCACTAATCTGAAAGTATTTGGATTATTATGTGGATTACTTCTGTAAACTTGTGTACACTGAGCTGGCAACAGTACTGCGTATTTACACCCGAGGCAAATGAATAAAATCACAGGCATAAGCAAGCATGCACACTGCTGTAGGAATCACAGGGTGAATTGGTTCGGTAGCAATCAGAGAGGTACCTCCGCATAGGAAAAGAAAGAATAGACTCTTAGTTGCCTAACAACCTTAAAGACACAAAACTGATAAATAGGAAAGTACATCTCCAAATTGAAAATTCAAGACAATGAGACTTGTTTCCCTGTCTTGTGGTGATGTTATTTATGAGGAGGTTCTGCTGGACTGAAAAATGTCCTCAGCACAGCTGAGGTCTCAATATTTTCCCTTTTTGTGTTGGAGCCCCTGTGGAAAGTTATCTTTCATTGGGGCTTGACCTGTAATATTCAGAAAATAAAAAGGTGAATCGAAATTTCCTTTTATATACTTTAGAAAAAAAAAAAAAAAAAAAACAACTGCCTACATCACAAGCTATGAATAATGCACATGTGAATCTCTTGACAATTATGAGCCTTAACTAGGCCTTGGCCATACACAAGTCTTTTTTTCCAATTGTCTTTGCTATGTTATCAATAGAACTTAATTTCTTAACTTTTTTCCCATTTTTGTCTTGGATATTCCCATGCTCTGCTTCCCACTCCCTTCACTGTTTTCCTCGTACGGGAAGTAATTTTGCATCACATCTCCAGCCACTCTTTCTTTCTTCTGCTGTAAGATAAACTTCTCGCTCCTTCTGGAAAGAATTGGCGCATGGGATTCTGCTGTCCCATGGTTGTTCTGCTTCATCTTTCAGTAACCCTCAGTGACTTCCCTGCTTCACCTGGGTGTTTTCAATCTCTTCACAAACACATTCCCAATCACTCTTATTAATATCCTCCTATTCCCTCCAGTTTTTCACGGCTGTCCCCAGGAAAAAACAAAAAACAAAAAAGGAAAGCAAATTTCCAGACAGATTTAATTTTACCTTTAGGATTTCCCAAAACTGATAATCTCAGAAAAGAGACTCAAACCCATTTCACCTACTTTTTGATGTCTACATCACACTTCCAAATTTGTTACTGCAGATTCCCTTTCCTTACAATGGAAAAAAGCAGCTTTAAGCGTGCGATTCTTCTGACCCACTTTCTAAGGATGAACAAACTCCCACAACAGAGTGGTCTCTCTCTCTCCACTGCATTATAGAGGGTCTACACAGCCAACTCTAACATAGACATCTGCATTATAGACATCTACATTGTAGGCATCTGCACCTAGTCAGATGAATGCCAGGTTAAACTTGATAAACATGAGCAATTGATCTGTTCAAATATCCTAAGCAACTAGTGAGGCAAATTCTCCTTTGGTTACAGTCCTAGGCAAACCCATGACTCCTAGCAAGACAAAATTAATCTGATTTTGAAAGACCCATATCATTTTAAAAAATCAAAGGCCAAGTTTTACTGAGTCATAATCAGAAACTTGATATAGGGGTTTTTTTGGTATCCTAACCTTGCCGCTTTGACTCCATCCACACTGAACACATTATGAACCACTGTAACTGAAGAGAATTCCTACCCCATCATTTACCTGCATGTTAAGATGATAATATAAAGATGTAAAAGAAAGTCAGCAAATCCCTCTCCTTCACCTGAATTTTAACTGGAGAAGGTCAAATGCTCACAGTGTTCCCAAGTGTAATGTTAGGGTGTTCTTGGGCTGCAGCAGCAAACTCTGGACCAGCTGTGAGAGGACTTCCATTGAACATAGCCAGACCAAATGTATTTTCCTTCATCCACCTCTTCCTTATGTTTCAGCTTTGACTATTTTTTTCCTTTTCTGAGATTAGTCTGAAGTTCTAGCAATGTCCTTGGAGAAATACCTTGCCTGAAAGAAACATTTGGTTAAAATTACAGTGGAAAACAAACAATGTTATCTGCTGCCATGGTTCCCTGAAATCCCTCTTCTGCTCTTAAGGAAGAGTCTCAGTTCAGCAAAGAAAAGGAAGACTGGGATTTTTGTTGGTTATGTGGGGGTTTCATTATTATTATTATTTAAATTTGCTTTATATCTCTGGAAAAACTAATAGTTTTACTAATTTACCACTTCGTGGAGCAGGTATAGAGAATGACACTGTCAATCTGCTTTTTCTGATTATGGCAGAAGAGACACATCAAGTCAGATTGAGTTCATCTAAAAATTAGATGTTTAATCATGTTTTGTTTTTTCCTATAACCAATGCAGAGAACAATTTTCATCCTGCTTTCTGGAGATATAGTCCATTGACTACAGCAGGAACCTAGATTACTGGTTAGATGGGACACATCCCTTCTTAAAGCTGCAAGGACATGACAAAGCTGTTGAACAGGCCATGCAAAGTTATGGGACATGAGAAACTGCTGGCTGTGACAGGTAGAAGTTTAAGAAGCTGAGAAAAGTTACAGGGATGGGACCTCCGTGTGGGATGGCTGGACTTCAGAGGTGATTAAGGGGGGGGGTTATGTGAGAAAGCATCAAATTTCACAGATAATTGGAGGGAATTATTGGGGATCTCTTGGTTCACTCAGATCAGATCTTTTGTCTAACCATACCATGAGTCAAACCTACTTCTCTAGTCAAGAGTACCAGAGAGATGGATGGGATGGGATGGGATGGGATGGGAGGGGGTGGGGTGGGGTGGGGTGGGACGGGACAGGCAGAGTGCTTTACCTAAATTGATACAGACGATTGTCTCTCTCTCACTAGCACAATCAATGTACTTTATTACATAGATAAAGGAGAAAAGCTTAAGCTGAGAGAACAGATGGATCCATCCTCAAAGTTAAACTATCACTCCATGATCAGGATTCTGTCCTGAGAGGCTAAAATACTCCTGGTTCATAAACAGACAGGAGGACTGAGCCCAAGTATCCTAATTCAGCCACAAAGTTTACGTGTATGCCAATAAACTAAAGAATTCCAGGTCCTGTTTTCTGGCCAACTGCATGATCTGGTCACTTCCATATTATGAAATCCACATAGCCTCAAATTAGGGTGTCTGCATCTAGCCTGCTTGTTAGGAATAGTTTCAGGCAATGCCTGAACTACGTCTTGGAATTGTTTAAATAATGCTAGTTTTCCCTGAACAAAACTGTACCATAACAAGTTCTGGTGCATGAATCTGAGCCTTGGTACTGTTTACTTTTCTAAAATAGATTGAATCAAAGAAATGAGCCTTTTTGACACCAGGCCACTGCTTTTATTTAAAGAATTTCAACCTGATGCTTAACTTTTAATTCAGTCCAAAACTCTTTTTTTTTTGCTTAGCCAAATTCCCCATTGTCCTGTGGTCAATGGGAAAAGAAAGAAAAAAAAAAAAAGACAACATGGTTTAACCACAGTAATCAGTATGATTTGAAGAAAACAAGCATGACCAGGGAAGGTAGGAGGGCTTCAGCTGCCTATTGATTTGTTTTGTGCCAAGATCACCATACTGCAATCAGTTAGTAGCGTCATTTTTATAATGCCACATATTTCATCCTTAATTATTTCTCATTTTCCCCGATCCGACTGAAATAAAACCTGGAACAATTGGCTTCAGCAGGGCAAAGCCTGGTAGGAAGAGTACACTATAAATACAGTCTAGAAAGATATAGCTATTGCCTTTATTTGACAACCTAACTGTTCCCCAAGCACTCATCCACCAGCCTTATAAAAGGAAATGTAGTTACTGAGGTCCAAATTCACCGTTGGTTTAAGTGTGTGCAATTCCAGTGAAGTCAACACAATTGTATCCGTTTACTTTCATGGTGAATTGGGACCTAGACCTTTACTGAAGTAATAAAAGGTCAGTCAAACATACGGGCAAGAGAGCAACTTCTTGTTTAAAAGAAAGCTGTGGCTTTGCTCAAAGTTCTTGACGTGTATGATAGTATCATTTAACAAATGAGCTGAACAGACAATGAAAGAATAAACATGGGGGTACACAAGTAAATTATAGAGGTTTATGGGCACTTTAAGTTAACTGAGTCATGGTAAATAATTACACTTTTTTTCACCTTCTGTAAATCCAGAGAAATATGTTCATGCTGGAACAGAAGTAAGGTGATAAAATAGCGAGGTTGACTACCTAAAAGATAACATGTAATATTTGCTACTAAAACCAAAATGAGTCTGATACAAGTGAGTCTCTCATACACTTATGTATAACTCCCTCTGAAGATATTAGGTTTTGTTAGTACAACTGAAAGCCTAAATTGGCTCATGGAAACAACAATATTTGTGTTGTAGTCACTCCATTTTGTTTGGGAAGCTCATACAGTAGGGTTTGCTCCACCAATCCTGTCTAAGGTAGCAGGAGTGATAGTATATAGATAGAAAAAAAGATGAGTCCCACTAGCTGGCTATAACTTGGTCCCATGGTTACAGGATCTCCTTTACTCATATTATTATACTGTTCAGGAGCACAACAAGACATCAACATTGTCTAAGTTGAATGTATAGTCAGGAAACTAGCTTAAACAGCTAGGTTTAAACCTAGACTCTCTCTATGGAGACTGTATAATTAGTAAAAGTGATTACCATTCTGATAGCAATTCTCCACAGCAAAGAGATTAGTGTGTTGCCTGTAGCACAAATGGAAGAAGATATACATGCAGTAGGACTTTGGAGGGCAATACAGGAGGTGACCCACAGAGCCAGGAGAAAGACACCAATGACCAATAACTATGCTGATAAATACACTACAAAGCAAGCTTACAGCAGTGAATCTACAATGTTATTCAGTATCTTACCCACATTTCTGGATCTCAGCCTAAGACACCAGAAGGTGCTACATGAAACAAATGCCAATTGTGTAACACAAGAAAGCAAAAAGGACAGAAACCTGCAATGATAATGAAACTTTCAAAATATACCTAACTGATGTTTACTTAGCAATAGAAATTGTTGTGTCAAGGCTGAATAAACTGGATTGAATTCTTTCAAAAGTTAGATGATTGAACACACTAATTTACAACGGGTAGTAAGCCTACTAAACCCGGTTACCATGATTTTATAAGACTAATGATGACAGCAGTCAGATCTTACATAATTTTGAGAACATCTCAGTGTCCTTTGCAAAGATGGCATTCTTCCTTGCAGAGAAGGCACTTTGAGTTGGCAGAACTGAGACAAAAGTGATGGATCCATGGCCTCCCTTCATGGGGAAGAAATCTGCTCTTCAGCGTCTCAGGTTAGTGCTTCAGCCATCAGACCTCATAACATTTATTCTCAACTATTTCTGTTAACTTTATGTTCTTGGTACAGAGTTATCTTGTTACACAGAGTTAAATTTTAGTATTTCATGGCTTAGGCTGTTGGCTTTACCTTTTATCTTCTTAAACAATTACATCGGCATCTACACGATAAATAAAAGGGGACAGGAACAGCTATCTCCTTGAAGCCAGCTGGCACAGTGTAGCTTGTATCCATGGCTAAACTCTCTTACATCCAAACAGGTTGCGGCATGCAAGCTGTCTGCTGGGAACGGCCCCTGGATCGTGCTATCCTTGATCCAGTCCCAGGGACTCTCTGGAGAAGCACCAATTGGCCTAAACTGTGAACATGCAAGAGATTTAACAATATGGTTGACCTAATTGCAAGGTCTGGACCCATATTCTGGCCTTCATTAGTTTACTGTTGGCCTTAATTAATACACTACACAAAGATGTAGGTTATATATTAAACCAGAGAGGAAAGAATTTCAGTATAGGGCATGAAAATCTTTGATTTTAGCACTTTAAGGTAGCGGCTGCTGCTGAGAGGCAAACTGATGTTATTTTATTATAGCTTTCACTTGTACAAATTCAGGTGCAATATGTAAAAATAGGCAGAGAAAATAGGGCTGGACAGGACCTCAGGAGATCATTTAGTCCATCTTCCTCTCCCAAGGCAGGATCTTGTATATCAAACCGTTTATGACATATGTTTGTTTAACCTACTCTTAAACCCTTCCAACGATCGAGATTCCACCACCTCCCCAGGCAGAGCTAGCCTACGCTTAGAAAGTTTACCTAATGACTAACTTAAATCTTCCTTGCTACAGTTTAAGCTTCCCATCTGATCCCCAGTGGATATGGAGAGCAGGTTATTTCCTTCATCTTCGCAGCAATCTTTTCCTTAGCTGCAGCTTGTTGTCCTCTCTCACTTCTGCTTTCTTTGCTCATAAAATTAATAATGTTCCTAAAATAAAAGCATAAAATATTTAATATCTACATTAATATCACAGGCATTATATTACACCGGCTATTTTTAAGGGTAAGAATTGCATATGTGGTATTTTGCAGTCATGAGTTCATTTAAAATGTATTATTTTTTGATTTTCGTTTGGGAGAGGGATTGTATGAGTCATGGGGGTTGCTTTTAAAATATTCAGGTCAATCTGTCTTTTCCTCTAACCCTCAAAGGGTTAAGTCCCTGGCTGACAATTCCCTTTGCAAGTCAGATTCTTCGTTACAAGTAGAATCCTTACAAGAGGACATATTTCATTTTTTAACTGGAGCATATCTAATGATCCGGGGGAAAGCCCTGTCTCGTAACATTTGATCTAGCCTCAGACAAGAAGAGCAAGGTGGCATCAGCCTCTTCCTATTTAGTCAGGAGCCAAGGAACTGCACCAGTATACAAGTGACACGCAGAACACATGCATCAAAGTAGCAGCTCAATCTGTACGGCAAATAACACTCTTTCATGTCTCAGCATGGTTGCTGGCCCTGAGCTGTAGTTCCAGTAATTGACATAGTTGCCCAATGCTAGAAAACAAACTCAGAAACTATTCTCATTAGACGTCCCCCTGGTTTGCTGCTCCGTTATTGTAAAACCCAAACACTGAGATTCCTACCAGCGTGGCTCTGTTTTTAATTAGTTCTGATGGCACTGGGCGACGCGCCAAGGAAAAAAATGAACTTCCTGTGATTGAGGCTTGTTGCTCAGTATGTTGCTTCCTCCACACAGAGATTGTTTTCACAACATTTTCTGAAAAGGAGCTACTGACAGAAATAATATAAGTTTTTACTGCTTTTGATTTTTTTTATTCTGCCTTCCATGCTTATAAAATGCAGCTCAAAGTCAAGGATCCTTAAAGTTACTGTGTCATTATTTTGCCTTTGTGTGACTTGGCTGATTAAAGACATCCTAGCAGATTAATTTTTTAATAGAATAAGCACAGGCTCCTGTTAAAAAATTTAAGACCAAGGACTTTTTAGTGTTTTAAATACATTAATTTGAATATGTTCAGGCATGGGGTGGGGAGGGAGCAGAGGCTTATATTTAACAGCATAAGTTGTCACAGTGTGAGTAGGGGTGAATGAAATGGCAGATGAAGGTGATTCAAAAGCAGAGTTAAAGTCTGCATGTGGGGATGTGACGAGCTAGTCAGTGTCTTAGCAGACTCCTTCATTTCTTCTTCCAAGGCTTCTCAAGTTAATTTCTTATGAAGCAAGGCTCAAACATGATCCTTTTGTTCCGGTGAGTGTCTGTGGGTGGGATTCAGACCAAGACACCTACATTTAGGTGCCTCAGAAGTGCATGTCTGCATTTGTGCTGTCTCTGATTTGAGTCAGAGCCAATGAAGATCCAGTTGATACCATCAGTGGAGTCTAGGGAGTAGCTGACCTGACCAAATGCACGTAGGTATTTCTAGTGTGAGGTGAGCTTATTTCCAGGCTCCATTGAGTTGTATGGACAGGGTTTCCATTACTTATAATGGTAGCATAGACAACTAGAGCAGATGAACAGATCTAAATTTTAGATTCCTAACTACAGACCTATATAATGGTAGACATCTGCCCTCAGGTGCATGGAACTGCTCTCTAGACTCCCATTGACAACACTGATGATGGGCTTGATTTAGCCACCCACACGCAGGTATCCAGTGCTATCTGAGATACCCCTAGGTCTCATGTCACATCCGGATAACTCTCTAGAAAGCATGGGTCTCCTGCAGGTCCAGTGCTATATCTGTTAATGCCACACGGATGTCTCAGGTGGCACCAAAAAACTATGTTGAATCAAAATCAATGGAGCTCTAGATTTTTGTTGACAGCAGTGAGAGATTAGGCACCAAGTGCACATACAAATTGCCACACTGCAATCATCAAAATTAGGTAGGTGAACCAGGGGATGAATCACCCTTGCCATGTGACTTTCCCTGGATGGATGGATGCTACTCTATTTGATACACGGGTAGGTATCTCACAGCTAATTCTGTGCTTTATACATTTCATTTTAAAAGATGGTTTGGCAGAAAAGGGATAAACTCAGCCTGAAAGCTTCTGAGGACAGTTTGTACAGTTGAATGCAAGCTGTGACAGCCTGCTTGCCATTGCTCAACTACTTTGTGACAGTCTCATTTCTATAGATACATGTAGAGGTAAATAATCCATCCAATTCAATTATTATGTCAGTCAAGTCAAAGGAAAAACAGAAACTCTGTTTTTCTTTGACATTGTGTTTCTGGAGTTACTTGTTTTGCTTTTTGAAATAGGAGTGTAAGGTGCATCAAGGCACATAATAAGTATGAATTACTCTGATGGCATTCAAGAACACAAGATGGCAGATTTTAGAAGTGACCAGCTCCTGCAGTGTGTATAAAATGGCTTCTGAGGACTGAGTGAGTAATTGTATGTTAACAACAAGACACTAAACAGGATGCTTGATCATAAGACTATTCTTTAGTTCTGCTTTTTTCTTTTTCTCTTTCTTTTTATTTTTATTTTATTTTTATTTTTCTCTTTCTCTTTCTCTTTCTTTTTCTTTTTCTTTTTCTTTTCCCTTTTTTTCTTTTTCTTTTACATCAAGACACAGTCTCTTTGAAATACATGTCTACATAAAGACTATTATCATTTCAAGAAGGTTATCTTCTCTGTTAAAAAATATTGAGGAAGGTAGAAAATGGCAGAAAAATCCACTGACAGCTATTAAGTAGAAAGACTCAAAGATTCCTGGGCCACAGATCACTAGGGGCTAGAAGAACTACCAAGGAGACATTGCAATGTATTTGCCACCTTATACAAGTCCTTATGCACACTTTGTTGAACCCCGTCAGACGCAGGATACTTGACCCAGCAGATCCACTTTGCATTCAATCCATACAGAACTGACCTTTTCCACAGATTCTTCTTTGGGGATCTTTCCATACCTGATTTTGAGCAATAGCAGCTATGGCAAAGACAACTGATATTTCTCTGTTGCCTTTGGTTGTCCTCAAAAGACTGCCAGTCAGTGCATCATTGAAAACTGAAGTCCTTCATCTCAGAGCACTGCTTTTGGATTCTGAAGAACCTTATGAAGATAGAGAGATTTGAAAGAAATTTCTACGAGCAGATCTTTATGTGCTTCAATATTTCAGAGCCTACAAGCACCAATACAATCAGTAAGGATAAAAAAAATAACATTTTAAGGCATATATTGACTGGAAATGTGGAAAGGGAAAAGAAACGGAGCAACTTTGCCCTCAGGAAAAGAAAATGTTCCTTTGATTGTATGGACCCAAATGCTTTAAGTAGTTCCAGAATCTTTGGATCAATTATACCTTTGGTCACCACTCTGCTGTGTTTATATATGCCTGAGAAAACATGTTCCATCGATTGCTTATGTATTTTTACCCAGTTTGGTGCCTGTGCTGGGTAATGTAAGAAGTGCACAAAAATAGTCCCCAAAAGTGCACAAAAGTGCATCTCCATAGTCCCTTTCACCATGACAGGGGCTGCAGAAGAACTTATTTCTTCCATTACCTAACTCCAAAGCCCTGTTTGTTGATCTGGTTAATGCTAGACATTAAGTGATTGGCATGTGTTTGTGCCTTCTCTTACACTCTCAGCCACACTTTATAGAGGAATATAGAATCACAGAAACATAGAATTGTCTAGGTTGGAAGGGACCTTTCAGATCATCTAGTCCAACCATCAGTAAACTATATTGTTAAGCACTACGTCTACCCATTTTTTAAATACCTCCAGGGATGACGATTCCACCATTTCCCTGGGCATCCTGTTCCAATGCTTGATAACCCTTTCAATGTAAAAATGTTTCCTAATATCTAATCTAAACCTCCCCTGGTGCAACTTGAATCCATTTCCCTTGTCCTACCACTTGTTACCTGGGAGAAGAGACCAACCCCCCACCTCACCACAACCTCCTTTCAGGTAGTTCTAGAGGGCGATAAGGTCTCCCCTCAGCCTCCTTTTCTCTAGGCCAAACAACTTGTCCAAATTGTTCTGGTTATTTTTCTTCCTTCTTAAATAACCGTGCAAGTTTTTTTTAAAATGTGCTTTCTTAATTTTCTGTCTTGGGAGAGTAGCTGGGAAAAGGGATTAGGTATTCCAATTGCCAGTGATTTCACATCAATGGAAGTTAAAGACAACCACAGTTTTGAAAGTTTATTTCTTGAAATCTGAAGTGCACTTATAGCATCAGTTGGATCAACTATATTCCAAAATATATTTCTACTTACCATCCTCATACAAAAGCATGAGCTCAACTCCCAGCCACTCTTTTGGAGGAAAGTTTAAGGATACAGGATCACAAAATCACAGATCTGTTGAGATTAGAAGATACCTCTGGAGATCATCTTGTTCCATCCTTCTCTGCAAGCAGTAACCTACAACAGGTCACATATTAACAAAAACATACAAAACCTAGATGGCTTTGTTTGGGAACAGTAATGGGACACATTGCCATTTCATATCCAAGCCAAGACTTTTAGAGCAGAAGTCACAAGTTTCACAGGGTGATGAAGTTGGTTTTGGATGCAACACCAGTATGTTGGTTTGTATTGGCACAGGTACCAAGATGTAACTAAAACAGATGCAAGGCAGGTGCTCTTTTCACAGTTTCGTGTATTTATGGACAAAAGTAAGGAATCTCAGTGGGGCTGGAAAACATAATATAAGTCCTATCTGGAAAAACAAACAAAAACTAGGCAGGTTACCTTATTTACCTCAAAAGCTGATAGGTCCTGTGTGAGGAAAACTGAACCAAACACAAAGGGTTCACAGAATCACAGAAGAGCTGAGGTTGGAATCGGCATCTCAAGCTCATCTAGTCCAACCTCCTTGCACAGAGCACAGTCATCTTGAACAGGTTGCTCAGGGACATGTCCAATCAGCTTCTGAGAAGAGGGTGGTCCTGTCTTGTTTACTCTCTCCCATTAGCTACTTATACATATGAATAAGATAACCCAGGAGCTTTCTCTTCTCCAACATGAATAATCTCAGCTCTCTCAACCTCTCCCAGTACACCTATGCTCCAAACCCTGACTGTCTTTGTGGTCATTTGCTGGAGTCACTCCAGTATGTCTATGTCTATCTTACATTGGTGAGACCAGAACTGGCTACAACGCTTCAAATAGGCCTCACCAAGTCTGACCTGCTGGTAAGACTCTTCCTAATGCAGCCCAGGATGCTGCTGGGCACCTTTTCTGTTGAGGGCACATTGTTCACACATGTTCAAGTTCTTGTCCACCAGGACCCCCTCTGCAAAACTGCTTTCCAGACAGTTGGACCCCAGCCTGTAGCAGTTCACGGAGTTATTTGTCCCCAGGTGCAGGATTTATCATTCCTTCTGTTGAACTTCATGGGGTTCCTTTCCGCTCATTTCTCCAGCCTGCCAAAGTCCCATTGAATGGCAGCATGCTCATCTGGTGTACCAGCCACTCCTCCCAGCTACATATCATATGCAAATATGCTAAGAGTGCATTTGTTCTATCATCCAGATGATTAATGAAGAGGTTAAACAGTACTGGCCCCAGGACTGACCCCTGATCACACCTCTGGGTATCAACCTCCAACTGGACTTTGTGTCACTGATCACAAGCCTCAGAGAATGGCAGTGCAATCAGTTTTCAGTTCACCTCACTGACCATTTATCTACTTCATGCTTAATCAACTTGTCTATGAGAATACTCTCCACCTATCCACCAGATTTTTTCCTCTCTTTGAGATGTTAAATAGAAGTTTATGGGTTTATATCGTATCGTGCCCCATGCCTATGTCTTGAGTTTGGTCTAAATCTGAGATCCAGGCAGTGGTGGGATGGGAGGCATCAAGGTCCTGTTGTGAAGAACTCACCCTTGAGTCTGATTTTCTCTCCCAGTATACCCCTGGCCATTATTTACCACTACTTTATGTTGTGTGAACAGTACCTGGGTTATAACTAAAACATAGCTCCTTTCAAGAATCAGACATATTGGTATTTCTTTGCAGTATTTTTTACAGTAAAACAAACACTTCTCAACAAAAGCAATCCAACATAAAAACATTGGTGATTTTTCTGATTGAAAGCTGGTGCCTTTGTTTTGTTCTTTTTTCCTTTCCCTATCCAACCCTTCGTTCCTTTCCCTACAAGAATTTCATAGAAAGGCCCTTTCAAATCACCCTTTTTCTGTCCTAGTTCTTCAAGGACTTTACTGAAAGATCTTGTCTTCCTGATGGTATTTTAGGTACCTAACCCCAAAAAAGCATGTAATTCTCTGTTTCCTTTACAAATCTCAGTTTTCAAATGGCTTTACACATCAAGTAACAGGAGCTATACAAGTTGGCTTAATTAACAAGGCTCCCCCCCTGACTGAACAGGGTATCAGGGTCTAGTGCTTAAAACCTCTGCATTTATATTTATCTTTCACATTTGAAGACAGGGTAGGTCACAATCTTCAATGCTGAAATTCCAAAGCAGGCACTGGAGTTACACAAGGGATTAATTTGATTCTGTATTTAGATTAACAGTACTCATATAAATACTGAATTAGAGCTGATGTCAATCTTTTATGCTAATTGCTACTTAGACCCCGTACAAAGACATGCTTTGCTTGGACCACTTTTGTAAGATTGCTATCTATCTACTGTGGAGAGATTTATGCATTTGCTTTCCATTAGCATTAATAGGAGCTGTCCACATAAATCACTCATCGCCGGTAAGAAAAGATAAAGTCCTACCAAGTTCAGAGAACACAGGCTTTCCCAATTGAAAGACCTATTAATAATAAAAAACCTACAATGTAAATATCTGACATCTGAACTGTATAGGAACGCTGGGATATGAAATAAAGCGGTCTATGAAGTGATTGCTTCAAGGGGTAACAACGCTTGGCTATTTCCAAACCTTTTTTAAAAACTCGTATAACTCCTCTGGTATTGGTAAAATCATAAATAAAGCAAATAGTTGCAGAGGAAGGAGGAGGAGCCGGAGCATAGTAATTTCAATTGTTACTTTTATTGTCTTTTATTTTTTTCTGCACGATAGTGACAGATCCAATAAAACACCTTGTTATACATGCAGAGAGGACAAAGATTACTAGAAATAATACAAAAAAAACCCCAGCTCTCAGCTAACCTAGATGTAACTGGGCATCAGATCAGTTAGGCTAAGAAGTTAAGGGTGTCCAGATGTAATGCTTGCTGCTTTTCTCCTTGTTGCTGTTCTTTACGAAATTGATGTAATTTATCTCACTAGGTCAGGAAAACACATAGATCATTGGCCAGGGCTCCCTGGTACTTGGCATTGGGCCAGCCCTGATTATGATCTGTGTAACTGTACGATATGATGATATATAAAAAAATAAAATCAATTTTTTTTTTCCCTTTCTGTTGATCTAAATCTGGATGATTCTGTTGAGGTTACAATAAAGTAACAATGAATAATCAAAAGAACCAAGTTTCATCCATCATGTTGCCATCGTTTAATCCTCTGTGTAGTGCTCAGTACTGATTTTTAAAAGAATGCTATAAACATGTTGCCAAAAGCCTGATCTGTGTTTCAATGTACATACACACATCTATTGTTTTGCGTTTCCTTCCATACTTAAAAGGACGAAATTGAACATTAATTGGAAGACACTGGTACAGCGCTGTTCTATTAAAAGTCACCTATTAGAAAGCAAACTTGATGCAATGTTACATTTTGCAATTAATGCCTAATCACTTGACAGTAATGAAACTAACAAAGTGAACGTTGTGTGCATGTGTGGTGCATGAGAGAGGGGAATATTTTCTCCTCAGAAAACACCATTTTGTCTGAATTAAAATATCTCATAGCAAAATATCTATTTAAAAATATATTTTCTGAGTTTCACAAGTGAGCGTCTAATAAAACTATTTTGTTTTATTTCTAATTCATTTCCTACAGGGAACACATAGTTCTGCCTTTCTGATGGCACAGTGTTCTGTGCCATTGAGCATATTTAATTTGACTTCAAAACATCCCAGATAAGCTCCTGCCGTGACCCCAAGAACCTGCTGTAGAGCCGGAATGTCTTCTTAGGAAAGACAAACAGCCTTGAAGAAATAAAATCTGTGGAATCTAATACTTCCACTGGAAAGTTATCCTGATGGGTCCGGTGAGATCTTGGATAAAAATCTGAAGTTCCAATTTATATAAGATCACTGGATCTTATGCCTCTGTCTCTTTGTCACATTAAAGAGCCTTCCAGTGTGGCATGTAACATTCCTGGATAGGTAACTCTGGTTGCACTGATACAGTTCATGAACTGAGATACTTCATTTGGGGTTTGGCCAGGGTTTTACCACTGGCCTTGATTGTTAGTTGGAGAGGAACAATTCCTCTCTCTTAAGGAACACTGTGGCAGCCAAAGGTTACATTGATTTTGGCTGCCACAAAGCAACGTCTTTCCAGTTTATCAAATGCCTAATAAGCTTGGATTCACACTCAGTCCTCAGTCCAAACATCCATTGAATTTAGGTAGGAAGTTGGTTGGAAAGAAACAACCACAAGTGATAACGATAACTTAGAAAAACTTTGACACCTGCATGAATGGATGGGCAGGGTCGGAGTGAAGTGTTACACTTGGCAGGGAAGTGAGAACAAAAAGAATGAAAACTAGTAAAAATGCTTGGATACCATGATTTGCAACATCATACTCAGAATAAGCTGCTGAATTGTATTCATTATCTTTTTAGGGCTGTCTGACTTGGGATGAGATCTTCACAGAAAAAAGTATCACTTATTTCTTATCTGTACAGGACGTATCACAAGGAAATAAAGATGGACAGGCAGACAGGTAGTTACTAAGAATGTCTTTGTGGTCTTATTTATAACACAGTACCGTAATGGGATTTATAGCACAGTGTCAATGTGCAGAGCCCTACATGTAATTTACACAGCTAAGAAAAAAAGGTTAATATGTAACTAATTCTCATCTATAGAAAAGTATATGAATGGGTTTCTGATGATAATATTTTGATTAGGAAGCTTTATTTGTTACAGACACAGGTCATTCTGAGGGTGCACAAAAGAACCCAGCATAACAGAAACAATAAAAATCATGATTAGGATGAACCTTGTGAAAAAGAAGAGGCTGACAATGAGAAAGAAAGCATTGTTCCTGTGACTGCTAAGAATAATAGACAGAACCTTTAGAAAAAGTGTAATGTTGATATTTTACATCTAAACACTTTCAACCAACAACGTTGAGACCCTCCATAAAAAAAAAAAAAAACAACAAATCCTCCAGAAAATGCAGTGATTACATAGATACATATATATGTAGGCAGACAGATGTGATGAAAGAAGAGATACTGTGATAGAAGAAGAAAATCATAAAAGAACGGAAATGGCTGATTCTTTCTTTGTGACATATTTTCTCTCTCATCCTTGCATATTTGCATTAAAGTGATTGTGAATAATGTACATTTGACCAGTGCTGTCTGCGGAACTAATGCCTATTAAAGTGATGGGAAGTAGCATATGTTGTGCCTTGGGCAGAGAAAGTCCAATCACCCCCACTGTGTGCAAGTCTCCAACTAAAATGCAGGACAGCCTGGGTTTTATCCTAAATGAACCCAGCAGGGAGAAACAGGACATAGTCCCTCATTCCACATTTAAGCTTCTAAACTAAGGTTTAAAGAGTTAGATTCAGAAAAAGGGAACTGTAACATCCATCATTTAATTTACACTTGGCGCTAATGCCATTTTATCTTCTACTGGTGCTAGCAATACAAAGGAAGGCAGTAAGGCAGGGGAAGTGGACGTGTATTCAGTTGTTTCAAAAACTGAGATGCATTTGCTTTATTGGTACCAAAGGAAAAAAAAAAGGAAGAAAAAAAAAAGAAAAGAAAGAGAAAAAAAAAAAAAACCACCGCTGTGCTCCTGCTATTCTTTCACATTTTCTGCCAGTGCACGGTTTTGTCAGTAATTGCAAAATGGTTTGGGTTTGTTTGGTTTTACGTTTTATGTTCCTGCACTGTACTAGAAATGTTCTGCTATTTGAACAGTTTGTAAAGTTTTTTGAGTCATATTACATAATCCTCCCAACGACCTCCAGCATCAAGTTCAGATCTAAAGCAGTCTTTCTTCTACCTGTGTGAACTTGATAGCTGGGGAAAAAAAGAGGCAATTACAGAACTGTATGAGAGTAACAAATTCAGCTGAACTAAGGAAATAAAATTTGCCGAATTGTCATGTTTAGATCTGTATCAAAGAATTTTGCTTCATTACCTTCAGCATTACAAAAAGGAGAGGGGGCAGGGAGGGGGTAGAATAGAAAGGAGGAAAAGCCTTTTTTTTTTTTAATATAGTATTCATAGGAGGAATTTCTTTCCATTTCCAGTGAAGTAAATTTGTCTTAAATAGAACTATATCTCTTAGTGATGTGGAAAAACATTTGCTGCCAATGTAAATCAGGAGCAACTGCAGTGAAATGAATGGATTGGCATGGAATCCCAATCACAGTGGTACAAGTTCTGAATATCCCACGGCCTTGAGATTAGCACACAGAAAGGAGATTGAAATACCTTCTCTTTTCAGCATAAAGGTAAACTGAATAGTTAATTTAATTTGTAATCTTGATAGCGGATTATTAACATTATCTCTGAAACATGAGAGTTTCAGAGTTAATACTTTCCATTATCTCTTCATAGAATCTAAACTAAAAGTTTTGACACCAGCTAGAGTCAAACCCTGTATTAGAGCTACCACTGAAATTCAGATCCAGATTTGTAGTCTGAAATTCAATTACACTCCAGCTCCAAAATCTAAAGAACTGAGCTGCTCATTTGCACTTCTACTCAGTTAGTGACTGTAGATAGGAAATATCCCCATTTTTTTTTCTGTTTATTGCTGATGCTATTTAACTTTAAAAGGTAATGGGTAAACAGAAAAAAAAAAAAAAGAAAGAGAATGTATTGCTGAGATAATTACAAGAAGAGGCTATTCCCATTAACAGAACTTATATGATTAGACTTCCATTATTTTCCTCACTGTTGCCTAGGAAATCTAGACTGGCTTTGGAGGAATTATTTTAGCTTTTATTTCCTCCTGTTTCTTATCTTCCCTGAATAATTCCTTAATACCAGCAGTAATAAAAGCACTATTAAATACTCGGAGACCCCAGCTGGATTCCACCATGGTAAACATCCTACATTGGTATGCTGTGGCTCACCATTTCTTTAAGCCACCCTAAGCACATACGGCCACAGAAGTTGGCAGCCTCACCCAAGGCCATGCTGCTCTGCCCCTTCCCTTGCTGTTATTATTTGGGATTATGGAACCTCACCATGAGCTCGATCCCCAGACTCATCTTGCTGAAGAGGAAGAGGAGAGGGAGAGGATTAAAGTTCAGGCAAATCATTTAGATGACTTCTCAATGCAAAAAGAAAAACCCAAAAAGAAACAACAAAAAAAACAGCATGAAAGAGAGGAGATAGGTATGTGGGTGTGGGTGGAGGGTCATCATAATACAATCCAGTAGACTGGTTTGATCAGTTAAGAGCAAATGTGAGATCACAGCTCTAACAAAAAGCACATCTTATTCAAACATGTGCCAGATCAAGAAAAAGTGCTGGTTTTCTCTTGAAAGGAACTGAAGCACATGCAGACCTGGCCTTGGCCTCGCCTGGCTGTGTCTAATCCTAGTCACCTTCACTGATCCTGATCCTGACCCCAACTCATGGCCTCATCTCCCCATCTCCACAGAGATGCCTGATGCCCTGGGATGGAGGCTGTCTCCAGCTGCCCCCCATCCTGCTCCAGAGGTGGGATTCAGTTCAATATTAAGACTCTCAACTTTGATGTCTATATACAAGTGTCTAAATAACAGGAGGTGTTTCTTCTCTCATTGTCAGTACAGTCAGTAGAGTCATGCCAGGATTATTTTGCTGACTAGCACTGTTTGGCCACCTCTACGATTTAAACTCTTCTAGTGTCCAAAATGAGATGGGCAGATCCAAACTCCCTCTTGGGATAAAATCTTTCGTCGGTGCTAATTCACCTGAGCCTAGAAGATTTTGGGGGAGTATCATCTCGACCTCAGCCAAAACCATGATACAGCCCTGGGCACTGGCAGTGTTTTATTTCCTAGAATAGAAGTTACTTAGATGTCTACTTTAAGAGATTAATTACTCTCCAAGCTCCATTGACTGTATTAACTAAAAGTTTCGTTGAAGTACTCACCTATAGGTGTCCAGTGACACTTGTGATAATGTAAGATATTCCATCGAAAGAGTTCAAGTCTCATATGTTGCGTGTCATATCTAATAACCCAACCTGGATGTCTTGGATACTTAGCTGTATCCAGCACCTTAATAACGCCATGGACTCAGGTGACTCAGTCAAGCCTGTTTGGTGGTTTTAGCCCTGTAGATATAAACACCTAAATTTAGGTATTTTAATCAGAAAGGGAATCCCGTGCTAGAATTCCTGAGGTCACCACTGCCTCCACCAACTCAAGGACACAAGGGCCAAGAGCTCACCCCCACGGGTCCCTCAGTGTTGTTAACATTGTAGTAACTGAATTTGAGACTTAGAGCTGAATGGTGTCTGATGATATACTAGCTGCAATCGTCAGACACTGGCTCCTGATGCAGCTGGTGAGAGTAAACCTGAAATGAAGGCTTTGCTGGAGTGAGCAATTCAACACTATAAATTTCTCTCCTTTTACTACATTGTGAGTAGGGCCTGACCCTTCAAAGTTACTAACAGCCTGAATAAACCCATCATTATCTTAAATTTAAATGCTGTTGTAGTCATCATCTTAAAGACCCACAAGAGGTCATTTGAATATGTCCATCTTTCTCTCTCTCTCTCCCCTTGCTTATTCCCACAGAAAACAATATCTAAACATTTTCCCATTCATTTTGTACAGATTGCAGTCTCTAAAATTAGTAGAGATCAAGGAGCAAAGCCCAGAACCAAAGGTCCATGAAACCTAAGTAACATTACGCGTCAACTTTGCTCCCACTTAAAGGACAGACATCCTTCCCCCACAGCAGTGGCTGCTCAAGTGGGACACAGATTATGGCTACTTAAAACCCACAAGATACTGTTGATGTCAATGTATTTTAAATACAAACTTGATCCGGGTCATTAAAGATTTAACGTTGAAGAAAACTTTTCTCATTGCAAAAGCCAGGAGGGAAGAGATTTCAGGGATCCTGAGTGGTGCTAACAAAAGGTCAATTCTCCCTTACGAAGTTACATCGGTTCCTACTGGCCTGTGCCATGCCCATCTTGGAGTTTAGCCTTGATGCTTTAAGTACCCTCATGCCCTAGTTTATTTTGACTGTCTCTTTGCAGTTTCTGTTTTTGTATACTTATCCATTATTAGTTCACTTCTCATAATTACTGCACCACTTTGGATGGTATGTTTAAACTACTCCCCTGACACCAGGGTTCAAGCATGAAATAGTCTCTGTGCACCCTTTTTGGTGTACATCATCCTTAAATGTTTTTTCCAACTTCTGAGATGTTCTCAATGCTATTTTCATTATGTTTCCATCATGTTTTATGTCTTGCCCTCATTTTGCAGTCTTTATTGTTCTCAGTTAAGAAACTGGGATGGGAAGAAAAAGAGAAGGACAGGTGTGAATTACAACCTTAAATAAAGAGTTGTTTAAGACAATAAGAAATCCTTACAGTTATCCAGTCTGACTTTACATATGCATCTGAAAGATATGTGACTAACACGACCATTTATGATAGCCTTCCCTAGACCTATCAAGCAATGTAATGATAATGACAAAATGATTAAACCAAGATGAAGAGTGATGAACCAAAGCCAGCTCAAATTCAACCCTAAGGAAAATAAGTTTTTGAAACACCAAATGTACATACTTTAGGTATTGCAACCTTGTTCACTATTGCAAAAGCTGCTTGGCAAAGGCATACCAAAATTGGAGAGAACCTCAGAACTGTATTAAGTGATTAAACTCTTGTCCTTTTTGAAGTCAATGAGGCTTTTACCATTAACTTCAATTGTGCCACAGTTTCTTTGCTGGTACTTTTTGTACATGCTCTGATATGGTTTTGAAGAAAGGTATCTATTCTGTGACAAACTATGAGTTGACAGAGTTCATGGCTTGACTTTATGCTAGAAGGAAATTCTGTGCAGTGGTAGCTCTTTTAGCCTATGGGAATGTTGTACCTCACTGCTAAAAAGCTTTGTAACAAAATGTAGGAGATAGTATAAATAGACTCGGTGATGCTACTAGGTCAGTCAAAAAAGAGCTAACTCTTTCAAAGATAGCTGGGCAGTACCACATATCTGTACATCTTGCTTGCTTTTTTTGGTCCTTTTTTATTGCTAATTTCAAAATGCATCTATTAGTCCTGTGAGTGGATATGTTTGGCAAAGAAATTACAAGCAGCTACCACCGAGCACAGCTGTTCATTGTCATCATTGATAGCAACAAATATAATCAGTCCAAAGCAAGATCACTCCTCTAAGGGGAAAGTATATTTAGCTATCATTCAAAATCCTCAGCCTGATATCCTTGATAGTTCAGTAACTCACTGTTTTGCCAGTGGGGCTGATGGAAGTTTCTTTGTTGTGATGGATGCATTTGCCATTACTCACCATACCGGTTCTCCCCTCCCCTCCAGCTGTTTTACTTTGGTACAATATCCAAAACCCATGAATCTTGCAGTATCCTAGCAGCCTGGTCTGTAACATTCCAGCTTGACAAAATTAGAGCTAATAATTCAAACAAGCTAAAACATCAAATGGGCAAGAGTCAAAGGAGAATTTGCAGTAGAAGCATTGACCATTGGGAAACCTAGGAGATAAACGGTGATCCAGTAATCATCCTTGCCAAATCGGAAAATGCTAATGTATTGATTGCATCGTTATAATTGAATTAATTACAGTTGTATCTCTCTAGATATTTAACTTACAGCTTGATGTTAAGACTGGTTTTCCTTCACAAAAAGTTGAGGTTTTGTTTCAAGGCCCTCAGAAGATTTTTTTTGTTTGGATTTTTTGTCACTATGAATTGCGTGTTTTGCAAAAGGATGCTGACCTGGAAAATTAATCTCTGCTTATCCATGCAAACAGATACAATATCTCTGCAAATTTCCAGTCTGTCAGCTCCTTCTGAGGTATTTCTGTGAACCATAGCTAGAAGAAAAAGGGCTTTGCATCTATTTCACTGGAATCAGAATGACATTATATTTCACAACATGATGGAATCTAATGACTGTATTTGTGGTGTGTCTGTTGGTAAGTAAGGGACTGGACTGGGAAAGGCAACTTAGTCCGCATGATCCAGCAGGTGGTCACAGCTTTATAGCAAATTTAACTTCAGTGATCTAGAAATCAAGCACCAACTTCCTGATAAAACATATATACAGTAATTATGAGATCAAGCGGCCTTTCTAGTTTTAGCTCGCTACCTAAGACCATTGTGCCTGAATGTGTCTCACCTAAAGTCAACAGCAATAGGAAAACTAATAGTGCACTGCATAGAATGTACCACTTCAGAACAGAAGCTCCATGTGAGATGGAGGGTTTGGGAGTTGTTACTGCCATTGTTTTAGGGGACGTTGTTTTAATTTACTTGGTTAATGTGTTATATTTGATAAAGCTGATGCTCTATTTTTGTAACATTTATTTCCAAGTGCCCACTTATACATCTATGGAAATACTGGCACGGGAGGCATCTTTTCTAAGTTCTTTCAGGAAAATAACTGCAGATGCAGCCAGCTTGGGTGTCTGAATAGACAAGGTAGCATGTTATTCAATAAGCTGGTTTCTCTTTCTACTATGTTATAACATCACTTACGTATCTTGTTCTTATTTAAAGCTAATGTATTTTCTACTTTTATCTTTGAAGGTGTCCTTGTAATTAATCTAGAGTAAATAGGATGAAATCTGATATTGGATCATATCTGCTGGTACATCGAGCAATCATTAAGAAGTCCAACGCTGTAAGGCTTCTCAGCTTAATTTGGTTTTGTTTCAATGATGTAAAAAAAAAACTTGGAGACGAAAACAAAAATACATAATTCTCTAATGTTGAAAGGTGCGGGTCTTCTACAGGTGTATATGATTTTAATTATTTTTACACGAGGGACACGATTAGCACATGATTAAGTCTTCTAGTATTTTTTTTTTAAGGTAAAATTGCTTTCGGTGTTTGATTTCAGGTCCACAGTGAAACACAAAAAGGATCAAGAGAATACACATTTTTAATTGCCAGGTTCAGCTGTGAAGATCATGTTGCCTTGTGGTTCTGCCTCAGCAAAGAGGGTCACATCAGCAAACTGTCTCAAATCACTGCTTAACTACACATTCCCTCATCTGGGATTCATTCACAGCTTCTTTCACCTCAAGTATGTTTACATCTCTTGGAGGCTGGGTCCAGTTAGAGTGCAACATTGGTAGCTTCTCTGTGTGCAGAAATAGTACTTGATCTAAGCTCTGTGCAGTAAAAGTGTAGAAACCATGAGGTCTAAATTGAAAACCATCCCTTTCTCCCCAGTATAAATGCCGGACAATCCTGTTTGCTGGCAGAGGAAAAGAATGATTATCCTTTGAAGGATGCAGCCTAAGAAACCACAGCCATGAAAACAGTTTGATAGCAGAGGGACAAGAGGTTCAGAAAAACATATGCATAATTCATTGTCTCTAGTTGCAAAACCTCACCAAGGCACATATTTCTGCTTCCTGATTGCTGTCCCTTAAAAAAGGCATATACAAACTGTTTTATCCCTAAAGCCAGGGCCACAGCATTCTGTGGTCCTTGCATCAGAACATGGCGTGCAACAGGAGGTGAATAAAGACACTTCTAGGCTGTGCTGAACATATATCTATGATTTGCATTAGAAAAGGGCACTGTGTGTTTTCAAGGAATAGTAAGACAGACACTTCTGAATCCAGATCTTTACAATAACACCTCCCATCACTTTCCTCAATCTCTTAATATCTCTGTTTTTTCTTTCTTTTTTATAATATGGTACAACTTGTATAATAATAATAATTACCTCACAAGAAAGATATGAAGCTTAATTAAATAAAGGCTGATTATCAGAACTCAGAGCATGTGCAGAGCCTGTTTGCTATAGCTTTTCTGCTGTTAAGCTTTTCTGCAGATCAAGCCTGGGCTGTACTAGAAGTGATATGAATCATCTGTATCAAAAGAAATATGAGTCATTCAAGGCAGAGCCATCCAAGACCACAAATGAGGCATTATTCTGATAATGAGAGATTTATAGGCGAGACACGGGGAGAAGGATCTCCTGGTTATTTCAACCTAGCCCCTATTCTAGGCCCCTACACAATCTCCTTAAAAATGTACATAATCTTCACTTGAACATCTTGACTGAAAAAGACTAGCCAGCAACTCATAAAAGATAGAAAGCAGATGAGCCTCGGTCATTTTTACACCTAAACTCAAACCAGACTTCATCAAGTTCCTCTAATGTTCTTTTACTGCTGGTTGCAAGCTGGGACTGGAAGTGGAAATGCCAAAGCATCCCAAAGATAGGCAGCATTTATGATGGGATAAGAAGCAGATGTTGAAGAAATCTCTGAAGAGATGATCTTCTCTCAGAAATATCAGACCTTATTTGCACAATTCAAGTCCAAGACTTCAACAAACAGGTGTCTGCAGCCTCCACTCCAAAAAAGTTCTGTTTATAATATCTCTTGTGTCATATCTAAGAGTTCCATAGTCATTTGAAATATCCTGGGGCATCTCAAAGGGTTCATCATAAACACATGAGTCACTAACTCAAGTCCTCAGTGCACCTTGATTTTACCTGCCCAACTGAAGACAGGTTAAGTGAGACCCATAGTTTAAAGTAATGGTGCTCAGCATTTCTTTGAAAATCATGACCCTTTCATTAGTCACCTTTAAGATGAGGGCCTACACCAATATTCATGTATTAAAACATAAAATCAAGCGTCCTCAAGAAAGTAGGAGATGTAGTATTCAAGGAAAGGCAATGGCCTTCTCCAGCTCTCTGAAAATCCCACCATTCATCCAGAGTATAATCCTTGACAGCAGCACTTTGCTACCCCGCTGGATTTCAGCATGATTTAATTGATGCTCAGCAGCTTTGAAATGCTCCTCAGACAGCAGGGAGAGAGAGGGGCAGCAATTATAATGTGAGTGGAGTTGGGAAGGGACCGAGATCCATCTCTCTCCTGTATCGCTGCATTTCTCTGTGATCTTGAATAGGATGTTGGGCCTGAATCCTTAATATGCTTCAATTTCCATGGAACTTCAGCGTCTTACTGCCATCAGCAACATCTAGTTGTGAAGATAACTACACTGAAGATTGTCCAGCTTGCGTGGAGAGAAGTCATACATAACTATGGTAAATCAAAAGTGGTCAAATAGAGAAATCCATCGTATTGCCTTATTTAAAAAATGGAACCCACAGGTGGGATTCATCTTACCTGAGCGTGTTTAAAGTCTTGATGACTTAAATCATACTAACGAGCTTAAAGGTAGCGATCACCTGCAGTAACAACTGCAAGTTCCCTAAGAGAGAAAAATAGGCACCTTGAGAAAGTCATTTATCTCAGCTGTGTTGAATTTTTATTTTAGGTCTATTCATCTCAGAAATTACCTGTCTTCTCCACTGCACACAAAGGGAATCCAGAGCAATGTCCTTAGATTTAGACTTCTAACTTGTAAACACCTAAATTCCATCCTAAAAAAAAAAAAAACACTGAGGTATAATTTAACATTTTAGACTCTAACCAGAAAGCTGGATGCAAGCATCTTCTGGCATAATATTTACAATAAGATTTTTGTTCATTAAAACCTACTTTTTTTTAAGAAAAAAATAACAATTTTAAGAATGATTGCATTATATTTTACGTTTTATGGGTCTACAAGGAGCGAACAGAATGTAACATTTTGACTAAAGAGGTTTTTTAAGGGCAATCAAACCAAATGGATATTAAATGAGGATACTGTAAACACATTCATAAAATATTATTTCTTTTTACGTGTGCACTGTCTTTATTGTTGCCATATACCTGAGTATTAGCATTTTTGCCTCTAACTCTTACAAAATCTCAGAGTGCTTTACAGTGATTAATTAATTAATTATAGCTCAAACTCATTCTCTTGGATAGAAAACTACCTGATGGGTTCCCTGAGGCACAGAGTCCCTTATGGTTAGAGAACAAGTGGGTGGAAAAATTAAATTTTTCTGCCTCCTGCTTTACCCCCAAGAAGACACTGACATAGTGCACCACAGTGCTCAGGCTACAGCTTTTTATCCCAACCCGTTTGACCAGTTACTTGTGGATATCTGAAGCTGCATTTCACTGTGACAGCTGATAGAGTTCATGAAACGAAGAGCAGCTTCACACTCCGCCAAGCACATGGTTGTAAAATAAATAGATACCATACTCCCATTTATTAAAGCTAAAAGGAATTTGGAGAGAAACTTATATTAATTTCTTAAAGAACTGGAGATATCTCAATAGATTTGAGGTGCTTGTATTTCTCAAGCATAGATGAAGCTCATACCACTAACATCTATTAATGGTGGCACTAATCACACTAAAGTCTGCATTAGGCACCTGGACCAAACCAATCCTCCAGCTTCTGTGCATGGGTTCAGTGCAAAAGAGGTAGGAACCTCCAGACAGTGATTCATTCAGTCCTAAAACAGGTTGCTAGTTGATTTACCAGGACTAGGTGTCTAATCTACGGACAACCAACATGAAGTGAGCTTAATCCCTTCACAAACAGTCAGCTACTGCTATAATGCAAGTCTGACCCAAATTAAATCAGTTTCTTTCAGTACCAAGTCAACCAGACCACTTGTTTCAAGCCCAAATAAACATCTCCAGTAACAACGAAAACCAAATGTGAGAATTACCAACGTAAACGCTCGTTTCAATGAAAAAATAAATCCCTGTTTTCTAAGGCTCTTTGGCTTAAATCAAACACCCAGCTAACCTTTGAACCAGCGCTGGGAAGTTTCCATTCCAATGAGAGCTTTAGGAATGCATGCCAACAACCTACACTCTATCCCCAGTTGGCAGGAGGTTGGCAGGGATACAAAAAAACATGTTAACAATGATGCTTTTTTTCTATATATACAGTAAACCTTATGTGTATCAACACACTTGTTTAAACAGCTTTTTGAATCTGACTCACAATCTTCATGAATACATAAAAAGTTCCAGATGTTAAAATGTCCCAGGACGTGCATTTTAACCAACTTTGTTCTGCATTTGTAGCCTGACATGCAAAGGGGGCATATTGATTAGAATTACTGGCATACTTAATGCTTCAGTTTTCCTGCTTCCTACTGAGTGGTATTTGCCATGGAATGACTAGTCTTTGTGCTATTTATTCCCAGCATGGTGCTCTTGGGATCCTGGATGCTTGGAAATTCCCTTTGCATCAGTAGCTGGAGAGGTGAAAAAAGAAGAAAGACAAAAAGGGGGGGGAAAAACAGCCTGAGACTTCACAGGTGCAGTAAAGGAGAGGTTGAGGGGAGGAAGAGAAGGGGATGAGAGAGAAAATCTGTTTCCCCTTTTCTACTATCCTTCACAGATCAAATAATGATCAGGTAACGCCCAGGTCTGCGTCCAGGAAAGACACAACTCAGCTGCACTTCGCTGTTGGCATGTCCATTGCAAAGCCCTTCGCACTGGTGCAAAGTCACTGTTTACTTTAACTCTTACCTGTTATTAAATTTAAGACTCAGAATCCCCTGTAGCCATTTGCTTTTATTAACAGTGAGCATGTGTGCACCGCCAGAAAATCCAAGGCCTGGGAGAAATAGACTGCAGAATGTTACAGCTTCAGAGAAAGCCCGTTAGAAGCAAGGTATGCTGAATGATTTGCATGGGAATTACCATAAAGGCTTAGTGGAGCTTAAAAAGCAGATTTTGTGTCTGTTTCTGACCTTACTTGCATTGATGTTATACCAGTGTCACTTTGCTGATTTCAGTTTAACTACTTCTGAACATGAATAAATAAAGTTTAGGTGCATTTTTCTGACCTGTCCTCACTACTCTGTTTTTAAAAATGATGAAGTGCTTAGCTCCAGATCCATAAAGGCTTGATAGAGGCTGTGCTCCTCTGCACTTAGATACAGATCTTAGAACCTTATCCAGATCATTTGCTACAAACACCCAAAACAGGCATCACAAAAAGCAGCAGGTACTCACTCACTCGGCGGGGTGATCCAAATGATGACATTTAGGCTACCTGAGAAGTCAGCAGGCATCATCCGGACTGATAAAGAGCTCTTCAGGGGCTTTGTACGTGTTTTATCCTACGACTTTTTGGTGCACAGTGCATACATGGTGACAGGAGCCGGAATCTTCCATCCTAGGGAACAAGCCAGCTGTAGAGTTGTTCTTTTTTCTTGTTCCCCTGGTCGCACAAATTTTGCATTCCTCCCTGAAGAATGGCTTATGCCTGCTGATAGGAACTGAAGATAATTCCCAATTTCCTTCCTTTTCTTCTTTCACCACAAATCTCAGGCTACAGAAGAGATTTTTATGTGGAAGATCCTTTCTGGGTAGGGGGATAAATCATAAAATCATAGAATGGTTTAGGTTGGAAGGAACCTTAAACATCATTTAGTTCCAACCCTCCTGCCATGTTGTCTTCAGGGCCACGACTTTTTAGCTGAACTCACTCTGACAGAGTTAGGAACAATCTGTGCAAATCTGGCTTTTGGGGACCTGACACCACAAGTCAGGCAGGTAGTTAGCTCAGCAGAGGCACACGTAACTGAGGGCATCATTTAGAGATAAATGAGAGGTAGGCAGTGGGCAGGTGGTAGGAGCTACACAACCTTAGCTACAACTTTGGGTGCACAGGATTTTTCAGGATCAGGGGTGGGACAACATAACCTACATTTGCCCTCTCAACTCGAGCTTCTGGGGTATCAGATTAAAATAAAATATAAGCGTGAGCTGGCACCCCCTCTGCGCTCCACTGACAGTGTTGACTACTTCCCATAGTAGGGTGTTTAATATTTGGAGAGCCCATAGGGTTCCTGCACGTTGAAAACAACATTTAAATGCCTTAACTTCTAATTAAATCTCGCCTCTCTTATCTCTGAATGATACTTTATGTATTTGCATGCTTGGTTTCATCTGGCACTGGATTGTAGGCAGTGCCTAAATATAGGCATTGGATTTAGGTATTCTCCAAGTGGTGGGAATGTGGCCTCATGCCCCATGAATTTGGCTAATGGTGGCAGAGAAAGGACAGATGAAGGACAGACGAAGGAGAAAACCACAGCAATAAAATTAATGCTTAAAGGCTGGAGGTGTACAAAAGCTTGAGTAGTTCAAAGAATTTGGCTTTCTAATATTTAGATTAGTAATCTAACCTAATACATCTCAAACATTAAAGCAATTATTTGGATTGGAGGTGTTAACCTGGAAGCACAGGAAGAGCGAATTCACCTCACCTAACTTTAGCCGTCATAAAGTTAGACATCTGTCTACACTATTTAATCAGTTCCTCTTATAGACAGTGAAGAAAGACATAAAGCTCTAGAAATGGCCTAATCCATCCTACTATAAGTGAGATGAACTACTCTCTGGAGGATCCTCTCACCTCCCATTGACTATTGAGAGATGATCAACAGTTTAGACAACTGTCTTAGATTAGGTACCTACTGTCTAGACATTTAACATTACATGAGACTAATCTACCCCCCAGATATTCAGTATCTCTTTAGAAATCTCATGAGTGTTGTTGCAGTAACAAATACTGCTTTTTCATATTTATGCTTCCCAGAAGCAAGTTTTGATTTGCTAGTGTATCTCTTTTTCTTCAACAATGATTCATTGTCATTCTCCTCTTCCCCTGTTTAAACACACGTATATGTCTATGTATGTGCATATACACGGTATACATATGAACTAATTGTATCTGCATATGTAATGCAGCAGGCATGTATATTATGGCATTTGGGTTTGTTTGGTGTCTTATGAACAGAAAACTGGGAAATCTGATGAAGTCTGCAAGTTTCTGCATCTCTATTCTGGGTATGGTATACTTTTTGTGTTAACTATTGACCATGGGAAACTTCTGGAACTTAAAAGCCTTACTGAGTTATTATTAATTTTATATGTTTAAGGGTTATTTTAAAACCACAGTCTCCCAGTTGCTGTAGTTAGCTTGTCCTGGGATACTTAAGTCATGTTAATCTTTGAACCTGCCTCATCTTTTCTTCCAAACTCAGTCAGCTGAGGTTTTTAAAGTTCACACTTAAAATTAACCTCTTCTCTGTTGAGTCCTATAAATGTCCTAATCTATAGCTTGTGGTTCTGACCTACAGTCAGTAACTGTCAGCTGCACAGCTGAAATAATCAGCTTTTTTCAGCCTTTGAAACCAGAAGAAGAAAGAAAAAAAGAAAAAAGAAAAAAAAAAGGCAAACAATGCATATACAATCTGCTTGTATCCTAATAATATCAGATGGACTTTTTTGCAGGAAAATAAATTACCAGATAAATAGCTTGCTTGGATACTAAACAGATTAGCCCCTCATGCCATTTAAAGGAAGAAAACTACTTTGTAACAGGAAAATTATTTTTATATCTCCTATCTCACCTGGTGCATTTCCCTTCCATTCTACTGATAATTTCAACATACTTTTTATGAAGAGCAATTCCAGACCCCATTATTGTTCCAAGCTCTGACATTCACATAGGAAATGAGAAACTGCCCTAACCTTCCTTCCTGCTCATAAAGTCCTGGAAGAGGTGGATAAGACCACAGAATCTTTTGACTTAGGGTACAATTTTTTCTGCATTTGCATAAAACCCCCAGGCAGGCAGGAAGAGACAATATTTCAAACCCAATCCCAAATATTTCATTTGGAGCGGTTATCTCATAATTACAGAGCTGCTGCCAATTAGCAAAAAGAGAAACCTGTAGAATAATTTTGTGCTGTTAGACATGGAGGAAGGGATGGGGCTGTTGGACTTTAGCTTCCACTGTATGTAGATATACAGTGCTGAACTAAAACAGGCAATCCCACAGAGTGACCAATGATTTCTTTGCCTGGAGGATACACATACCCTGTACACAACGATCGAAACACCTTTTCCTCATGAAGCTGTTTTCTGTTGTGGGACAACCATTGCTGCGACAGTGATTTAATAGAACAATGCAATATTATAGGCAATCTGAGGCACAGTATATATTCACCCACCAAAAATGCACAGAGAATTTAGAGATAAAATAGTTATCTTTGGCAGGGGATTAGTGTCCACGTGTAGAACTTCCCTGGAGCCTTATGGCTGAGGAGAAAAAAAGCCTTTCCTTTAACATCACCTGAATCGCGGGGTTTGCAATAGCAGGCACTCCCAATGTCACGTGAGTCCAGAATACAGTGAGATGAAGAGGATTACCTTTGGGCCATCTGCAGCTCCTGCTGAGAAAATTAGTCTTAAAACATCTCAGACTCCCCGTTCCCTCACCAGTAGATCAAACTTTGTGATATAGGGTCATTGCTAGTTCATGTCTTATTCTTGAAGGTTTCTAACCCACCTGTTTGCTTGTCTGCACATATGCTACTTAGTTTTGTAAAACTGATAAAAACACAGGCTGCTAAGATCTTTTATAGATGAACATGGTGCCATGGTAAGGAGAGGATGGGGTAGGAGGCAAAACTGAAGAACTCTTCCACCTTCAGAATATATTTACCATTTATGAACCAGATATGTCCTGCAATGTGTTCCTATATCATGTGCATGTACGCACGTGGGCTCTAGCTTTGCATGAAGATTCAGTGTCAGAAGGCTGAGCAAACGTAACCTTCAATGTCACCTCAAGGCCAACCCAAATGAACAATACAACTTATCAACTGTTACTGCATGAGATCCCTAATGTAGAAGTACCATGTCACCACGGCTTGACAGCCAAATCACTTATGTCCTAGTCCCAGAGTGCTTGAAATGAGCTGGATCTCTGGATGTAGCTGGGTAAGAGACGGGCAAACTCTGTAGTTTCTTGGACACTGCACTGTCTATAACTAAGTAGGTTCATTCCTGCAATGGGTTGAGGATGTTGAAGATCGTATCCAGCAAAAATCTGATGACTGCAAATACATCAAAGCAGGGAGGATAAAAGACTCCTGCCTGTTAGCCTTCTCTAACTAAAAAAAGCCCATCTGTGGGTGTTTCCAGCCCTACCTACAGTTATGGGGTTTCTGCCTGCTAATTCATTGGCCCTATGTGGTTATAATCAGAATTTGACTTGGTTACTTACAAAAAATCCTCTTTTTCCATTTATATTGTAAAAGGAAAGTTATTTACACATGAGAATAATAAAACCACATCATTGAAAGAGATCCTACAACACAGGAATACTGGCCCATCCCAAATGACAAGAGTGGGTCCTCCTCTAGAAAATTTAAGGAACATGCTGTGTTGCTTTAAGAGGGCACCAGCGTGAATCAATTACTTTACAGTGGACAGGTCTGAAGAAATTAAGGCCAGTCCCTGTTCCTACTGAAATCAATTAGAATTTTGCTACTGATTGAAATGAAAGCTGAATCAGACTTCATAACTACTTTTCTGAGTACTTTAATAGCCAACCCTGTGTTTTTATAATGTCTGTATTTAAATGGCTTATTCATTTAACAACATCCTTTCTCCTTCATTTATGTTACAAATAAACAGAAATTGTTAGGCTGATGCCTAAAAAGGAAAAAAAAAGTAATAATAATGTAAGTATTTTCTACAGTAACAACTGAAAAATAGGATTCACCTCTGGCCCTGCATTTCTTAAGGATAAATTGGGTCCAGTAATATTTATTGCATTCACTATAAAACAGACCACACACTAGTTTCCTTTAGAAATGTTTAATCAGGGTTTTAAAAACATTTGCATGGCTCCTAGGACCTGTAGCACCTTTAGGATGTACGGAGGGTATCTACTGAAGAGGCTCACCAGTGTCCCTCCTGATCTATTCAAAAAAATACAATTTCTGGTAGGATTACAAAGAGGTGAGTACTGGCGGCGTTGTCTGTTGCCGGCCTGACACCAGAAGGTGTGATATTGTCTGCTTTTGCATCAAAGTCACCCAAATGAAGAATAATCTGCCCCATATGGATACTGATATGAGTAGATTGTGCCATTTGGGCCTGGTGCCAAGTAAGTGGGGCCTGATAGCTCCAAGCTGTCTGCTGTAGAGGATGGACTTATAACTCCTTATGTTAGAAATATCATTGAGTTTCCTACTGTTTGCGTCTTTTTTTTTTTTTTGATGTCCAGGAAGGATCACCAGGATGGACACAAGCTGCCATATTTTTCTTCTCTCTTGTTAAGCTTTCCCAATGTCTTTTCCACATCTCCAAGCAAAATGACAGTTGGCTAAATGCCATCCTGCATTTTTTTTTAAATAGACTATGAAAACAAAGAAAAAACAAAGTGGAAGTGGAAAAGAGCAATGAAGAGCAAAGAAAATGAGGAAATTAAGATATAGAATAATATAATTGACAAATAAGGAGAAGATTTTTTTCCGTGTAATTTTTTTCACATTACATTTCAAGTTAGGAGGAGGAATGGAGGAATCAACATGGAAAGGTCAAGAAATTCTTACAGCTGACCTTACTACTGCTTTTCCTCAGATCCAAGCCACACTTAACCTCTTCCTTGTGCACTGCATTGTGTTGTTCTGCCACCTGGCAGAATGATGAGTTAGTCAACATTGAAAAGCGAGCCAAGTACCTGTTGTTCTCTACAAGTGCTAAATGCTGTTGTTGACATGCAAAGACTGCTGCTCCATCAATCTTATAAGATAAAAAGGGAGCCTGGCATGGCTCTAGTTAGCGACACAGCCTGAGTGGTCAGGCTGAAGTCACACACATACTGTTGCATAGGTGCTTAAGGACTCTGCCAAAGCAAGGTCTATAAACGCAACATATGGTTTCAAACCATGGGTCATGGCCAGCCTGTGGAAAACTTGCTCATGTTTCAGCCTGCAGGTTAACCAGGGAGATTTGAGGGAAGGAATCTTGTCCCTGTTTCTAGCGCAGCTGCCAAAAGCTTCTGCTGCACTTTACACCTCCAGGGACCATAGGGGAAAAAAACCACCTCACAAATTTTCAGCTGGTGAGTCCATCAGGAAAGCCTCTTTCTGTCTCATTGCCACCATTCACACCCAGAGTTATGGTCTGTAATAACCTTTCACATGGCCTGAGAAAGGCCTGACCAGTTCCTCTATTTTCCCTGTAATAAGAAAGAGCAGAAGAAACTTTGCAGTTTATGGACACAATAATCTCATTAAAGCTTCACCGTGGCTTCCAGAAGTTTTAATAAACCAGCTGGTTAATCACCATAATATCCCTCCCCCCTTCACTTTATGGAAAGATCCTGCGGTCAGGAAATATAAAACTCTCAACACGTTGACCACAGCGAGGATTACAGCCTCATGCAGTGACACTTTTCCAACTGTAGATCTTGTGTGCTGCACAAACCTCAAACAACCTCATAAACAAGTTTGAAGCAGACCTAACGCCAGACTTGCCAAGGAGAACATCAAGAGTGATTCTGTTAATGAGGTCTGGCTGGAGCTGAAACACCTCTCCTAAGTGTGTTATTTTTAATCAAGTCATTTCCAGCAGGAACCTTTATAGAAGTGTGCAGTGATTCATTCCTTAAAATTTACACTTGAAGGCCCCAGTCCTGGGCCACTGATGTCACTGGAAGCTTTAGCAGTGATGGATGGGTGTTGAATCAGACACCACAGGCTTGATACTCAATGACCTAACACCCACAGATCAGACTAGAATCCATGGCCTCAGAGTATCATCCCTCATAGGGAAGGCTGGGAGCATGATCCAAGAGCTCAGCTCTACAGCAGATAAGGAAGTTAATAAGAAGTCAGAGAACTATTCTTGCATCACATCACCACTGTTCTGAGCTGAGGACATGCCACCTGCCAAAGGCTCACAAGAGGGGTGCTCCTGAGCACCCTGAGGGGCCCAGTCCAACTAGTGTCCTCTGATCTGAGCGGGGTGGGTGAATAACAAGTGGCTTCACTTCCATTTCATGTCCATTTTTATTCTAAGTGCAGCTGAAGCAAGAGCTGCTTTTGCCCAGGAAGAAGAAGATTCAAGGTTAGTGTCCTGCTTCTCATGAAAGATTTCAGGCCCCTGTCTCCCAACAAAGTTCCCTAAACCACCAGGCTACTTTAGGAAAAAAAAAAAGAGTCTCACTCTTTCATGCTGCAATTAAGCTACTGTGAAACCAGGGGTGAGGAAACAGAAGGGAGTATGATTTCCATTCAGATAGCTATTTTGCATCCCAGACCTGCCTCTGTATTACAAATAGTGGCAAGCGTTAAATGTGGAGACCACGTTTGAAGATCCTCTGCTATTAGTAGAAATGATGTGTTCCTCCTATCAAAGCCTACAAATGAAAGCAGAGCAACACCAAGCAGCTGAGACGTTGTCAGAGCAAAGTGGATGTGGTGAGCACATCTGTGACACTAAAGATACTGTGGAAGTTGAACTCACGTCCTACCCATTAGGCCACAAAAGCTAAATCCTCCTAGGTCAAACTAAGGGGATCTCCCCTACATATTGCAAGTTAAATCCACTTATGCAAAGAAGCACAGGACAAGGAAGGAGGAAAGTCTAGAGTAGCAATGATACCGTTGGGGAAGTGCAATTTTTTATATCTGAAGACCTCAAAGTGCTTCTCAGCATAAAAAAAAAAAAGTAGCAATAGTCATCTTTTTACCACTTACCTGAGCCTAATTTAGCAACTGTATCAGATGTGTCCTCTTAGTTCATTAAATGTATCACTAAGCATAAAAGGCAACTCATACCATCTCCTTTGAGTCCTCTGGGTCCCTGTTAAATTCATCGAGAAACAAAGACCTATAGATGATGTTCATCGAGCCTGGCTAGATCCTCATGTCAGGGTGGCACAAGCCAGCCACTGGAAGAAGCTCTCTCTATCCACATAGAGGGAGCCTCTCCAACTTAAAACAGGTGTCTACTTTATAGACAAGTAAACTCTAGTGAGATTAACTTCAGTCCCTTAGTAAACAACCAGAATATGGCTCCCTAGCCCTATTTACATATATAATAAATGAGGGATAAAGCAGCTGTTCCAGCAGAGCTGAGAAAAGACTGCATTTTTTCCTCGCTCCCGCGCCATGTCTCTACTCACTGAGACACAGTGTTTCTTTAAACGTTTTCTACTCCTGGAAATGTACTATTTCTGGATAATGGTTCCCAAGTAGTTGTTTAATTAAAGCCCCCATGTAACCAGTTTTATTCCAGAATTCTGGAATAGCTATTCTGGTAAATTCTGAAGTGTCAAGAAGCCCTAAGGCATGAGAAGAGAAGTGTGTGCCTGTCTCAATGAGAAGCTGTTAAACGGAAGGTGAAAATAATAGGAAACTTGCGTATATTGGTAAATGGCAATGAAAGCGTTGCTGGTAGCATCATTTTAAATCATTTTGGCACACAAACAACCAGAGCTGCACACTAGTTTGGAGGGGAAAAGAAGGATTGAATTAATTCAACTTCTTTTTACACATGGTCTTCAAGGTTACAATTTATTCATTAGTTGAATTCACGTTCCAAATAATTTCTTTGAGGCATCTTGGTCTCAAGTCTATGAGCTGTTCATTGGATATGTTTGATATATGAAAATCAAGCTGGGCTAATTAGTTTTGATTAGACTCATAGTTTATGATGTGTTAGCTCTTTGCCTTGATTGGATTAATTTAGTTCTTAGAAACATGTGTTACATGTGAAAAAAGTATTTGAAAATACCTCTGCCACAAATATTCTCTAACAGTCATTGGAAATTCTTTGCTTGTACAAACTTTCCTGCAGAAAACTTACAGGCTAAAGTATACATTAAAAAAAAATAATACACTGGGAGTGTGAACACAGCAAAAAATACGTATAGTATTTTATTTGAGCAAGTAGTCAATGTTTTGTAGACTAACCCAGCACCATTCACTGTTGGGTTCATTAATTACATCCACTAATTTTGTAGTCCTTGTTCCTGGTACTGAGCACTTATTCATGCATGTTCAGCCACAGTAAAGTCAATGAGATTGCTTGTGACTTTGAGCACACCAGCGGAAGGGCTGTCCCAGCTAATGCCGCAATTTAGAAAACTCAGCCTGCATTTTGATTACAACCCCCCCCATGCTCCCCTCTCATATCCCTCGCTTCAGGAACGTGGTCTTGGAGACAGTCTCTTGTGGCCCTGCCATTGCCACCCTGGTTTCTGAGAGTCCTCCGATCACGCACCAGCTCCATCACAGACACACTCAGCCACACTCACCTTCAGCTTCAATCATGCCCTCGTCCCTCTGCTAACATGTACTCACTCAGACACTTTCACATTTGGTTATATACCCAACTCCTGGCACTCACATCCAGTTATGATCAGAGTGTTACACCCACACTTAATTACAATCACACCCTCACACTCCCCATTCAGTTACACCACCAGTGCTGCCCACATCCCGTCCCCCCGCCCCCCATTTATAATCACATGTGATTAAACCTGCAATTCTGCACCTACGGTATAATCCTTCACTGGCATTCGCATCCACTTATGCTCAACAGCCTTCACTGGGACGCACGTCTGCTCGTCACATTCATGCACGCATGGAAACACCAGATTTCTTCTTTCATCCTGACAGCAGAGTGGTTTTTAGTTTTTCTTTCAGCGACACAAAGAGAACCCACTTTTTGCCGAGGAACAGAATGACTTACTGTTCCTGTAGAATGTTGTCTTCCCAGAAAATCACCTTGAATCTTTATTCTATACCTCCTGAAGAATGTGTGCTGTGGATGGTTTTCTTTTAGTACCTAGCGGGAATGAAAATCAAGGTGCCATTTTACAAAATGCTCGGCACTTGAAACAAAAGACAGTTCTTAACCTAAAGAGATTAGGGCTGTATCTGTCTTTCAGCTGGAGAAGGTGACGGAGTTTCTTATGGAGGAATATTAAGGTCACCTACTCAATCCCCTGTTGCATTGATGGAAATGCTATGTTATGAAAGTAAATTACTGATGTTCCCTAACACATGGCCAACCACTCACCACTGCAATGACTGGCTGTCCAAGCAGTCTGCAGTCATTTGAGACGATCTGTCTGTATAGGCTCTTCTGCATGACTTCATGGCTGTCTTTTGCAGTTTGGTAATGGTGATGTGCAGGTGAAATGCTTCTTCTCCTAAAGCCAGCAAAAAGGTTGTTACGGTGACCATGGACCTCTGGTCTTCCTGATAGTAAGTCCCACCTCAGAAGTATGTGAAGCTCACACAAAAGATAAGAAATCGGGGCTGCTATGGGACTGTTTTCACTGGATACATTCAATTCCAGGAACACTAACCATAGTCATGAATAGTAATGAAAGGTCAGAAAGAAAAGAGGATAGAAAAAAGACTGTGTATAGATACTTTAGGGACATAAACAGAGCAAGCATCACCTGTACCAACCCATCTGCACCCACATGCACAGACGCTTTATTATTTTTTCCAGTATTTAAAACCCACAGTCAGTCTGAACCAGACTATAGAGGAAGCTCAGATAATCTGAAGTGATTTCTAAAGCAGGTTTTGATTTAGAAAGTTAAGGCAAAGCTCTGACTAAGCAGCCAAATCTCCAATCACATATTCCTGACAGAGACTTGGACTTGGGTTTTTTTAATCAAGACGTAAAATCCCAATGAAATTCACACCGGTTCTTCCAGAAGTAACAGCAGGGGGTGGGGGCAAAGAGAAAAAAAAAAATAAAAACAAAACCGAAACCACCCAAACCTAAAAAACACGCTGCAGGGTGAGACAGAGCCTATGGATAAGTGCCTGCTGCCACAATAGGATACACACGGCCTGTTCCAAGATGCCTTTGCAGGGAGCCAGCCCACAAATAAAGACAGACATGTGGTTTGGGGTTGAATCGGCCACTTTTTTATTAAATAAACAATTGATCCAAATCAAGTAACTCTAAATCATTTAGAAGGTCTTTGTTGATCCTGACCAGAACTAATATGTGCAGATAACCTGCACTTGGTCTTATAATTATCATTCCCTGCACGGCTGCCACCCCTCAGAAATCCCACTTCTGTGTATCTCGGGGAGGCAGGAGAGAAGATGAAAGAGATGATAGGAAGGGACACAAACAGGAGGAACAATCTCTTTTCATCATCCAAGCCTCTTAAGCAGTGTCTGAGTCTGAACAGATACAAATAGCAAAGGTGGGGGGGGACCAGTCTCAGCGTTACGGGGGTGGCACCCCTGTTCTGCACCCACCACCGCGTGTTGTGCCCAGGGTTTGACGCAGGGAGGACTAAAATACCATGACTGCTCCTACCGTAATTCTTGGTGAAGTTGACAGAAGGGGGTTAAGAAAAGTAAGAAGGGCAAAATGCATCCTGCCATTTGCTCATGGGAAGATTAAAAGCCAGATCTTTGACGCAACCTGATGACATTAAAGATGTTATTTCTAACATAAATAGTAATGCAACATAAGGAAATCAGAGGGTGTTTCACAACAGCAGTTGTCACAATTGACAAAGATCAAAAAGGCAACAGAGAAATAATATTTTGACCAAAAATCAGGCAATACTCTCCTGTTTGAAGAGGGTGAGATTAGGGCTGGGCTGCTGTGAATACTCCAGGTTCACTTGTGTGAATATTGTGGCTGCAGATAAGTTACTTTCCTCCAGTGTTCTTGGGTGACTTTTGTAAGTCAGAGACCTTTTTGGACAATATTTTTCAAAGCTGCTGTTGACTTCTTGCGCCTCATTCTTTTTCAGAACACTCATTATCTTGTCTAGACCGTGCTTTTGCCAGGAAAAGTTGGACCAGATGACCCTTGTGGTCCCTTCCAACCTGGCATTCTATGATTCTATAGCTTTAGCCCACCTTAGAGAACAAAACCCTTTTTTAAAAGACAGGTTAAATGTCACCACTCCATAGGACAGTTTTATGTGTCCTACAAAACTTGAAGCATTTTGGAAAATGCTATTTGATCTTGATGTAACTGAGATAATACTTGTGAGTTTCTGCCATACATAAGGGAAGGATTAGGGACAAAAAGCAACGATATGGGTTCAGAAGAGTGAAAAGCATGGTTACTATTAGATCATTTGCTACTAACATGAGAAAAATTTTAAGTGGTGTCACTGTCTAGGAGGTGTATTCTTCTTTTCAGCTGGTGATCGATCAGCACCTAGAGATGAAAGTGGTGTCAAAATATGGAAAATGCCTTCAGAGTAGTAGTAGTTTTCTGGAGACTTGATCCTGATGGGCTGGTCCCAGCCCTGAGGGTCCTTCAGGATCTCAGCAGAGTTCCTGTGGCACCATTGGCATCCTGGTGCTCAGTTAAACTTCTCTTGTAATTGTTTTTGTGGATTTACAACCAAAATGACCTAAATTTGATGTTTGTAGTAGGCTCATTTCCTATGGAGTAAAGGAAGGGAGAAAAAGCAAGCAGCACAATCTGTGTCATTATCAAAACCAAAATGATAACCAGAATAGAGCAGAGAGAAACTTCACAACAAAAAGATCCCAATTACGATTTTGGGTTTACACCTCTCGAACAGCTTGTGGGAAAATAGTATTAACGACAACAATAAACACAGGAGCAACAAAAAATGTGGGATCCCGATGCCTGTGCCCACAGTGAGAATAAAAAATGCAAAGCCTGGGCCACCTCGCCTTTAATTTCCTAACTGCTGTTTTGTAAGGCTGTGTCATGCTTCTCAGTTCAAACACGCTTTGGCTCTTTATTATTCATGGGCCTTTTTCTCAGTCAGTGGTGCTGAATAATAAAACAGCCCAGGATCAAATGGGCCAATTCTCCACGCCTGACACCAACTGCTACTGTTCGCTGGGCTCTGCCAAGCGTTGCCTCTGATAATGAGTGGGATTTGGTTAAACAGTAAATTAATGAATAATGAAATATCCAGGTTGATCAGTTAGAGAGCACGCTTGCTTTGCCCCCGGCCAAATGCTTGGGGCAGAAATTACTCTCAAACGGCACTTGCCTGTGTGCTGGGCTGGATAACTATTTTACAGCCTATTGCTTGACAGGATGTTGGGAAGGGGGCGAGGGGAAGGGGGGAGGTCGGGGGAGCAGAGCGGACAGGACAAGCTCCTTAACACCCCGCACGGAGGGGAGAAGGGGACAGTTTGGGGCTAGGCAGACCCTGCTTGGAGGGAGAGAGGGGTGCAGAGCTGAAGGAGCTCGGTATGAGGCTGGGGGAAGGATGAGCTCCCTCCTAGGTCATCCTCTCCCAACTTGACCCTGTCTGTCACTGGGAAAAAATAACTTTCTCACATGCCCCCCACATCAACTGTCAATTCTCGCCTTGCGTTACCCTTGTCCAAGTGTGTTTTTGAGGGGGGGGACACCCTCCTGGTAGGGGTTGTAGCCCCGACTGCAGAAAGAGCCTCTTGGAGCCCTGTGTGAGGTGGGGGTTTTGGCAAATAAAAGAGCCTGTGAAAGGCTGCCTGCATGGGCTGGGAGAGACGGAGAAAGCAATGCAGCAAGGAGAAAACAGCCCTGTAGCCTTCGTTTTCTGCACCGGGAGAGATAAGTAGCTGTAAAATATTTCCCGCAGGTCAGTAGCACAAGTTACATGTATGTACACAAACACACACGCACGATTCCTACAGCTGGGGGGGGAAGGGGGGAGGTGGGAAGCCCTACTTGACTTTTCACACCCATTCTCCAGAATTGCACAACGCCTCAGCCCAAGGTGTGGTTTTGGGGCGGGGGTATTGCTCCACGTTGGCGAGAAAACCGCTATAATTATCACTTTTTATCCAGCAAGGAAACCCTCTGTAACAAATATTCCCATATTCCCTTCCCCCTCCCCCACCTTTTTTGTTTTTATGATTATTCATTCCAAACTTTCCAAACAACCCCTCAACTTCCCAAGTCAGAGCAAGGAAGGGGGTGAGGGAAAAAAATGAAAGTAAAAATAAAAATTAAAAAAAAAGCATTAAAGGAGGGAGGAAGAAAAGGAAAAAAAAAACCCTCTGTTTCCAAAATGAGAGTTTACAGGTCTGGGTTGAGCCACTTTCGCTCGTCTCATGTCACTCCTAAGTTAAAGTTTAAAGAAACCTTTGAAGCGTAAGGGAGAAGGAGGTCCCTGCTACGCCTCGGCCATCGCCCCCGTCCTCCCCCGGCAGCTGCCGGGCGCAGGGAAAGCCTCCAGGCTCCGGCTGCCATGGCAAGGTCCCAGGAAAGCAAGGCTGGAGGGGTTGAAACGATCGTCTCCCTCGCTTTCTCAGTCTTCCTCACTCATCTGCCTTGCACAGGGTTTTCTGAGTATGAGGATGGGCACGGATGAACAGGCGGCTCTCCTGGACAGGTTAAAGCCGGTGTTTATTTTACTCGTCAAACACCACCATCTCCCACATTCGCTGCCAAATGTTAATATAAAACTCCAAAACTTTTCGTTTAAAAACATTTCGCTTCGTTCCTCCCTCCTCGCGCGAAACCAATTTTAAATAGATTTTCAAATCCAGCTCATTTCCGCGAAAAGCATTTAGCCAAAAATGTTTCCTAGCCCCATTTGCAGCTCTTCCGCTACCACCCCATTCCCATTGTCACCAGTTATTGTACTGTGTTTTTCTATACAGAGATGGAAAATAGGCTCTTTTTTTTTTCAGCCAAAGCAGGATCCACTCTGCACTGAAATAAAGCAGAATACAGGGGAAACCGGACCTTACTTTCTTCCCGATCGTTGCCCACAGCTTTACAGCTTTTGGAAAGAAATCCTGCATTTTTTTAGGGTTTTTGTTTGGTTGTGTGTTTTGTGTTTGGGGGTTTTTTGGATTGTTTTGTTTGTTTGTTTTTGGTTTTTTTTTGCTTTGCAGGCAACAGCAGTTTTCCGTCAAGTCACTGGGAGTTTTGCAGGAGGGAAGACTCTCAGGTGATGCTCTGTGCACCAAGAGCGAGATAAACTGTTGTTAGCGCTGGTTTCATGAGGCAAAAGATCCCCCCCTGGTACTTTGATGGATTTTTACGAGGAAAATAAACGTCCACACGCGTTTCATTCATCTTGGCGTTTTAAGCGAGTGAAACTACGGATATAATTACAATTGTACCCAATGCACTCTGTAAATCTCGACACGCGCTAATTTATCCCGTGGAAAGAACCAAACGGTTCTGCTTTGAAGTAAACGTTCCTCTGGACCTGAGGAGAGCATCCTCCTTGCACATTGGCAGAAGATGACGGCTACTCCGCGTACGCGGTTATTTAATAGCACTAATAATCACCGGCACAGCACCTCCCCACGCTGGGGGACTGGGGAGGACACATTGCACCGGGTAGAACTCAGGATAGTCTTTGCCTTTGCTTTAAAAACACCTTGCCAATTGTTAAACCTTGTTTTGTTTTGTTTTGTTTTTAAATTTTTGTTGTTATTGTTATTGTTGTTGTTGGGATTTTTCATTTGCCCCGTCCGGGGCAGATCCGGAGCAGGGGGGTAAAAGAATTATTATTGTTTCTGAATATTCGGATCAGAAATAGACAAACACACGCTCCTTTAATTTCAGTATTGTTTAGAGGAAGCTCCGAAGTAATTGCGGTAGATTCGGAATTGCGTGAGATTCTGTTTTATTTCCAGCTTCGTATTAAGGAAAGAGTATAGAGACACTCTTAACTCGTAGATCCCCAGAGATTTCCTTCTCTCCCAACCTCCCAGAAAGGTTCACAGGCAGAGGGGTGACTTGTTGGAAGGGAAATCAGGGCAGCCCTTCCTCCGCTGCCCGCCCCCCCCGCGGCCCCAACCTTCCCCGGGGCGCCGGATCAGGCCCAGGGCCCGGCTGTGGGACCCCGGGATCAGTGGGATGAGCGGAGAGCAGAGCCCTGCGCTGGGAGGGGCGGGGGGGGCACCGGGGAGGACCAGTCCTTTGCAGCGGCTGAGGTCTATTGCAGGGGTTTAATTCCGAAGGCAGAACCGAGGAGTATTTTTTTTTCCCTTAACTCGTGAAAGTCAGTCAGTGGTGTGCGAATGGGACCGACTCTGCACGACGAAGCGCACCTCCACACAGTTGTAACACGACATGTAACACAATGTCCTGGTACGAATGTGCACAGACACAGGCACATGTCCAGCTACAGGGAAAAAATGTGTGTGGATGCCTGTTTACGAGAGAGACAGAAAAAAAAAAAAAGGAATTCAGTGGATATATTGGTACTGGGGATTATTTAAGACATTTGACTAGTTCCATCATAGGGACACCAGATGTTATTTATGAGGTCTCGTATAAATGTTGGCCATACCATGCAGGTGGGGAGGGAAAAGGTGGGGGGGAAAGCAAAAGGAAGAAAGAAAAGAGTTCACCCCAAAGGGACGAAAGACAAAAAATGATATTTATGACTATATAAATCAAGGTGAAGTTTTGTAATGGAAACTAGAACTACCTAGAGTTTAAAAAAGAGACTGGGGCAAGGCAGGAGAGACGGAGAGAAGGTCCCCGCTGGTCATGACTGGGAAAGCAGATTATAACATCAGACCGGTGGGGAGGGGAAGTTTTGATGAGCTAGGTTACTGTTGCTATTCATTTATTTTTTAACCTTAGTTGGGGGAGAAGCTAGAACAGGAGAAAGATCTGGAGAGAGAGAGAGAAAGATAGAAGGAAAGAAGGAAAGAGAGAATGAGAGAGAGAAAGAGAGAAGGGAAGGAAGGAAGGAAGGAAGGAAGGAAGGAAGGAAGGAAGGAAGGAAGGAAGGAAGGAAGGAAGGAAGGAGGGAAGGAGGGAAGGAGGGAAGGAGGGAAGGAAGGAGAAAGAGAGAAAGAAAGAGAGAAAGAAGAAGAAAGAGAGAAAGAGAGAGAGAAAGAGAGAGAGAAAGAAAGAAAGAAAAAGAAAGAAAGAGAGGAAGAGAGGAAGAGAGGAAGAGAGGAAGAGAGGAAGAGAGGAAGAGAGAGAAGAGAGGAAGAGAGGAAGAGAGAAAGAGAGAAAGAAAGAAAGAAAGAAAGAAAGAAAGAAAGAAAGAAGAAGAAAGAAAGAAAGAAAGAAAGAAAGAAAGAAAGAAAGAAAGAAAGAAAGAAAGAAAGAAAGAAAGAAAGAAAGAAAGAAAGAAAGAAAGAAAGAAAGAAAGAAAGAAAGAAAGAAAGATTCTGATCTTAGCTTGTTGAAGACCTTTGGGAAAATGCAGTGGAGCAGAGAAGATCAGCAGGAATATTTCTTCTTTCCTGACACCACGTTTCCAGACCAACCGGTGTTGGACATCCCCCCCCACCCCCGAGCAGCAGCCGGGGGGAGCAGGAGGAGAACCCGGCCCCGGGGGAGGCAGGGCACACCGGCAGCCTCACGGAGCAGCTGACTGTACTGTATTATAAATATATACATCTCTGTGCTTTGAATTTACAACCTTGCCACTGTCGCCGGGAGCCTGGGAAAACGGGGGTGAGCCTTTCCTCGTCTCGTCGGGTCCCGTTTTAAAGGGAGTCCCCGGTTTCCACAGGCGGGTGCTTCTGTAGAGTTATAAAAGAGCTTTCCCTGATACGTTATTTTTTTTTTAATCCCCTTTTTACATAACTGTTGCACAGTTCTTGGACAACAGAGAAACTTCCTGATTCCACCCCCCCCCCCGGCCCCCAAACAACCCTCCCAGACTCCGCTGGGAACTGCGAGAGCTGTTTTGAAAGGTTTCATGCAAAACATATGCTCTCCTAAAAATAATATCACCGGCGCGATTAAAACAAAAGAAAACAAAACAAACCAAAAAAGCGTGGCACGCAGCTTGGCTTTTGGAAATCAGTGTCGTTGGTCTTCCCAGTGGGCATCCTTCACCCCACACCTGCCCACCCCTGGGTCAAAGGGGCTGGGGAGGGGAGGTCTGGGGGGCCTCCACTCTTCACCTTGCAAAGCCCCGGTAAAAAGGAGGAAAGGGGAGGTGAGGGGATTCCCTTTTCTCTTTTGCTTCTTGCACACACACCCCCCCACCTCGTCTTCCCCCTGCTCGGACCCTGGGCGCTGCTGCCCTCGCCCCCCCCCCCCTCCCCGCGCACCCATCCACCCACCCACCCACCCGCTCCCTCCATCCTGGGCCCCCCAAACTTGCTCCGGGCGTTTTTGCCATAGCACCACGGAGAGAAAGTAGGTCACGGCTGAATCCAAGCCTGGCTGAAGCCGAGGCAGCCGAGCCTCGAAAGCTTCCCCATAAAACAGACTTTGGGGTGGTCATTTGCAATGTTTTTTGGGGGGTTGTTTGGTTTTTTTATTATTATTATTTATGGTGATGATGATGATTTATTTTGGATACCTTGGGCGATGAGCTGAGTCGGCTCCTGTACTCCAAGCTGGAAGGAGAGGGAGAAGGGTGGTAGTTTGGGAGATGGAGGTGGGGGTGGATGTATTTTTTGCTCTTCTTCCACCCTCCTCCGAGAGAAATGCTAAGTTGCAAAAACCGATCCACCGCCTCTTACGACTCCTGCATCTCTCCGGCTGCCCTCTTAAACTACCGCTCTCTCTAAAACCCAACCCAGACAAGACTTCAGAGCGGGTATTTAACTAAAATAGTTCATTCACCGCAGTAAATGCGAGGCTTTAAACCGGTTTCCACCCTCAGGGCTCCCTGTTTGAGCACACGTGGGTGTTTGTTTTCAGGGTGACTGTGCGGAGGGTTAAATTGACAGTCCTTTACAGCCTCTGATTTACAGGCAAAAAAAAATAAATTGGTGCTTTCTATAACAACACCGACAAAAATAAATCCTGAGGCCCTAATCTGCGCCCCCTCCTCCTTCACCCACCCGCGGGGTTAACCCAGAGTCACTCCGGAGTGGCTCCTGGTTATCCCCGGGGCTCCGTATCTCCCCTCGTCTCTTCTTCATCAGTGGCGGTGACAAAGCTAAATAAAGCCGATTTGGGAACGGAGGATGGGGGGGGGGGGGGGGGGGGGATGGGCGGGGACATGGAGGAAGAAGTTGGTTTGGGGTTGAATATTTCCTTTTGCTAATTACTGGTGCTGCAAGTGTAGACCTGAAGGTAGAAAAATCATCCCGCGTTGTGAATACGAACATCAGTCCCGATCTGTATATAAGGGTGTGTGTATATATATATACACACACAAATATACGCACTCATAGCCACGTATACATAGGTGAAACGCACAGTAACAGTAACACAGCAGTGGAGGGAAAAAAAGCGTTTCTTGATATTAAAGGCTTACAAAAGATATTCTCTTAATGGCTAATAATTTGGAAAGAAAAAGAAGGTTTACTCCTAATTCAGCTGGTAAAAGCAAAATGAAACGAAAGCTCACGTTAACATGACATGAGGTTTATTATAGGTCTGCTTAGAATGAAGAGGTAAGAGTGGTAAAAATATGGACACTTTTGAGTCAGACAGAAATAAAATACCAACATTTCTGAGAAGCAATATTTATTGTCTTTTTTTTTTTTTTTTTTTTTTTTTTTTAATGTAGAGACATGTCCTGAATTTCCCCAAAGCCTAGATTGGGAAAATAAAGACTTCTTGGCGTTATAAGTAAATCCGTCTGCAGAATCGAAGCAGCACCAACATTCAAAAAAACTGAAGAGGAAAATACAACAAAACACAACAATCTCTTTTTTTTTTATTCTTATTATTTATGTAAATCAGGTCATCACTGGACAAGAAACCAATTTCTACCCATTACCATAACAGCTTGTCTATAAAGAACAGAAAAGATTCAGATAGGATACTATCTAGTCAAGCGGGATTTTTTTTGTTGGTTTTGTTTTTTTCTTTTTTGTTTGTTTTTTTCTTTTTTTACTTTTTGTGGTTTTTTTTCTTTTTTTAATTCCCCCACCCATTCACAGAGGTATAGATTCACAGATAAATAACCCAAAAACTACTTGCTCGCCATATTTACACATTCCCGTTAAATTAAGCATAAATAAATATATACAAACTCAATACTGAATGCCTCTCCGCATTTCTTCTCAGGAAGAGTCGATAAACTGATATTTCTCACTGCATGGTCAGATTTTTCAAGAAGAGGAGGTGAAAGGGATCGTTTGGGGCATAAAAGGAGATCTTTTTATTTATTTTTTCTTTCATCTTTCCAGTTTCTCATTCGCTTTTTCAGAGTTTTGCATTTGTTTGGGGTTTTGTGTGTTGTGGTTTGTTTTTTTTTTCCTTTATTTCTCGCTGGCACACAATGTTTCGTCTCTCTCGAAATGTTCAGGCGTTTGCCATGTGTTTGGGGATACTTTCTTTTCACTTTTTTTCCCTTTGTATAAGAAAATATACTATTTGTAAAAAGCCTGCGGTCTCTCTCACACAGGGAAGCCGGAGGGGAGGTGGGGGGGAGGCGGGGGTTGGCCGGATCGATCTTAACGGCAGCTGAAACGAGCACCAAATTCTCCGAGAAACGTATTAAAACAGAACCGAATAGGTCTGCGTGATAAACCGGTCCGAAGGAGATGAGGAGGGGAAGGGAATAAGCCCTTTGGGCACAGCTCAAGGTCTTAAAACCATCCTCCCCCCCCTCCCTCCCACCCAGCCCCAAATGCAAATTTGGGGGGTTTTGGGGGAGGTTGGTCTGGGATGCGAAGGGACTTGAAACAGCTTCTCACAGAGAATTTCTATTAGGTGGGACAAGACACCACCCGATTTTAAAGAAGGATTCCCATAAAATTGGCTTCTTGTTTCCGTCACACCTTGTGTGAATAACAACCGGGGGGAGGGGCGGGGGAAGTCAGGGAGCATACAAAATCAAAGATCTTTCCAACGGAAAATAGAGAATTGTTATTAAAAAAAAGCGAGACTAAGAATGAAATAAAATTTACAGCAACCCACCTGTTTGGTTTGAAAACAAACTTTTCACGGTCTCTCCTCAAACTTTTCCCTTGAGTTAAAAAGCAAAGCTGCCGTGTTAATCCTCCTGTTTATTGATTTATGATCCCGAGGAAACCAAATCTTTTAATAACTCAATTATCAGATAAACGTCTGAGGTGCCCTGCCAACACAAGTAGTCGGGCTGGGAAAGTGCAAGGGAGCAGGAAAATGCCTTCCAGCGGGAGGCTGAGTTTAGTTTTTGGGGGACCTCAGTCCTCAGCACTGATAGAAGCCACCAAGCAATGGATGTTGCCCTCTGGGACTGGCACTAGGCTAGGGGGAAGAACAGAAATGGCTATACTCCTATGCCATGTTTTCTCCCTGTTTGCATTTAAATCAGAAGCCTCGTGGATTTTGTTTCCATACTTTGTGGAAGAAACGAGGGGAGTCCCACCAAAATCAATAAGAATTTTACATCAGCCTTTATTTCGCCTGAGTGAAGCACAGCCTGGCTTTTGCAGTCTGTCTCTTCCAGGTAGAAGGCATGAGGGACAGGTCCAAAGTATACCAGGAGTTCACCTGAAATTCTTCCCTTAACCTTCCTGAGGTTTAGGTCCTGCTCCAGGCAACCAAACCTGCACCTAGGGGAGATTTCAGCAGCAGGATCAGGCCCTCACACATGTGTGTACCTGTGCACGTGTGTGTGCAGGTCTTTCCCCAAGAAGTTGCAAGTGGTTCCCTCTCCCCATAGACTCACAGTGGTGGTGGGATACTCTATACTGTCTTCTGCAGTTAAAAGGACCATCCCCAACATCCCCCCAAAGCTTTCATCTGGAAGCTCTGGGGTGGCATGGAGCAGGTCCCCATGTCCCTGCATGTGCAGCTGGGGAGGTGGAAGACTGAGAGCTAACTTGGGGTCTCCCTACAGTCTGAAGCCCCACTAGGATGGGTGGTGCTGGAGGGCTGGACCCAGGGGCTCCTCACAAAGGCTTTTTGTGGAGAGCAGGCAAAGCAACGTTCAACAATTTTTGCTCAGCTTCGATAAACAGAATAGTCTTGTCGGGAGATGCACTTTCAAGTAGTGCCATTCATTCCTCCCCAGATACACGCACACCTTCCCTTTCCCGCACACCACTGCTGGGGCATGCCCTGCACGGGAGCTTGGATAGTCCTTCCCCATGGGCCTGCTGAAATTGGGGGCGGCTGGCAACAGGTGGGCTGTGGAGGACCAGGAGCTGCCTAAGGGCTGCTTTTCAATCTGGGGGTCTCCAACCTACTGGTGGGGGATCCATGAGATCTACATCACCCAGGGTTCCATACCTCCTCTGGTGACATCAGCAGTGGCAAACCTGTTACCAAACCCACTGCCAAGGACCTGCCAGGATTGAAGGCTACCTCTAACACATCCCAGCAGCCCACGGAGAAGGCTGCTTGCCTCAGTTTCCCCCTTTTCTCATGTGAGGATCTCCACAGCATTCTGCCCCAGCAGGACCAAAGGTATATGACTGAGGAGCAGCTCCAGAAGGGTCAGTGCTCCTTGGGCCTGGATGGTTCCTGGGTTTCTATTGCCATACATGTGTCCAACTCACAGGTAGGGGACAAGAGCCAAGACCTTCTCTTGCTGCACAAAGATTTGAAAAGCAGAGCAGGGCCTCAGCTGTAGCCATTTCTCAAGTAGTTTAAAGACACTAAGGGTGACAGTCAAGAGGCTCGGTTGCTTTTTTTGTTTTAAGAAAAATTTGGTGGGGGATGTGGAGATTATTGCTGCATTACTTCTCCTCCACCATCCACTTTGGAAGGTGTCTAGAAACTAAAACAAGACTAAGGTTTCTCTTTTGTCTCTCTCTCCTTGTTTCGAGTTCAGGAGTGCCTGCTTGGGTGGGATTGAGTGTTGCAGCTTTAACAGGGATCCTGGGGTGGGGGGGCCTGACCCCACTGGAGTTTTGCCAGTGACTCCAGGAGATTTACCCACACCCAGTAACTGTTCTGACACAAGCAAAAAGATGTGTTAGTGCGCGAACCCTACCCCAGTGAGAAACACATGCAATTACCCAATACGGCAGAATCCAAACAGAAATTCATATCCTTACACTTCAGCATTATTTTTACCATCGAAGACAAATAAATGTATGTTAAAAAAAAAAAGAAAAAGGAAAGAAATCAGACTCCCCCTCCACCACCACCCCCCAAATCATATGCATAAGACATCCTGTCACACACCAAACCACCGAGAAAAACATTGGAGTTAAGAAAGATTTTTCCCCCTACCACACCAACTTGTTCTAAAGCAAGAGTCACAAGACTTTTTTTTTTAAAAAAAAAAAAAAAAAAAAAAAAGCTTTCTGAGACAAACAGATTTCCTCAGACTGAGCTCAGAAATCAGGATATTCCCTGGCAAACCCTCCCCACTCCCATCACGAGGAGCCAGCTCACATGGCAACCCTTTCCTCCCTGGGTACAAAACCCTTGTGCCAAGCAAGCGCGGTAACATTCAACACAGCTCTTATTTTCCTTGTGATATTACACCTTGATTTCAACTTAGATATTTTTTTTTTATCTCATTCAAATTATTCCCTTTGAGCTTCTTTAAAGAAGTGCACCTACAGAATTCAGAAACAACTGGCTTTGATTTGAAAAAGCAAAAAAAAAAAAAAAGAAAGAAGTATCAGAATATCAGAATTGTGGATTTTTTTTCTCTGTACCTGATATATTGTGTAGGGATCTCTAGTCCTCTTTGAAGAAGCTCATAAGCCAAGCGGGCAAAGCTTTAGGAAACAGAAGAAAATAAAATAGTGCATACTCCTGAGAAAGAATTACATACTCATATCACTCATTTTTTTTTGTTGTTGTTAACAGTTCTTTAAAAATGGGGGAAGATATCTCTCACACACACTACTCAAGGAAATTAAGGACTGAAACATTGGCATAGTTAGGAATATAAAACTCCCTAGAGAAAAAGAGGAGATCTCAGAAAATTAAGAAATCAGATAGCGCTGACGTTTCACCAGACCTTACTTTCAAATTTTGCAACCCATTATAGACAAGGCATTTTACCGTCAAAGGCAAGTACTAAATTACAAAGGTATGTTTGCATGCATGAATATGTGTGGCTACACACACATATTAAAAATATATATATGTATATATTCATATATATACATATATATACAAACATACACAGGATACACACGCACCCCTGTCAAGTTATGTGTGTGCATACGCATATGCACACACATATGCACACACACGCCCATACACACCTGTAAACGCTGGTAATCTAAACAGAGAGTCTGTCTAGACCAGGAAAAAAAAACAAAAAAAGTTCTTAAAAAATAGAGTTAGCTAATTTGACTGAGATACGACGACTTGAAACGTCCCCTCTAATGGCATCTAATGTTAAACCGCTGCCATAAATGCAGCTCCAACTGGCTGGTGTTGGTGGCTTCGTGAGAGGTGTGCGCTCGCTTCCCCTCCTTTCCTAGTCTAGACAGAACCAGGGGGTTGAGATGGGATGGGAAGAGTCGGGATGGGAAGATGAGGCGATGAGGTTGCTCAGAAAGGAGCGCTCTGGAAGATCGTTTTAACTAGGGTGGAGACAGGACGTCGTTCAAAAAAAAAAAAAAAAGAATAAAATAAAAATAATAGCAAGACAGACCGTGCAGCTCAAGAAATCAAAGCACTGACACCAAAAATGTTTCTCCAATTTCTTCCAATAAGTTATTCATTTCTTTCTTTTATTATTATTATTAATTATTATTATATTCCCCTCCCCCCCAATCATTATTTAAAAAATGTGAAAGAACAGAAGTGGGAAAAAAATCCTGGTGGTTGTCTTCACATGTTCCTGGCAAGAGACTCTGAACCACTGGTCTTGCGCCATTGTGCTCCTCTGATCTTAAATTATTGTCTTTCTTTTATTATTATTATTATTTTTATTATTATTATTATTTTTTCCTACCTAATAGAATTCTTCCAAAGCCCAATCCAATATTTTTAAAGCTAAAATTAAGACGGTTTTGTTTTAAAAGATTATCTCTCTCTCTTTTCTCCTTTTATTTATTTAACTTTTTTCTTTTCCTTTCCTTTTTTTTTTCTCCCTCTCTCTCTCTCTCTCATTTTCTGTGTTTCTCTTCCTTGTCTCCAGTTTTACTACCTGGTCCTTCGCCAGATGTGTGCCTGTTAGCAGTGTTGTTGTTCAAGAACATCTTGTCCATGCCTTTGAGAGCTTCAGTCAGGTAGTTTTGAAGGGCCGTGAGGGCAGCACAGATAGCGGGGGCCCCAAAGCCGTGGGTGATGAGGCTGAAGTGAGTCAAGCAGCTCTGAATGCCAGGTTCCAAAATAGGGGTGGGCCGGCTGTTTCCAATGGGCGTCCTGTCCTGGGCCAAGAGATCTGTAAATTCTTTACAAAGTTGCCTGCATGGAAGAAACAAAGACAAAGAGAGGACAAAAGAAAGAGAAAAACCGTGGTTAGGCTCATGCCACACTTCTCCAAGACAGCCAAGGTTTAAAGAAGGGGCAGGTTCAGGCCAAAGCTGATCCCCCAGACCCAGAGTAGGACCTTTTTGCCACCTTCCTTTTCCCCAATAGTGCTCGGGGACTGGCCATGGTGAGCCAGCAGCTCCCTGCTCAGGATGATGTTCTTCAGGAAAGAGGTTTCTGCAAATGCAGGACAACACTGGGTCTGGAGATAAAAATATCTCCCACAGAGACAGGATGCGCGGATATTTAGATTGGATATTAGGAAAAATTTCTTCAGTGAAGAGGTTGTCAAGCATTAGAACAGGCTGCCCAGGAAGGCAGTTGAATCGCCATGCCTGGAGGTATTTAAAAGATGCTTAGATATGGCACTTAGGGATATGGTTTAGTGGTGGACTTGGCTGTGCTGGGTTGATGGTTGGGCATGATGATCTTAAAGGTCTTTTCCAACCTAAATGATTCCATGATTCTGAAGCACTGTAAAAACCCAGCTTTGCTCGGTGGCTCTAGAAACAACCAGACTGAAAGGGAGACGTGCCAACCACCCATCTTCCTGGTGGCCTGATGAAGCTGGTCCCACCAATGCTGCAGGAAAGCACAACTGTGAGAGGTACTGGGTGGCACAGGGACATGGTGCAGGGAAGGGCCAAATTGGAGTCTCCTCTGAGGCTGCTCAGGCTGGGCCACTTTGTTGAGAAAGATTGTGACTTTAGGACTCCATGCTGGCTTATTCACTTCATGAGGAGCAAAGCTAATGTTTCCTATTTTATTTTTGGGGGTGGCATCCCAGTTAACACATCAGAGTTGACATCTGGCTCTTGTTTGTTTGCCCACATCTTTGAAAAATCAGATTTGATTTTCATAATGAATTCCCCCACACACTTTCTTTTGCTTTGCTCTGGTCCAAAAAAGCCTTCAAGTCAACAAGTGCCCGGGCAATGTAGAAACACTAGAGGTTGGTGCCATTCCCAAAGGAATAGTTTCTTTGAGACAGATGCCTACCCAGAGACTGGAGAAAAAAGGGCTTGGAATTAAAAAAAAAAAAAATGGAAAGAAAAAAAGAAGCCCTTAAAAAAGGCGTTCAGCTCTCATCCTCTGAAATTCTCTGAAATTCCCAGTGGGTTAAAGGTTTCAGAGGGTGGGGAAAGATAAAGGTCTACTTCTATGTGTATTATCCATTAAGAAAGTGCAAGAGAGGAAACTTTGAATTTGGAGAACAAACAGTAATGAGTCCGACATTTTACATCTTCAAAGAGCAAAGCAGGGTCTGCGAGCAATTAAAGTTCTGGGACATTAATATCTTCTGACCCTGCGGAAAAGGGCAATCAAATTCCAATCACGTCTAAAAAACATCTGGACAAATTTGAGCAAATGATTTCTCAACCCTCCATATATTTCTTTAAATTACACTGTCATCGGAGGCAAGCCACGTCCCAGAGCATGAAATAAATGAGAGCTGTTTGGGATGGTATTTTTTTCTTTCTTTCTTTTTTTTTTCTTCCCTTTTTTGCTGGATAGATGGAGATGTGTGGAGACACACAGCACCCACTGCCGAGGACCCGAGCAAACTATGAAGCACTCAGTAGCCTGGGAGGCACAGCCAAGTGTAAATCGACCAGACCAAAGACCATTAACAGTACACAGTACATGGTGGGAGGGTTCATTTCGTTTTCTTTTTTTTTTTTTTCTCCCTTTTTTTTTTTTTTTAATTACACCGCGTGGAAAAAATACTGCAATTTGGTAGCAGACAAACAGGTGTGTGCAAGCAGCAGGAGGGACAGACAGACATGCTGTGGAAGCAAAATATAGATTTTTGGTCCCCTTTGCATAAAGATTTTTTAAACAGGGGTGGCTTGGAAACGAAGTACGGTAGCTAGGGGACAGTCGCCTACTTCCACCACAGGGACAGTAGAGGATGCAGAGGCTATAGGGTCTACTCTATAGGGCAATACGAGCATCCTTTGCCAGGTATAATTTGGGGACTGGAAACTCCGCCTGCTTTCCAAACGAGCTCAAACGAAGGGTTTAAGGAGGTGGGGGGGAGGATTTTCTCGGGGGAGGGCAGAAGGAAGGGGGTTCATCAACTTCGCACTCACTTTGTAGCAAGCAGCATGTTTTTCCTGGAGTGGAGGTCGCTGGGGTCCGTGTGCTGTCTGTTCAGGTACTCAGAAACAGCTTTGGCTGGGAATTCCGTTTCGCAGATGTACCCAAAATCCCGAGCTAAATGAACGGCCTCACCTGGAGGGAATGAGAGGGACATTAACACCTCCGGGCCGCTCCAGGCACTGCCGGCCCCAGGATGGGCTGCTCCCACCGCTCCCTCCGGGAGAGACCAGCTCCTTCGGGTGCGTTTTAGAAACCTTCTAACATCCCTTGCCCCTTAGGGACAGGTTCCAGGTATATGTTTTCCCTCCAGAAGCCCTATTGTGGGGGCAGAAGTAAGTGGATGGGACAGATTTTCAGTGGATGAGGTTTGTCTTTGCGACAATGCACTTGGGGTGGTGTGTGCACATGCAGCTGATTGTGCAGAACTGTGGGAAAAGTACACACACATACACATACACACGCATAACACACACACACTTTCAAATGAACTGGGCCAAAAAAAAAAAAAAGCAAGGGGAAACTTAAATCCCGAAAGACAGAATGATACAAACTTCCTTTACAACATTCCTGCTTCAATACACCAGATCACTGACCAAAATTTTACAGATGGACATAATGACAATTCTTTGTGGGACATTATATACACACTTGGTTACACAGACACACAGAGCTCTTGCATCATCACAATTATCTCCACATCTGTAAAATGATGGAGATAACTGCATTTGGTTCCATGGACATTATTACTTTCTTAACTGACCATCGTGCAACAGGAACTCCTCTCTGCCCGGTGGAAGGATAGCAACTAATGGCAACCTTTTTTTCTGTGAAAAATAATAATTATTCTAATTCTAATTGTCTCTTTTCCTGTCTGTCTGGTTTCAGGTTTCTTGCCTCCAGAGGTTCGTGTCATCCAGCTCCTACTGATGTACTTCATGCCACATGAAGAAGACAGTAGCTGCAGAAAGGAGGAAAAGACGAAGAGGGGGGAGGAAAAATCCTCAGACTCTAGGGGGATTCCACCAGATTATAGCTCAGCCCCTCCAGAATAAAGCATTAAACCCTTTAAAGCACCGCCTGAGGGACCAGGGGGAAGATTTCCAACACGCAAAACAGATATGTCTAATAACTCCAGGACCACATTATTTTTAACGATCAGGAGTTGCTTTCCAACGTCATCTTCTGCTTTCCAAGGCTTCTCGCTAATCACCAACCCGCTTAATGAAAGTGAAGGCAGCCGGCGGAGCCCCGGGGGGTCCGCGTCGCGGTCACCCCGCGCCGGGCAGAGTCCCCCCCGGGCATCACTCGGGTAATCCCTGTCGGGGCTGGCCGGAGCCTTTCTGCTCACGGCGATACAACAGCAGCTAAAGCCAGGCTGGTGGCAGGAAAAGAAAAAAAAAAATAATAAAAAAAAAGATAAATCTCCAGCAGGTGCAGCTTCTTCCAAAAGGAGGGATCTCTCTCTCAGGGGAAACTGTTGATTTGTAAGGAAATCAGGGAGAGGAGGGTAATGTACACCTTACTACACGCTTAATATAGATTTTAGCATCACTATATAACCGCACAAGCTTTTGAAGCTCAAGCCAGCTTCGGGGAAGGGCTAATGTTGCTGTGAGGAGGGTGCGCCGGTTTTTACACACGCAGCGGGGGTGAAACTGCACTAATCCCGGTGTTAAAGGACAGTTGTCACACCCGGAACGCTCCACGTCACCTATAGCGCGACCCTATATCCGTAACCTACATAACGGCATAACCCATATGCCAGTACCAGGAGGAGCATCCTTTCCATCAGTCTTTTTGCGAGCCTGCCTTCAGCTCTGCATGCGGTAAACTCTTATCGCTCCCATAACTCAATCAAAAGAGTTGAAAAGTTAATATCTAGCACAAATGTTTATGCCTGCTTATATGCAGAAGAGATAAGTGGATTATTTATACGCCTCTCGGTGTGTATGTGTAATGTAGATACATATAATTCATAATTGCATCCATACTATTCCGGTTATGTTTCTTGGAGAAGGTCCAAATTCTTTTAGCACATATCCTAAACATATTAGTGGCTCTAAACTTTACTTTTCAATACCGTAACAATAAATCAAAGAAACACGACAAACACACCAAAATGGCATTAGTTGACTTGAAATGAGGTGAAACTTCAGTCTCCCCTCCCATCTCGCCTTCCTCAGGAACAGCTTGTCTCTTTGTTCAGTTCCAACCACGTTAAGGTAAACCGCGCTCCGCGACGCTTAAATGGCTTTGCTTTCTTTAAAAAAAAAATTAAAAATTGTATTATTTTTCCTCACTGAGCGTCCTGTAGTGGCCTTAAATAAGCTCGGGAGGAGCGAATTAGGGGGAAGATGGAGTAGACATGGAGTCGGACAGCACAATAGCAATGGGGAATGGGACTGCCCTGAGGAATCACACACATATATACACACAAATACACACAACCTCATTCTTGCCACCAAGAGGGATCAGTGACCCTCGAGCTAGTGATTTCATTTTGGGGAATGGCATCTGTAACCGTGCCGGTGTTCATTCATCCTAACCCGCCCTGAATTTCACCTCTGCAAGGTTTTCCCACCTGATCCCGAAAGTTGGAGTGTTGTTTTTTTGTTTTTTTGTTTTTTTTTTTTTCCTTTTTTGGTTCGTAAAATGTCAGACAGGAGTTCAGAGCAGGCAGGGGTGTGAAGGGAGCTGCGACCTCGGCTTACCTTCCACCAGGGACGTGAGTAAAGTGACATTTGCGGCCTTACGCCTGCCGGCTGGTAAATTCAAACCGATTTTTTCTAGCCTTTCTCGCAAAGATCTCCCCCCGTTTTTCGATTTGGCTCTAGAATTGCAAAGAAATTAACATCGTGATTAACCCCGCAGTGTTCCTGGAAGAAACGTTTAGTCTGTGCAGTCAGTGGAGCCTGGGAGGGTTTTCACTCGACGTGAAGGACTTTGGGGGTGTTGATTTCTGCTCGGGTTTGCTGCTATTTGCTTAATTTCTCCCAGGGGTGGGAGTGGGGATGAACCCACTTTTCTCCCTATTTTATCCAGGGAAATCAATTAATGCTAGACAGCAATAATTAATGGATAGGGTTCTGATCTAGAGAGCAAATGGGTTGCTATTACATGACATCAATTCGTATTAGGATGAAGTGAGGAGATGGGTAGAAAGGTAGAGGAGGAGAATTAAATCCTCCGTTCTCCCAGGAAAGTGCCAGAATGGTAAGAAGAAAGGCGGGGAGGGAACACAAAACTGAAAGGCTCGAAGGGAGAATGTGTGTGCCTGTGGATAAACAGAAAAGGAGGAAAACATTTATGAAACTTCAGGAACCATTTCGTGCGTGGGTGTGTGCTCTTATGCGGAAAGGCGATGCTGAGGGGAAGAGCTCACCTGAAGGGGAACTGAGTGCCTGAAGGAAGATTTGAGTATCTGTCGGAGGTTACTGATAAGGACAATAAAAGGCTGAGTGAGCTATAGGTGGGAAATACAGAGCTATTGTTCGGAAGCCTATACATATGTAAACCCCCAGGGATGAAATCTTACCACCTGCGAAATCGGGGAGAGTTTTAGCACGAAGACCGAAGTCCACCTCAAATATCTCTTAGTCCTTACTTAAAATTTGTTTAAGAATTAGCAGTCACACTTAGCGAAAGGAAATCAGGAACAACAGAGAAGCCAGACTGGCCTCCCACTATTTTATACCAACGTAAATAGGGCTAGATGGTAGAATTGCAAGAAAGCAGCTTTCTATATTTCATCTGCTCTGAAACAAAAGCTTGTCTAAAATTTAGATTCAAGATAGGAACTGAGGTCAGCAGTAGCCAATGATTATGGCTTGGGCCATCTCCAGAAATCCACTGAAGTTCAATAATGATGTTGCTTTACCTTGATAATTATATTTTCTACAGTGTATCTCTCGGATGTTCTCCCTGCTCCATTTGTAGTTGTACAGAGTGAGCAGGCAGGTTAGCATCTGTAAGTAAAAATCTCTGCTGCTCTCCCTGGCAAGGATCACAGCTGAACAATGATTACAGACATTCACGTGGAACAGCATCTATTTTAGGAGACCCTAATTCTCACGTGTATTTTTGGGTGGCTGACTGCATGTAGCAGGACTTTCCCCCTCCTCTCCAGACACGGAGCTGGAGCCCCTGACGTCACCACAGAATTTTTTTTTTTTGCAGTGGGGGGACCAAAACAAACATCAACTCCATTTTAAAACACCTTGGAAGTCAACCTTGCCCAATCACTGCTACAGGGGTTGGCAAGATATTTCCTCCCATAAGATTAGCAACTTTTAAAGATGAGCTGAAATTTATTCAGGGCCAAATTAGTTGCATTTGTTTCTGTCTCAAATTTATCTTTATTTTCCAGTTTGGCGTATACGTCACATGTAGGAAATGAAGCCTTATCCCCTCAGCTTTCCATTGGCTTAAGTGAACTGGTACCTCATAGTCTATAATGACTCCTTCCCTGTTCTGACTGGCGATAGAGCCTGAGCTCACCTCTCTTACAGACAAGTCATACTGACAAGTCACAGTCCTTCAGTCACTGTCAAGAAGATAAAGGCCTTTCTCCCTGATAGTCTTTCCACCTGATGACCTCCGATCTTAAATTCCTGTTGCTGGTACCTAAAAGCACAATCTCCCACTGGATATGATGGAGTTGCAACCAGGCCTCCAGGTTATCCTTCGCTCCTCATTTTTCTCAGTACTAGTAATGAGGTCTTCATCAAAATGCCCCAGCACATTAGTGGGTGATTTGCACAAATGTTAAACAGCAAAGGCCTGAAGACCAACTGTGAATAATTCCTTTAGCAACCTTCTCTAGATGAAGCACTAAGTTTCTGACTTTCAAAGCTATCTGTTGTTGACTTTTCTTTAGTCAGGTACTTACCTACCTTACAGGTTGCCTATTAATCCCCTAGCAATTTCAATAATGTCCTCTGTGGTCCCATGTTAATTGCCTTATCAAGGAACCTCACAGATTTCTCTAGGAAATCCCTGGAAATACATCAGATCCTGAAATACATCAGGTTCATCCTGTAACATATAACTGCCACGTGCCCATCATGGAATTTTATTTTGTCCATTTGCTAAGAAAGAAATGCAAGGAGGAGAAAAGACAGAAAGTGTGTGCATGTACAAGACTGAAAAAACTTCTTGTCTCAGTTCCTCCAGTTTGGGATGCTTTGATAGAAAATGTACAAGGCCAAATCGTTCTCTAGTCTCCACACGTTCATCTCAGTGCCTGAATACAGCCTATTTTCATCTTACCCTGAACATTACTTGCATGGGATGACCATAAGATTAAGGCATAATTGCAATCAACTTTACCATTGACCAAACATTTCTGGTGCATACATGGATGCCCACACATGGGCACATTCACACACTCGCCCCAGCCTCTTACCTTCTAAGTACTCCTCCTAGGAGGGATGCATTCAGACACTCTGGAGGAGAAAGGCGCCTTTGAACTTCTCCCACAGTTACTTTATACTTTGAAGTTGAACTAAGCAAAGACAAGCGGCCAGGTACAGAGCAAAACACCTCTCCGGTATTGACTGAAATTCCACCCAGGAAGCCATCTTTATTCATCATCAAAGAAGTAACAGATTTTGGAGGAACCGGAACTGGAGGAAGAAAAGGGGAAGAGGGGAGAAAGAAAACGTCATGCCACGAAGGAGTACAGGACAACCACAGTCTCTCTGACATGCACAGAACAGCAAAATGAAAGGGAATTTTGAATTTCTGGCTACTTCCAGCAACCTAAAGGGTGCTGCTCCCCCAACCTCTAGGAAACCACTCCATGAATGATGGATGGAGAGAAGGGTGGTGCATTACAGCCTCTATGCAGGGTTTGATCATTGGGAAATAAAATACATATTGGCAAGCACCTGGCAACTTCCGGGTTTGAGCCTGTGTCTCACCCAGAGCCCCCCGATGCCTTTTGTACAACGGACAGCGCCTTTCTGGAGGGGAAAAAAAAAGGAAAATTTACTTTTTTTTTGCTAATGTTTCCATTACTGCTAAGCTGAGCCAGGAATAAATTCACTAGACGAAGGGAGTTGCTGTCTTAAATAAGTATCGAGGCTGGAGGATACAGCAACCAGAAGACAGCTCTGTTATTGCTTTGTGTTTTTATTAAGTCTGGTTTATGAAATAAAATGAGTCTTTTCCTTCAGAAAAATGAACACCAGAAAAAAAAAAAAAATCCGATCTAACCATGGTGTTCTTCACATTGTGCTGTCCATGAAGTAGTGGGAACTCTCTCACCACTAAATAAAGCTGATCTAGTTACTGAAACACATATTTAAAGGAAGTTGGGGGGGGGAAAACAAAACAAAACAGAACAAAACAATAAAGCAAAACTAAACAAAATAAAATCATGACATTCTGTCCACGATAAAACGAAGTATTTCTTTTCTCTGAGAAACTAGTGAGGCTATTTTAAGAGTAACCAAGGGGATTATAATGAACAAATTCCTATAATAGCAACCAGACACACTCAGAAATAAACAAACAAAAAAAAAAATTGGCGAAACTAAAAATGAGAGCAACTCCCCCGTGACATGAATTTTGTTTACAAATGAACTTAAATAGCTCCCTCATAATTGTGTGTAACCGTTATGATTTACAGCAGGTGCTCTAATCAATCAACCAATCACTTTAATTTATAGGGAGCCTCGCTGCATTTTCCCAGTTGTTTCATTTCTGCAAGTAATTGATAACAAACCGTACTTAAGGTATGTTTTATGCAGGAGTTAATAAGAGCTGACAGCTGCTACTGCTGCTTCCTCTCGGAATCGCGGCAACACGCCTTTCCTTATAGAAAATATACTCCGAAATTGTTTTTTTTTTGCTGGTGGGAGAGCCCTGGCAGTCCAGCGGGCATGTTTCAGAGGAGAAGACTAATTGATTACACACCCTCGTCGAGCAGATACTACTTCACAGCCTCCCATTTCCACTCAATCAATTGCAAAACCAATTCGGCAAATAATAGGGTTCTATTATGCACATATGCCAGCTATTTAGGTAGTTATAATACATGTCAGTTAAGTCATAAAAAACCCTGTTTATTTGCAACATATCTGGAGAATCAAACCATTAGGGTTGAGGGGATATTTAAGTCGTCTGGAGCTGCTAAACAATAAGATCGGGTATCCTAATATATTACCAAGTGCTAACTACTGGGCAATTGCCAATTTTATAACCTCAGTGTATGGAATAGACACAACCGTGTTTCACTGTTTTTATTACAGATCATTTCCTACTGCCAGACCAGACCCCCACAATAAAAGCTCTATAACAGCTAAAAACCAAAAGGCATGTCGATTTTAGATATACATATTGCTTGATACGCCTTGTATATAGTCTCCAGTATAAACAAATTATTTTGAGTGGCTTTACTTCAGGGAATCGGAAAGTGAAATGGATTCCTATTTCTCTGTTATTTTTAGTTAGGCGCTTTATGCAGCTCATAAAGGCGGTTTCAAATAGTTTGAGAACGACACAGAAACAGTTATAAAAGAGTTAGAGGCCCGCTCCTGCTCTCGTTGCTATTAATAGGAATTTTTTTTGCCATTGATTCTGTAGGAAAAGACTCGTTTGGGGCATCAGAGGTAGTACTGGCAGAGAAAAAAAAGTGTCTCTTTCTCTTCCCCCACTACATATAGATATATCACTTATTTCATGCATGATGTTCTGCAACGTTATTCGAGTGAAGCATCAGGAAAAAAAGTTGTGTTTGGTTTGTTTGTTTGTTTGTTTGTTTGTTTAAAAAAAAAAGTGCTAGATTAAAGCAGTGCCACCAGCCAGGTTTTCATGACTGGCATTTTTTCTTCGGCCAAACACAAGGGCTCAGTGGTTCGAGTACACCTTTAGAGTGGCTATATTTAGTGACCAGTTTATCAGGTCTCTGTCCAGTGAACTGAGAAATTAAACAAGAGGCAGCAATTCCAGGACCATCTGATCTTAGTCCAAACTCACTAAAGGGAGAGGGACCCGTGCAATGCTTAAATGTACCTCGCCCTGCTCGCTTTGGCCTTTTGGAGTACTCATTACATTAGTCAGCCTTTGAAATACGGATTTTCACGTGCTCAGTATTATTTTTTTTTTTCCCTTGCAAATTGCTTTTGGGAGCCAGGGTCTCTCCCTTCCCTGCTATGCTGAGAACTGCTCAGCTTCTCTTCCCACCACTGCCTCCACGAAAAGGACCATATGAAGATACCCAGGAGTTTAATAACTCTAAACATATTTTAGAAGCTTGCCAGGCGGTGTAAGCATATCTATTGCAATTTCATAGCTTCAGAGAGATGTATTCTATCTAGACTCTATATCTTCTGTAAATTACCTAATGCTGCCTCAAAAAAGTGTTTGCCATGGAATGAATTATCTCTATCTATATCATATCTATATGTTTATCATGGCTATAGCTTCTCAGATATAGCCCAGACATCACCAGAGATTATAACGTGGAGGGTTTAGTGGGTGAAGACGTCCGTGTGTGCAGCTGCATGTGTCAAATCCCTGCCTGTGTGTAAATAAACTGTAATGCACATATTTTAACCGATGTCAACTTTCCCAGTTGGTTAGGGATTGCCATAACTGCTGAAATAATACAGAATAACACACAGAGATATACACAGCGTCCCCCCCACTTCTGCTTTAACTTTATCCCATTTACTTGTTGTTATCCCGAGCAGAAACTATTCGATTTTCTTTCACTCACAAACTGCTGTGTGTGTGTGAGCACTCACAAACACACAATTTCCCCCTGCCAAAATCTCTGCCTTCTCTCTTTATTTGTATTTCCTTATTTTTCTCTCCCTTTCTCCTTTTCTGTCCCTTTCTCTCTCTCTTTATCTTTCTTTCTCTCTCTCTTTTTTTTTTTTTTTTTTTTAATATATCTTTCTCCTCCTGTGGTTACTTCCAGCCTCTTTGTCATTTCTCCCCCTTCCATTTCTCTTCAGCTTATCAATAAACCGGGAGAGCAACAGTAGCCGCTTGATTTGTTAGTAATTATAAGCATACTGCTCCTGCAAACGGGATCTCTAGATGAGTGAGATCGCTTTAAAACGACAGCAGGAAATGGTGGGGAAATGGAGCATGGCGAAACTCAGCGTGAAGCTTTCAGTTCTTTACATGTTTACAATTTTCTGTGCATACATTAAGTCTTAGGGCTTGGGTTGGTTTTTTGTTGTTTTTTTTTTTTTTTTTTTTTTCCGCGGTGGTGGCGGTTTTCTGTTGGATTGCTCTCCAGAAACGCGTGAAAACGCGCACAAATGCACACGGACAAGAGGAAATGGAATAAAAGGGCATTTCAACACCACTCAAAACAAACAGATAGATCGGATTATGTCCTGAAAATAGCTTAATAACGAGGCTCTAAGATATGGATATGGTTGCAATAACCCTGGTGAATAACATGATAGTGGACCAGTCAATCAATCAATTAATCAGAAGAAATATTTCTTATATTTCTTACTAACAAACGTCACGGACAAACTTATTCCTAATGAAGTATCAAACTGCCTTAAAATCTTTTTATCTGCCTACTGGGCCTGAAATGAGTAAAAAAGTTCTATGTCCATTATAACACCAGGACTTTGTTGTTAATGATGATTTGGTCTGACTTTATAGCCTAGAAAGTCCAGGGACAAGATCTTACCAATTGCCACTAAAAAAGCCCATTCTTATTTTAATGAATAAATACAGCAAGTGTGCGTTCATGTCCCCTTATCTCCTGTCCCTCTCCTCCTCTTCCCCCCTCCCTCTCCTCCACCGCAGTCCCTTTCCCCTGAAAACCGGGAGTGAATTTCAAAGTGAAATGTATTCCCTCCAAATTGTTTCGCGTTCAATTAAAGGGGATCATAAGGTTCAATGGGTAATGCAGGAAAAAGCACGGAACTGCGTGGCAGCGAAGCAACATCTCCAATTCCCAGATCTATCACCTGAAAAGCTGAGGCCAGAGTGATTTCCAGTTAATCATTTATCCGGCTACTTCAAGAAGAGGTGGGGAGGAATCTTATGCTGTATTATTGAGAGCTTTAAAAAATATTTAGACACCTCCTTTCGCGTGTTTCTTTAAAATAGTATGAACAATAGAGTGTTTGCAAGGAGACAATGAATGAAGGTGTTAGGGTTAAAGTGGCCTTTCGTGCTAAATCAGATGTGAGTGCGCAGGCGATCGTCAGACACAGCTGAAAGTAAATAAATACATCAGGATAATTTTAAGGTCACTGACTGTGCCCCAGAGTCACAAAAAATTAACTTGGGACTCGGGCCACGCAAGATTTTGCAAGATGACAACTTCTTTCGCCATCGACAGTGCCAAGCAAATTTCAGATGAGCAGTTGACAAGGGGACCCGATCTTGTATTCCTGACACACGGGAAACCTTCCCTTCATTTCAGCAGAAACCGAGGGAAAGGCCTCAAAACATGCAGCCGGTAAGCTCCCAAAGCCGAGTTAAATCTGGTATTAATGCTCTTGGTGATTATTATCATCTTGATGATTTATCTGGCTCCCTCCCTCCCACTTCCACCACCCAAATCTTAATGGAACTAGGAGTTAACGATGATTTTTTAATGTCTCGTTGGATTTTTAGACTGTTAATGTACCGCATCCTTCTCATTATTAGTTTATTGATTGTTCATTGACCAGCCCCCTTCAAATCGTATTAACCACCCTCTGCCACTTTAGATTAGGGGAGTTTAAAAGGCACCTTTCATTATTTCACTGCCACCACCGCCACCACAGCAGAGTTCAGGCTTGGTAGCTTAATGCTCGCTCTAATGGGGCAGCTAAGAGACGAGGGGCCACGGTCCCTGCCTATTGCATTAATAGCTCAAAGGGGGCTAATACAGAAAATTAGCCTTAAACGAGCTCTGGAGATCTCCAAATGAAAGAGCCATTTATCACGCTGGCTACCTTCACTCCACTCGTTTGCTCTCTCTACTGGGAACAACTCATTTCCTCTTAACTAAATTACTTCAGAAATGTCAAGTAAGCTCAGATAGCAAACATAACAAGAGGCTGTGTATATGTAATCTATTGTGCGGGATCGATACGCGAGATAAATCAATAGCCGTGTATGAATCCCTATATAATTTCCTTAATATTTTTGGCAATCCTTTTGCATAGAAAGATAATTCCCTCTGCAGGCCTGAAAGACCATAAAGAAACAGACACTTACAGTCTGGATGATATAATTACGTTTAGGGCTTCAAGTCCACACTGTACTTTTCCCACTGCATTGTAATTAAAGCATTTTAGGCACTAAACTAGGCCTTGGTTTAGACCCCTTCCAACCTTCGTCTAGCAAATGTGTATCACGAGGAGTGCTCCACTGCACAAAAATCAGTCAATCTGTCTATCCATACCATCCGCCTGCAATAACGACTCACAGAGTTTAAATAACTTATTCTCACTTCAAAGTACATCCTCACAGCTACAAACTGCGGGGAACAAAGCAAAATTGATACTGAACCCTCTCTGTGTCACTCCTTCTCTCGTTCTAATTAAATATTGTCTGCCACGTATGTGACCTACTATTTATTACCCATTTCTTTTCCTCCGCATCCAGCAAACTCGCTGGGCAAAAAAAGAAACTGAGCTCGCAATATTCCTTTCTGCTGGAAAGTTTCTTAGAGCTCAGCGTTACGTCTGAGGAAGAAAACACTCCTACGGTGACTTTAAAACAGCCGCATCTCAGGATCTTTTTTAGTAACCTTATTTCCAAAGCGCGTATATATCCTGTTCATTAGGGATAAACTCAAAGTATAGGGAATATGTAATCCCACCTATGTGGGGCTGGGTGTGCGGCAGCTGCTCGACCTGGGGCCGTTGCCATGTCCATACACAATAAGCACACCTCAATTTATACCTAATACACCTTATTATTAACATTCATATTTTCGTTCTGCTCGCTATCTCCCTGTACCACTCAGCCTGCGCATTAAATGTCTCTGCTGCCCTCGTCATCTGAAGGAGGGAGAAACACACAGGGTGGGGGGTGAAAAAGAGTATTTTGGACTGGGTGATCAACAGAAGAGTGTTCTGCGAAAAAAAACCAAAACAAAACAAAACGAAACCCACAAAAACAACCAGATTGCGAAAGGAAAATGCGGGCACGGACCAACATTAGAAAGAAGTCTCTCGACCACAAATCAAGAACCAATTAATCAAATACACCCAAGAGGAAACATCGTGTATGAGGTGTCAAGCGGGGGTGGGGAGGGGAGGAGGGGGAGGAGAGTGAGAGAAAAAAAAAAAAAAGGAGAAAAATACAACCAGACGGTTACAGACCCTGAGCACAAAACCCACTAAACATTCAAACTGAACTAAAACAGGAGAAAGATTTTTTTTTTTAAAGGTAAGTAATTTTCTATTTCTCAAAAACACCTTCGACTTTTCAAACGGTGGGCATAAGTGATGCTGCAAAATAAGCTTTAAGTTGTCATGTATCCTCCCTCAAAAAACCAGAACTTGATCGTGTGTGTGTGAGAGAGGGAAACTGTACACGAAGATTTAAATTAAAAACCAATAAATACAGGGAAGGACCTCACGCTGCCTTGAACACATTTTAAATAAACACCTTCCCTGTTATTTTGCTTTACATTCTAGAAGATCATCTCTATTAAAGTATTTGTGCGCATTTGACAAATAGTAAGGTCCTGGAGATAAGGGCTGTTGATAGTAAGCATAAGGGACAGCATTTCTAAGCCTCATCTCTGGTACTTAAAATTAAATCTAGAAATAGAAACTCCTTAGATAATTAAAGATAGCTTTCCCTACATTTGCAGTGTGTGATCTGTTTAATGTCTATCAGCATAACACAACACTAATCGCCAAGCATCTTCGAGTGACTGTCAGAGAAATGTAAAAAAATTAAGCAGCTGCAATACGCCCAAAATGAGTTATTGTAATTACATTTAATTAGTTTAATTAGTTAATTATTTTGCTTACAGCTGTACAAGAGACTGCAAACATTTGTTAATATCACATTCCCTTTAACAGTATGGGGTGATTCTGCAGTTACACTAAATCATGTGCGCATATGTAGGAAGATTTAAAAAATGGGCATGGGGAAGGGGGGATTCTTGGAGGAAGGGGGGGAAGGAGGTCGGGGCTGCCTTTCCACAGGCATTTATTCCTCTTCCCTTCCCGTTTTATTCGCCTGGGAAATGCATTTAAGCCCCAAAGGGAGTCAACTCCCTTCCCCCATTAAAAGCCAAGGGGTCCCCATCGAGGACTATCGGGGGCAGGGGGGGAAGAGGAGGGGGCCCGTGGAAACTGCATTTGAGCATGGGGTGCTCCATTAGAGAGCATTTGTGTAATTAAACCCTTTGAAGGACGGGGGAGGGGGGATATCAACTCTTACTTTCACATCTCTCTCCTTTTCCCTATCTACCGATCCAATCAACTCTTCATCTTGCTGCCATGGATGCCTGCTTCCCGGGTAAATTAATTGTCCCAAAGTAAAAATATATCATGAAGATATTGCTACACAGTAAAAGTTTGTCTAGCTTGTTGGAATAATCCATACCTTTTTTAATGACAGACTGGTCCAATAAGTTCATACCGCTGTTATTGGCATCTTCAACTGACTGTGGATATAAAAACATCACTATTCAAATTGACTGGATATTAAAGAATCGCGTACATAAATCATGTCATTCCAAACTGGAGTTTCTGTTATTTCCATTTATATTAATTCACTAGGGGGGGAGGGATTTTTTTTTTACTATTATTATTGTTATTATTATTCCCTCAAATCGACAAGAAAATGAAATTCTTACAAATTATATAGTCTTCTAATAAAAAAGAAAAAAAAAGTGTGAAGCATATGGGATGCAATACTGGTTTTGTTATCTTATAAAACATAGATATCACATAGACTCCTTTGCATTCGATAAAGCTTTATATTTTTTCCTTCGAAAATCTGGCAATTTGGCAACATCTGCAAGATCTATTGCTTGACATAAATGAACAGGATTAAGGACAACTTAAATTCTCCCTCCCCCCGTTTCTTTTTTTTTGTTTGTTTTGTTTGTTTGTTTAACCCTGCTACATCTTAATAATTCAAGGGCCATTTACTTTTTATATATAATAGTTTACATTATGGACTTTTAATTAAAGCCTGAGCAATTCGGAGTGCAGCGCAACGCCCACATCGTATAGGGCACAAGCAGAAAGAGATTTACAGCTCCCGAGGTTGCTTCCATGTCCTGAATCAGTGGGAATGGGGGGGCGGGGGGGGGAGCAGGAACATACATTAGCAAAAGTATGAACTGTTAAATTGATTGCCTAGAAAAAGTCTCCCGGTCTCCTTTCCAAAGCCTTCCCCCCCACACTTTTTTTTGTGTCTTTCTTTTCTTTCTTTCCAGCCCGCTTAGGAGCACACCTGTTATTATGGAATTAACTTCTTTAGCAGGGAAGAGAACAAAGGCGGGCACAGAGGACAGAGCAAATGTTGGGTTTCGTTTCTCAACACGAAAGTGGGATATACAGAAAACAAACAAACAGACAAACAAAATTTACCGCCGAACCTGAGGTCGGCACAGCAAAATCTTCTACCAAAGAGAAGAGGTGTCCTAAAAGGAATTTAGTGCAGAATTACGACAGGTTCCGTTTTAGGGTAAATTCTGGGTTTCAGAGAGAGGGGAGGACCTGTGGGTTTCTCGTTGTTTTTTTGGTTTGTTTTTTTTTTTTTTAATTAGTATTTAGGGTTCGGGTTTTCCCGGGTTATTGCACATTTGAGGAGTTCTCAGATTTTTTTCCCCTGATAAGGAAAACATCTTTACAGCAAAGCAGTGATTTTCTTCCCTATTATTTTAACTTTATCTTTGCTGCACCGAGAGGCTGAGTTTATCCGGATCCAGCCGTTATCTCCGGCTCTCTCTGCTCAGCAGAGACATTCCAGATGGAATATGATTTAGGAGAAAATTACATCTCCCAAAAAAATGTGACGGAACAATATCTTCTAGGAGACCCTTCTTCTCATTTTCCTTGAACCCCCACTCAAACGAGCGCGCACACACACGCGGTGGTTCCTTATGTTGTGTGTTTGTGCATGGCTCTGTCTCTCTCATAATCAATAGGCTACATACCTAAAGGGCACAAAATAAAATTACAAAGTCTTCCCTCCTTTCCCTGAGCAGCTCCCAAAGAGGGATGATGAGCAAATCCTGCAGCCTGCTGGAGTGCATCGGGGTGCACCTCGATGGCCCAGAACTGGAGGTAAATATGAAACGCCACCTTTCCTTTTCTCTCTTTATTTTTTTTTCTTCATTTTTCCCCTCCTTGTCCCACCTTATCTCTGGAGCCTGTGGTTGTGCACACGCTTTATGTGTGTGCGTGCACTCCGCTCGCTCCATCAGCAACGTGGGTTAGTTGTTGTAGTTAATGAGAAGACTCCTGTCTGATTTTCTATCTAATTACGCCCTCCTGCTGGGTTTTTGTACAGGATATTCGCTCAGCATGCTGGCAGTTAATAGTCACAGAGAGGATCGTAAAGATTTAATTAGGACTGCATGCGGAAACGTGGAAAAACAACTCAGACTTTTAATTACTAGACTTCTTTAGTTAAAAGTGATACCAGGGGTTACTTTATAAGAGACTTGCGTGTTTTGGTGCAACTTAACTTTCCGTGGCTCTAGTTAGCACGGAGGAGCGGGGACGGCAGTGGGAGTGAGGAGGAGGAGGAGGAGTGGAGGTGTGTGTGCAGGGAGGGGAAAGGTGATGGGTTTCCAGATATACTTAGAAAATCTAGAGAGGAAGATTCCCCTCCCTCCCCTTCTCCAATAATCTGATAGCACGGACCTCCCCGTATACCGTATATATATACACCTTATTCAACAACTCTCTGAGAGAAAACCCTATAACTTGATCTTTTTGTGTTTTTTTAAAGAGCATTAATAATCCGAATTTTCCCCTGTATATTGTCTTTATCGTATCTTTTACTAGAATAACCCTACTTTTGCCTAGCCAGTGGGAGGAAAAAAAATATCTGAGGTTGCATCTGAGTGTCTATTAGGTGATGCAAATTTGTTTTCAATAAGTAGATCTTGGTTTCTCTGTTCCCTGTCCGAGGGCTGTAAATAGCAGATTGAAAATTCCTCTCGGAAGGGGCAGCAATAGCAATACAATATGTCCTGTTTACAATAACAGAGCGCGATCGTGTTACAATCACTTAATTCTACCGCTGGACAATGGCTCACACATGGCCTGGATTTGTAGTGTATAAAATAACCACTGTTTCTTTCTGTCACGCACTCTTTTCCTCCGTCTCATTCTCCCTTGTCAGCCCAACCCATTCTCACGGCACCTATTTAATCAGACATGCATAAGCTATAGCAGAGAGACACTTCTTCATCCAACTATATACCCAGATATCGGTTCAACTTTTTGGTCTACTAAAAAAAGAAAAAAACCCTATCTGTGACCGTTCCTGCAAATTCTCTCTAGCGCTCGTGGATAATAAGGATATGAGGTCTAAATAGGAATCCCTGTAACTAGAACGGATTCCTTGTATCTAGAACGAATCCACATTAGAAATCAGGGTGGAAAACTGCCCAACTTCATCTGTCACTAGTGTGGGGGGGACAAGAATAGAAAATGCTGAGCGGTAGGAACGAGTACTGGGCTGCTTTCCGTCCTGCCTGTGCTAACTTGTAGTTGGACACTTCTTCCTTCACGTGTTTCTCCTTGGGATACCCTCCTCTCCCTCTTCTCCTCCTCCCCCAGCCTGACACCAAACTTTGAGAAATAAAGGGCCTGTTCCACTTCCCGCCGCCTCAGCACCCCAAAACAAGAACCCCAGCCGTGCTGGCCCACAGCCTCGTCCGCCCTGGTCCACCCCCATCCCATCTGCCCCAGTCCATCCCCATCCCCGGCTCCGGCCCGCCTGGGCGAGCGGGTGGCGAGTGGCCGCGGGGCGCAGCGCTGTTCTCGGAGCCGTCGAGGGGGAGGAGGGGGGAGCATCTTCCGCGAGTGCTGTGCCCTGCACATCCCACAGAAAAGATTTTTATTGGAAAGGGAAGAGAGAGCTGTTTTATTTGAGCTGGGCAGGACTTTTCCTTCTTTCTCTTTCTTTCTTTTTTCTCTCTTTCTCTTTTTCTCTCTTTCTCTCTCTCTTTCTCTTTCTCCCTTTCTCCCTCCCCCTTCTTTTCTTCTTTCTGTCTCACTCCCTTTTCTTCTTTCTTTTTTTTCTCTCTCCCCTCTCTTTTTTCCTCCCTTTACCTCTCTTCTTTCTCTCCCTTTTCTTCTTTTTCTTTCTCTCTCATTTCCCTCTTTCTCCTTTTTGTCTTTTTATTCTCTCATTCTTATCTCTTTCCCTTTCCTTCCTTCTTCTCTTTCTCTCAAGAGCACAACAATTACCGGCTTTTCTTTGGGGAAAGTGTAAATATCAAAGCACGAACAGTATTTAACGCTTATCGGTTGTCGAGAGAAAGAAAGAGAGCGACCCCCTTTCTTGCATCCACAGAGATAAAACTCGCCGTGACCTGCGAGCCAGTTTGGCTGAGGCAGGAATGCGAGACGAGACCTGCGCATCGCGCCCGGGGCGGGGTGGGGGGGGAGTCAGGGACTGCCCCCAGGTCTCCAAACCAGCTTGGAAACCAGCAGAAACCAGCCACCCGACGGCCACCGGACTGGGAGGTAAGAGCAAATCCAACCAGAAAAAAAAATAAAAAAACAACAAAAAAAAACCCCAAAAAACAAAAAAAACCCACAAACCACCAAACAACACCTTTCTATTTCTAAAGCAACTCGCCCCAGCAAAACTCGGAGATTTTCCCGTGAAGCCCTAAACCAAGCCTCAAGCCAAAGCAATGCAGCCCCCCCTTTCCTCTGCCCCTGGTTCCTGTAATGTTCAGCAGGATCCTTTTTCCCGACTGCTTTTTTTTTTCCTTCTCAGCCTCCTCTTTTCTCCTTTCTTTTCCCCTTTCTGTAACTTTGAAGTCCGTATCTCATCCGGTGGTCCATATCTTTATTTATCCCAATTCTAAGTATACATATATGTGATATGATATATATGATAAGTAAATTTTTGGGGGAAAAAGATGGAATGGAGGGGAACCCCCAAACCCCGACTAGTAAAGCCTAATGCAGGACCTGGTTCCTGCAGTCTCCAGCCTGGGAGTCCCCACCAGTTGTCCATGCCCTGTTCCAGCAAGATGCAAAACACCCCAGCACCGAAGATGTTAAGGCCCTTTCTGTTTTTAGGAAATAACACGTGATGATGAGTTTCGAGTGGGATAGGAGAAGGCTGGGAAATACTGTGCTTTGAGCCCGGTGAAACTCCTTTGTTACCCAAAAGAAGACATAAATCTATTTAAAATCAGTCTACCCCTACTTAAAATCAGTGCTACCCTACCAACCGTACTTAAAAAAGGAAAGGGGGGGAAGAGGGGGGGTGTTGTTCCTGATTACCAGTAATTGCTTTTTGGTTTGGGTTTTGTTTATATTTTCCCTCCCTCCCGGATGAAAAATGTAGTAATTTGACAGTTTCATCAAAATCCCTGAACTGCAGGAAATTGGTTGGTGTGGGGAAGCTGAGATTACAAGGGAAATAACTGGAATTGGAAAACCCAGGCTTAAACTCTGCCAGCTTTTGAAACACGTGGAATATTTAGAGCAGCATGTCTGCCTTCCCCCTGCACTCTGCTGACTTGCCATGTAGGGGAGGGTTTGCAAAGCAGAGCCTGTGTGTGACAGCGATGAAATAAATTATCTTTTTTTTTTTTTTTTTAAAAAAAAAAAAGGAGGAAAGTCGAGGAAGGGGGAGTATCACAATTATAATCCAAGTGCGGAAAAAGGATGGTAACCCACACCACTATTGCTGTAAAAGCCTCCCTGATGATTTCTAGCCGAGAGATCGGGGGTTCCAGCCCTCCAGCCTGGATGGCATCTGCATCGCCCAGGAGAAAGAAACGCGGTGTCTTACCTGGACCTCCTCCATCCCTGGGTGTCCGATGCCATGCAGAGAAAGGCTGTCCCCCATGCCGGAGTCAAGGCCATGGTGAGCTGAGTGCAGAAGGACATCTGGCCTCCTTACTGAGTGGTAGTCCCGCCTGGGGTCCAGTCCCGAGAGCTGGGGCAGGGCGGCCCGAGGCTGTGGCAGCAGTGACCCGGTTTCTGATCCCACCTCTTGCCTCTGCCTCTGTCCCCAGGGGTGCTGCTGGGGTTGATGCAAGGGGTTTAGGGAGTAGGGGTCATTGACATGGGAGTAAGGGTCCTGGCTTTGGTGGTAAGGAAGAGGCTGGTAGGGGGGTGGGAAATAAGGCGGCTGGAAATCCGAGGATGGGGTGTGAGAGAGTGGAGGAGCGCTGGAGTAGGGTCCCTGGGAGACGGATCCCAGCTGGGACAGCCTGGAACTGTGGCTGGGCACTCCATCATGCCGGTCCTACAAGCAGAATGAAATAAAAAAACCAAAACAAACAAACAAACAAACAAAACAGAACAACAACACACACAAAAAAGAGGTCCTTTTAGAAAAAAAATTAAAAAGTAAAAGAAGCACAAACCCACCCCAAAATAAAATAAAATAAAAATGTAAGCAGTTGTAAACTAGGGTTCAGATATGTTCCCTTCCCCTGCAGCGGATTAGAATTGTTCCAGCGTTTCGCACCCAGATTGTGTCTATTCCCAGTAACTATCAAGACGGGGGAAGGGGAGGGTGGGGGGCGCTGAGGGAGAAATGCTATATGTCGGAATTAAAAATGTAGGACTGGTATTCTATATGCTTGTATGATCTGTGACTTCAGTCCAGTAATACGATTCCCCCCCCCAGCAGCCCCCCGTATAAAATCAAAGGTAAAAGAATTAAAATAAAATAAAAAATTAAGACCCCCCCAAACCACCCATCCTTCCAAAGAACCCACCCCTTGTCCTGCCTAAAGTTTCAAACATCTGTTTATTCCCTCTGCTGAAGTCCTGAAACTCAAAATCACGAACATATCTTCACGTGGAAAAGACCAAAAGGAAAGTTGCCCTTCTCGGAGGACTCCCAGGTAAGAAGGTGTCCGAGAAAGGACTTGAAAACTAAAAAAAAAAAAAAAAAATATCACGGGGGGTCTTCGTATAAAGACAGTCTACCCCTAAAAAAAAAAAAAAAAAAAAAATTCAAATAAAGTAAAAATGAAACCTCGGTATTGAACAAATCCAGTCACTATGATTTCTGCAGCAACATCCAGTGTCTTTTGTCTCCTTTTCCAATATTATATTCCGGACAATGGGGTGGGGGTTAATTGTAATGAAAAGTCTTTGGGGTGTGTGGGGGGACGGAGGTGGGGGGGCGGGAGTGTGTGGAGGTTTCAGAGAAAAGGTGGGAGAGGAGTTTTGTCCAACTCCATTGCTCTGAAGCTGCAAGGCTAAAAGTAAACAAGAAAAAATATCTATTCCACAAAGTGTAGCTCAAACCCCCACAAGCAATGGCACACATGGTTAAAAAAAAAAAAAAGGGAAAAAGTTTATTTTTTCCCCTGCTCTCCCCCCCAAACTCCCCTAGCTCAAATCGAGAATACACAATGCAAAAAGGGAGAAGCAGCTGCAAGCCTCCTCCAATTATTGTGCTAAATTACCAAGCCAAAGGCGTTTAAAAAGAGAGAGAGAGGGAGAGAGAGAGAGACAACAGATCGAGAGAGAGAGAGAACATGCAATTCTAGTACAACATGGATCCAAACTCACCATGGCGGAATAGGTGTGGACTAACATCTGGAAATAAAAAAAGTCTTGTAATAGCTAAAAATAAAATAATGGTGATAATACTAATAATTGGAGGGAAAAATATCAAGGAGATCTGCAAAGGGACGTGTTGGACACAGGAGAACAGCTTGAGATATTTCGAAGTCTATCCATCAAAAAAAAAAAAAAAAAGACCAAAAAAAAAAAAAAGACCAATGTCCCCAAAACCGAGCCTGGAAACCTCTATCTACATATATGATTTACCCCTCCCTCTCTTTTTTTTTTTCTCTTTTTTTTTCTTTTTTTTTTTTTTTTCCTTTGAGCTCCCAAATACAATCCTCTTCAACCCAAGGCTAGGCTCCGACTGCTCCGCTACCCCTTCCTCCCTTTCCTTCTCTACACCGCCTCATAATAATTGATATTCATGACTATTAATATTACACGACTACTTTAAAGGGAGAATGCAGGACCAAATGGAGCGTGAAGCTGGCAGCCAGCTCGAGAGCTCCCCTACTATTGTAAATGACGTTCATTCAGTGGAGAATTACTAGATGTAATCAGACGAGGGGGGCTGGCAGAGGCAGAGTTTGGGGAGAGGGAGAGGGGGGAAAAAGTTTAGCAAGGAAGAGGCATAACTTCAATTAAGTCGAGCGGAGGAAGATGAGGAAAGTAGACACTGCTGAGCTGGAGCAAGGAAGTGAGATGAAGCAGTGCTAGAGGCGAAGAAGAAGAAAAAAACTTATTTCCTTTTTTTTTTTTTTTTTACATTTAATTATACATTCTTAATACGAGGAATTGATTGCCTTTGGTGCTTTTGTTCTTGTAGGCTTTTTTTTTTAAACCCAAATAATGAGGAGAAAAAGGCTTTTCTAATCCTTTTTTTTTCTTTTTAAGAAATGGAAGACGAAATGTGCAGTCGCTACAATATACATCTATTTACAGCAGAGATTAAGCCCTTCTGGTGCGTGTTACAGATCGTATTTATTCGCAACAACCAAATAAATACTTGAATCTGCGCTAAGTTGGGCTAGACTTTTCGACTTTTCTTTTTTTTTCCGAATCCTGTTCTTCCCGCCCGATATGAAAAAAATATATAAAAATATATGTACATATATACCCCGATTTTCACCCAAATGTAAAATGTATGCAGTGAATTTTAAAGGATAGTAAATTTATAGTTTCGAGGCAAAGCCAGGGGCGATATAAAACCTTTTTGATGTTGCAGGAACCCGTTCAACTGGACTGTCTGCCATTTCTGTTAAAGTTCAACTTACGTTCCTTCCTAAATAGACTCACACTTCCCAGAGCAGCACCCCCCCCGCCACCCCGCGCACACACGCACACACTTTTGTTTTAAGAACAGATTCAGTTTAAGTGGCTGAGACGCCCGTACCATCGTGGTGTTAATTATAAATCGGAAAGAGAGAAAACCTTTTTTTTTAAAAAAGATAAATCTAGAGGGCTTCAGCTCTTAAAAAACACTCAACTTTTTTTTTTTTTTTAAGGATACATGTTAGAAAATGACTTGGAGCGCACCCCCAAGTTGGGGTCAAATCCCACCCAACCGCTCCCCCAATTCCTCTTCTCTTCCACGGCCATCTGGAAACACGAGTGTCCGTGAAATGCACGGCGACTTAAAAATTCCCTTCAAAAGAAGTGTGGAAAAAAAAAAATTAAAAAATCCCCGACATTCCCCGACCTCGCTGGGCAGGGAGGGGAGATGTTTTGTCGCCTGCTGCTGCGGGCAGAGACAATGGCCGGGCTGTGCCTGGGGACGGGGAGGGAAAAGCAGCGAGGGCTCAGCGGGCTGGGGATCGCCGGCGGGACACACACACACACACACACGCACACACACGCCGGGCTGTGCTCATTCTGCATATGGTTTGCCAGTTGATAATTAGCCTGACGGCAGCTTTTGGGAGAGGAGACGTTTCTCCCGTGCGGATGGTGGGTACCCTCCCCGCTTCCCTCCATCCCGTCCGTTCTCCGTCCGGGAAAAGCCGGAGTTCTGCTCTCCCTCTGCCGATTTCTCTGCTTTTTTATTTTTTTATCCCCCCCCCCCCCCGGAGTTTTCCCGCTGTAAGTGCTATCTCCCTCCCGGAGGGTAAGGCTGCGCGCGGCGCGACGGGGCTGGCACCGGTGCGGCCCCGACGGCGCTTCCCCGGGGTGCGCTCTCGGTCCCTGCCCTGTCCCCTGTCCCTGCCCATCCGCTGCCCGGGTACCCATCCCCTGCCCCATACTCATCGCCTGTCCCTTGCCCATCCCCGACCCGGTATCCATTCCCTGCCCGATATCCATCCTCTGCCCTGTAACCGTCCCGGGCACCCATCCCCTGCCCGGTACCCAGCCTCTGCCCGGTATCCATCCCCTGCCCGGTACCCGGCCCCTGTCCGGTACCCATCCCCGGCCCGGTATCCATCCCCGGCCCGGTGTCCAGCTTCTTCCCGACACCTAGCCCCTGCCCGGTATCCAGGCTCTTCCCGGTACTCAGCCCCTGCCCGGACGCCTCCCCACGGAGCAGCCCCCGCGTTGGATGGAGCTGATGGATTGAGCCCTTCTGAAAATCTCCCCCCCGCCCCAACAACCCCTCCCCGGTTTCGCCGTGCAAATGCCTCCCCTAAATTAAAAAAAAAAAAAAAAAAAGAAAAAAAAAGGAAAAAAAAGAAAATATCATTCTGCGGAGCGCCTTTGCTTACATATCATTTTTTTTTCCCGTTTCGGAGCAAATCCAGCGCGTTGGTTAATTTACAAGAAATGCATTCGCGGAGCCCGTTTGGGAAAGATCCGGGTCAGGAAACCGTGCAATATTAAGAAAGGTTTCGCGTTTGTTTTTGTTTTTATTTATTTTTTTTGTTTCCTTGGGCTGCTTTTTGACCTCGAAAATAACGAGGAGGTCTGAATAAAGCACCCAACTTTTCGCGTCCGCGGACTACGCGGAGCTGCCTTTGAATGTATCTATTCGGGTGTGTGTACTCTTATACGTGCAAGAATGTGTGTGCCGCTTAATTAATGCGAGTATATGTATACATTCACATCTTAGCTACCGGTATATAGGTATGAAAAGTCGTAAAAACCGCATCCGATTATGAAAACAAGAAAAAAAAAATCCAAATTCATGTTGAGTTTAGCTTGGAATTGCAAAATAAAAAATGAAAGAAATAAAGAAAAGAAAGAAATATATCCAGCCCCTGAATACCAACCAGATTGGGTTTCTCTTCTGTTTTCAGCTTTCCTTTTTTTTTTTTTTTCTCGACATTTGTCCATATTTAATCGAATTATATTTAATTCGAGGTCTAAACAATCAAACTCTTGCCTTTAAGTTGCCTCATTCCAACCCTCAGATCATTTCTTTGATGTCTTAAATCGCATCAAACAGCTTTTCCATGAAAAAAAAAGTTTAGGACTTGGCATGCTGAATACAAATATGCAAATAAATAAGCATTTAAGAATTTACTCTTGGTTTCCCGTCTCTATACTTGTGTGTGTTGGCGTATGCGTCTCTATGTCTGCCTATATGTATATGTAGAGCTATATATGTATTCTATAGTCATGCCTATATCTATATACTAGATGTATATTTAAATATACATATACTCTCTTACTCATATGCATATTATATACTCACCTCATAGATATCTTCATACTTGACATTTTCAACCAGTTTCCAGAGCATGATGGCAGGCTGTTCTCTAGGAGGTGAGTGCATTCATGTGAAGAGCAGATGTCTGGATTCTCAGTACTTCTCTGTCTGTAATGATCCATCTATAATTGGAAATGGGGGACAGACACCAAATCCGACGTTCCTCTTCCATCGCAACTTATATCTGTTGTCTGAAACAATAGGCTGCAGAAGTCTACCTCAATCGGATAGTAAAAAACATTATCTGTTACCTAGTTACATATATCTACAGACATATATGTGACTAGATATATACATATACACACATATATAGACTTAGACGTATATGCAAGCATATAAAGATATATACATATACGCAGTTGCACACACACAGACATACATATACACATATATCTCTCTGAACATATAACTTTTTCTCTGTACACACATATATAAATTGCCACATTTATATATGTAAATTATACATATTCTTGCATATGTAGGCACACGTATACTACACGTTACATATGCATATATACACACAAACCTGATCAATTTATATAGGAGTGTATATAAATGCATATTTGTGTATATATTTATACATCTACACATATATATGTGGGTATACAGTGATCAAATATACATACTATATAGTCCATATATCTGCTATTTAGTAGATGGGTAGATAGATGATAGATAGATAGATAGATAGACAGACAGACAGACAGATAGATGAAAGAAAGAAAGAAAGAAAGAAAGAAAGAAAGAAAGAAAGAAAGAAAGAAAGAAAGAAGAAATTAATGACTATTTTTTCGATTCTATTTATATTAAAATAAAAAATAGGTTGCCTCTGCACTAGGCGATTCATCATTTACAACAAGATATTATGCTTTTCCCCACCTGCAATATGCTTTTATTTACATGTCCAGAAATTATCCTCTCATATGCAGTAAAACACCAAACCAGCGTCTCATCAAGCACATTCAAGCAAATCTGAAAGGAGTAAATTTAAATCAATGATTTTCATTTGAAAGCCTTACACTTCAGACTTGGGCTGTATATTTTATAGCTTGGCAACACTTTCTCTGAGGAAAAAAAAAAAAAAAAGAAGAGACAAAGAAAGAAAAAGAAAAGGAGTTTAGCAAACCCTTCTCTGCACACGTTTGAATGGCGATTAGCTACTTTCTGAAAACGATTAAAAACAGAGTTGGATTTGTGCGTTTCCCGGGTAGCCCTCGGTTTGGAAGGGGAGAGGAGGAGTTGGACCATTTTTAACCTTTATTTTTTTTTTTTTTCTATCCCTTCCACCCCTCCAAGGCAAACCTTCCTTCGCGTTGTCCGTTTTTTTAACACGTTGTACCGCAAAGAGGCGACCTATTCTGCAGGCGAGCAGAGCCCATCTCTGCCTTTGAAAGGAAACAATTGAGCTGTGAGCTGGTGCACCGGGAGCGGGGGGGGGGGGTGGTGGTGGTGGTGGAAAAATGGGAAAAAGGAGAGACAGAGAGGCAGAGGGACAGAGAGAAAGAAGGTGTTTCTAAATTCAAGGTCCTGGCTCTAGAAATGTTAAGCTCTGCCTATAAGTTTCCTACAAATCTTTGTGGTTCTCCATGGGATCCTATGGGAAAGTGCACAGTGTCCTTTGTACTTTCGAAGGTCCTACAGGTAAAGATGCTTTTATATATATGTAAGCTCAAAAACGAGGAGAACTTCATCAGGAGACACTTATGGTGGTGTTTGGTTGGCTGGTGGGAAGGGTGGGCTTTTCTTTTTTTATCGGCTTTGGCCTCAAATTCAAGCAGAAAGCATAAATTCATCCCTTTTCCCCTCAGCCTCTGCAGTCCCCCCTCGCCCTCCCTGTTTCAAAGTGCACATCTTCTTCTAAAAACTCAACCCTCAAAAGGCAAGAGAAAAATAACAGCGAGGTATTATAAGAGGAGCTGGACAACGGTCTTGTTGAAGTTGTTAAAGCAGATAGGAGGTTTTTTTTATTATTATTTATTTTTTTTATTTCTCAGCACAGCCACAGCTGCACAGAGGAGGAGGAGAAAAGGGCACATCTTTGAGTGGGCTGGGCGGACCATTTCAACCGAAGCAATAGTGTAAAAAACGCAGGAAAAGAAGGAGCAAGGGTGTACGCTGTTTGCATGTGGATGTGCGGAGATATCCATGCAGCCCCTCCCGCCCCCGACACATCCTCATGCACCTCTAGATCTGAATGGCCCTCTTAGAAAAATACCAGACTCATAAAGGGACAGTTTGCCATCACTTTTGGTAAAGTCTTTGAGTCATGTCCTGGAAGGCTGGCACAGGGCAGTGTGAATGTGCTTCGTGACAGCTATTGGCTTCTAATTTCGTGGCACCCTGAATTAAATATGCTTTACGTGCTGGGGGAGGGGAGAAGAGGAGAGAAAAAAAAAAAAAAGAAGCTAAAATAAATCTGACGACCACTAGCTCTCTGCTAACAGAATGGTATAGACAGTAAATCCTTATTTTCAAGTCCCACTATTATTACATTTCGCCTGCACTTGCAAAACATGACAAACGTGTCTCCAGTCATCATTTACAAAATTAGATTGAACAAAGGTTCACCGCATTGTTTTTGGAGCTTCTTTCGCACCCCGGCAGCCTCCTTAAGTCTAATTTAGCCGTTTCAAAAGGGGAGACCTGCACCAATTTATACTCAAAATATACGATAAACCCGGGGTTCAAAATGCGAGACACGCACTCAGAAGAGACCATTACAAGCTATACTTTCAAAGATAAAAAAAAAAAGGGGGGGGGGGGCGTTTTCCGGCAGTTTTGGGCATGATTTTGCCACCTCTTGGAAGGCAAGCCCCGGCTTTTTCAGCGGGGAGGCGGGCAGGAGCACTGCAGGCTCAGCCTGGCAGCTAGAATTGCAAAGGAATATTTGATACTTTTTTGGGGTTTTGGCTTAAAATATATATAAAAAGGATGTGTTTAATAGCCTTGCCTGTGCCGGAGGAAGCCCTCCCCCCCCCCCGGCCCCTGCGCCGTTGCAGCCGCAGCGCGGCCGGGCCGTGGCCCCGCGGTGGGGGGAGCCGGGCGGCGGAGCGGCGTTGAGCGGGGCAGCGGCGCCCTCTGATGGGGGTTCCCTTCCCAAAGCTGCTGCTTTCCACCCCCCACCTTCCCGGTTATACCCATAGCTGGGGGTTACAAACAGGCAAACATCTCCCCTGCTAGAAATGATGTTGATACCAGTGTTTAGCCTGTTAGAATTAAACTGCAAGTTCTTATTTACGCCGATTTTTTCGCTCAGTGTTCGAACCTTTACCTTATAATTAGAATAAATCTTTCATCCCCCACTTTAAAGTGCAGCGTGTAGCCTAGGTCAAATATCCAAATCATCTCATGAGACTCCCGCTAAAAGCCCTGGGAGGGAGAGGACCTGCAATTTTGCTGAGAAGCCAGAAAAAAAAAATTGATCTTAATTCAACAAGTTGTGCTCCTCACATTTCCTATGATGTTTCCACGGTTTATTGTTTATTTTTTTTTAACTTTGCCTGCACCTCGTCAAGATGCTATTTCAGAAAAGGACTTTCAACTCTGTTCTGTCCTTTAAATCCAGCTTGGGTCTCTATAATAACCTATATACCCCTCTATATGCAACTCCCAGCGAATCCGTGTTGTTGGCTAGAGTTTAAAACAAATCAATTTATCTCAGCGCCCTCTGCTGCTCGCTGCAGGCTTTCATGTAAAGGCAGGTTTCTGACAGTTCTAACTAAAAATCCAGACTTTTGGGGCATGTTTGGTACCTTTTCTTGCAAACTCGCTCTTTTTTCCCTTACAGTCTTATTCCATATGCTATCATGCATATTTCAGAATTCAGTATTTTTTATTAAAAAGTTTATTTGCAATTTTATTCACAGGGCAAAACACTCATATAACATTGTAGGTGTCTCAAAATGTAGCTTATTCATGGATTTTTCAAAAATCATTGATTCCATGTGCATTTTATACCTCTTCTATGTGAATAATACCAAGAGTCAGCTCTTAAAATAAATCCAACTTCCCATCTTGTTTGCTGGTAAATCTAGTTTCCCTACTGCATCTGCAGACATAACTGGGGTTTTTCATAGAATCATAGAATAGTTTGAGTTGGAAGGCACCTTCAAAGGCCATCTAGTCCAACCCTCATGCAATGAGTAGGGACATCTTCAACTAGATCAGGTTGCTCAGAGCCCCGTCCAACCTGACCTGGAATGTTTCCAGGGGTGGGGCATTCACCACCTCTCTGGGCAACCTGGGCCAGGGTTTCACCACCCTCAGTGTAAAAAATTTCTTCCTTATCTCTAGTTTAAATCTACTCTCTTTTAGTTTAAAATTATTACCCCTTGTCCCATTGCAACAGACCCTACTGAAAAGCCTGTCCTCATCATTTAACATTTTCACAAAGCCATTAGCGCTCATTCTTCATGGAGGGACATTACCAAACCCTCTCATTGCTGCCTGCTCTTGTAGATGCCAGGAGCAGTTTGTAGCAAGCCAGGAAAACTCAACCACATGTGCTGAGAGCTCATGGACAGACCCAAACATTTTGACACATTTAACAACCCTATGGGGAAGAGGCTGTGGGCTTTCCCATCCGTGGTGACCACCCTGGGATACCATTTGCCACAGCCCCTTTCAGACCATTATCAAAGCCAAGATGAGGGTGCAGGAGTCACCCCTGTGCATCAGGACTCACCTCCCACTGCCCTGGAGCTGCCAACCTCCTCATGCCACTGCTTGCAGCCAGGGAGGACAGGACAGAGACAATAACTCAATCTGAAACCTCTTCCCTGAAAAGGGCTCTGAGACATCCTAATAACCACACATAGGAGTAAGTAGGCCAGAAAGGGCTGGTGTGACCATGTTAACCATCAGTACTACCCATTTGTGAAAAGAAGGGACAGAAACATCTTTCTGAAGGTTAGCAGAGTCTTCCCTGTGATTCCTGACCTTTTGTACAAGAAGAGAGTCAAAAAGGTCTGCACTACCAGCCAGACTCAATAATGAATGACCAACCAAAGAATCACAAAACAGAAACCCCACCAGCTGGCTTGTGGCTTCTGTCTCTCTCTCAGTTTTAAAATTATGTTTATAGTGATGTTTGGCAAACTCAGGGAATGCTTTGGACTCCTTTTGGCTAGTAGGACTGGTTGGAGTCCTGTCATTAAATAGCTCATAGTATGCTTGAAGATATTTGGTCAATTTTTGTGAGGGCATTTCTGCTGCCTTGGCTTTGGGGTTTTCTCTTTGCATTTCCCCTCTGCATCTGTGTCTCTTGAGATGGTGAGGAATTGCAAGGCATGAATGACAGCAAGGAGTTTAGGACAATCAGAGACAACCCTATGGAAATCCCAGTTCTTACCTCAAGGAGACACCGAAGATACCCTCGGTAAATATTTCCAGCTGAGAGAGAGAGGGTACTGTGCTATTTATTTTTTGCAGCAACTGTAAAATTATCAAATGTCTGGAAAATTGCAGACAGGAAGAAAAGAAAAAGAAGAGAGTAGGTGGATAAAGAAGAAATTTTAAAACAACATCTCAGAAATTTGGTATTTTTTTTTTTTAGGATGAGAGTATTTTCAAATATGGAGAAGCAGATAGATAGGTAGAAATTAAATAGCATGATACAAAATGTCAAAGTTTGTTTTGAACTAGTAATAACAAATATTTACTCATAGCCAGTGCATCCATGCTGATACAGTCTGAAAGACAATCCGTCATATTGAGCAGAAGTCTGTTATCTATTTGGAGAAACAGTTACATTCTGAGATTTCATAGAATCATAGAATCATTTAGGCTGGAAAAGACCTTTAAGATCATCAAGTCCAACTGTAAACCTAGCACTGCCAAGTGCACCACTAAACCACGGCCCTTAGCACCACACCTACACGTATTTTACATACCTCCAGGGATGACAACTCCACCACTTCCCTGGGCAGCCTATTCCAATGCTTGACCACCCTTTCAGTGAAGAAATTTTTCCTAATAGCCAAACTAAACCTCCCCTTGTGCAACTTGAGGCCATTTCCTCTCGTCCTATTGCCCATTACTTGGGAAAAGAGACCAACCCTCACATAACTACACCCCCCTTTCAGGTAGTTGTAGAGAATGATAAGGTCTTCCCTCAGCCTCCTTTTCTTCAGTCTAAACAATCCCAGCTCCCTCAGCCACTCCTCATAAGACTTGTTCTCCAGACCCCTCACCAGCTTCATCGCCCTTCTCTGGACTCGCTCCAGGATCTCAAAGTCTTTATTGTAGTGAGGGGTCCAAAATTGAGCACACTGGTTTGTCTAATCATGATAAAAAATGGGCTCCGTTGTCACTTATCTATCTGTGGTACTCACCTGGCCACCAGTCTTTGATAGCAGGAATTCCACCTTATGCAGCCCAGGATATGGTTGGCGAATGGGCTGTGAGTGCACGTTGCTAGCTCGTGTTGAGTTATTCCCAATCTAGTATTCCCAGGTCAAGTCTTGCACAGATTGTGGGCTATGTGGAAAAGGGAGCCCCTCCAAATGTTGTCTGTATTACTATACTGAGGAAAGCTCTGGTACCCTACTTATGTGTCGGTGTTTTATCCTTCTGTAATACCTGTTTTCTCACAAGAAACTTGTGTATGTGATGTCAACAAGGACCTGGACCTTGAGTCGATGTGTTGGGATGCCTCGCCAAACACCCAGATGCATCCCCTCTTCAGAAATGTTCTACATACTCCAAACTTTCTGGAGCAGGAATGCCAATCACATTCCCAGGTTGAGAATGAAGAGTGCTTCATGCCTTGTTTCTCTTGCCGCTGCCTCTTAATCTTTATTTCGAGCTGATGTAGGTGCTCAACTTGAGACAAGGGTAGTGAATTTCAAATAAGTGCTTGACTCCCTAAGGCAGAGAGCTCAAAGCCTTGCTCGTGTCTTACTGTCCCTTCCTATGAGCTTGGACTGCTCCATGCTACTGGCTTGTCTTAGGACCCCAAACTCCCTTTGCTCTTTGAACAGGAATCCTGAGTGCTAACTTCATGGCTTTCCATGATTGACAGGAGAAGTAGGAGTTAGGTGAAGACTAAACTGAAGACTTTATGCATGATCACTGCTGGATGATTTATCCTTTGTAACACAAAGGGGAGCCAGGGAGTCCCAAGAGCTGCTGTCACAGCTGCAGGTTTATCTGTCCTCTCCACATCCACCTTTTGAAAGTGAATTAATCCTTTCTAAAACCGCTTCCTTCTAGAGGCCAAACAAAACAAGGAGGAAAGTTGCTAAACTTGTTTCCTTAATAATTTTAAACTAAACGTATAAGGATATCTTTCAGTTTCCTCAGTTGGGATATTGACACTTAAATTTGGAACTGGCTCATTCATCTGAATAAAGCATATACTTTTTAGTTCTGTATGTTCCCATTTCCAAAGAAAAGCGCCTGTACTTAAATAAAGAGTCACATAATAAAGGACAGGCAAATTGCAGCCATTAAAGGGAGATCTCAGTTTTATTTAATATTTAAGATGACAGAAAGTTAGGAGATTCCATTTTTATTAATTTAATTTAATTCAGCTATGTTTATGTGGATACAAACTGTTTGCATAAAATTTGCCTGAAAAACAGGATTTAAGTTATATTTATATGAGAAAATTCTGTCTTCACATTTTAGGACAATGCCTGTAGACTGGATTACCTATTCCTAAAGTACAGAATTTAAATTTCATGGCAGGAGAGAGTTAATCAGTTTTAAGGAAATAGAAGAAAAATTAAGAACTGGCCCGTTATCTGATTTGAGATTTTTTTTTTTCCTCCAGTATCACCCTCCTTCACTTTCTTTTTAATTCCTCCACTCTCTTAACTTACTTTCTGGCAGTAGGCGCTCAGATAGTATGACTATAGGCAATGCTTTAGGGAGTTAAACAAAATCTGGGTACATGAAAGGAGACGTAGCCAAGTCAGCAAACTGTATCTATAGGGGAAATGTATTTCAGACTCCCAAAATTGCTCATAATATATCCAGAATGACATAATTCCCTGAATATTTCCTTCAGTTTGCTCCTATACTGCACTGTGGCTATCAAGGACTTTAGCCTGAGTAATAGCGGGGTCCTAGGTAAAAATTCTCATTAACTGTGTTTTTAAGAGCATTTTCCCTTCCCTTCCCTTCCCTTCCCTTCCCTTCCCTTCCCTTCCCTTCCCTTCCCTTCCCTTCCCTTCTCTCTAGAATAATAAATAAAACCGTGCCAAGGAATATTTCTGGATACTCAACTTTCCTGGTTTAGATGTTGAGTTTAATAATACGGATACAAGCTATTCTGTGCCAGTTAGACTCATGGCACATAGTTCAGGTAGAGTCTAAAAACTTAGGCACAAACCTGTTGTTTGAATTAGGTTAAACTGCGTCCTTCACCGCTTTCCATGCAATATTCATTCTAGTGATAGAATATGATATTAATATTAACATAAACATGCGATTTAGATTTGTACTCCTCAGGTAATTGTATACCATTGCTTTCATCATTATAAATGCACAAGCAAAACAAAAATCAGTGTTTCCTGCCTAAAAGGCATAGTAATGAGCAAGTGTAAACAAATTATTTTAACAGCTCTGAAATGAAACATTTTGTTCTCCAGTATCAAAACGAGAAATTTGAAAATTCAAATTTTAGCCTTTCTCCCCCCCCTCCCCCCGGTTTTGAAACGAACACCTAACTATTTGATATGGCTACCAGAAGAGAACCTATGTTGCAAAAACTTCCAAGCACCTGCACTTTGATAATCAGATTTGTTTATGGAGTTTCAGAATACCTTCCTAAAAATGTAATGACAGTGCTCCTTAAAAAAAGTCTCACAGAATCACTACTCCATTTTGCCAACATTGGTCTTCATTACTGAAGTTCAACATGGTCATTTTTTTTCTCCAATTAGATAATTAAAAGTTTGAGCCCACTTTCATTTCAGGGGCCTCAGACTGGGTTTTATCACATGTTGAAATCATAAGAGCAGTTTCACAGTTCCCTGAATGACAAACCTTGTTTCAATCTTTTTTTTTTTTTTTTTTAATCTCTGATAACTAAGATTGTTTCTAAGTTTATGAAGAATCTGTTAGACTTGAATGAAAACACAAAACACAGATATCCTTTAAAACGCATGGAATATAAAAGAAGGGACCTTAATCAGTGTAGTGGAGAGGGAACTGGAATTCAGGAGAATGGTTCTCTCTCCCAGCTCTACTTGTATTGGTCCCACGGGCATGACCTTAGTTCAGACCTTCTTTACTAAAGCTTGATTCTGGCTTGCCTTCCTCCCTTTTAATGTGTGTCCTTAACATACAGTTAATTAAAAGGAACCTCATCACATCTTAGAAGCGTGAACATCAGGAAGATGCTTGGTTGACAAAAAAAATAAAAGGGATCAATGTTGCATCAGCAAGAACAGCATTCAGCAAAGTTCCCTGTGTGTTAAAGCCCTGTAGGCCATGTATAAGTCCAAATGAAGTGCAATGCCTTTTTGGTCAGCTTCTCTCACTCCTTAGGAGTTTCTATTTGTGCATCCTCTGAATATGGAGTTAGTATAAAGTACAGCAGCCAAGCTATCTTGTGTAAGTCATGAAAATCACCACAGAATTCACCACCAGGAAGCGGGGGACGGTCACAGCTTCACAGAAACAAAAGATGGAATTGCTCAGTTAATCTAACTCCTGTGGAACACAGGCCAGAAAACTTCCACAAATTAACTGTTGAATGAGCTGCAGTGTACCTTGTAGAAGAATTTATTATAATAATGTCTTGGTTTTACTTTTTAAGGCCATGGGTGTAAAATCTTTGCCTAAATTAATGTCTTGTTCCTTTCTTAATCATTATCTCTGAAAAAGATAGAAATCTGTTTTCTGTTCTGTGTTTTGTTGAACTTGAATCTTAAGCCAGTAAAATCTTCTGCTTGGGTACATCTGTTAACCTTTTCAGTTCTCTGCATCTTGTTATTAAGATCAGTAAATTAAGCTTTTTGTGTCTTTCAAGATACAGTAGATTCTCTTATACTTCATAGAATCACAGAATGGTTGAAGTTGGAAGGGACCTCTGGAGGTCATCTTGTCCATTTCCGCTGCTCAAGCAGGGTCCCCTAGAGCCAGTTTCCCAGGATCATGTCCAAATTAATTCTGAGTATCTCCAGAGAGGGAGACTCCACAATCTCCCTAGGCAACCTGTGCCACAGCTCGGTCACTCTCACAGTAAAAAAGTGTCTCCTGGTGTTCAGAGGGAACCTCTTGTGTTTCAGTGTGTGCCAATGGCCTCTGGTCCTGGCCCTGGTCACCAATGAACAGAGCCTGGCTCTGTCCTCTTTGCACCCTCTCTTCAGGTTTGAAGATAACTTGATACCTACACATTGATAAAATCCCCCCCGAGCCTTCTCTTCTCCAGGCTGAACTGTCTCAACTCTCTCAACCTTTCCCCATGAAAGATGCTCTAGACCCTTAATCATCTCAGTGGCCTTTCCTTGGACTCTTCCCAGTATGTCCTTTTGTACAGAGGAGCCCAGAACTGGACACAGTACTCCAGGTGTGGCCTCACCAGTGCTGAGTAGAGGGGAATGATCACCCCCCACCTGATTCCAACACTCCTTCTAATGCAGCCCAGGATACCATTTTAACACCTTTGAGGGAAGGGCACATTGTTGGCTCATGTTCAACTTTGTGTCCACCAGGACCCACCAGTCATTTTCTGCAAAGCTTCAGAAAATGCTGTCGGTGATGCTGTATCACTTTACTCAGTTCACCAACAGCTTTCTTGAAAGGGAATTATCAGAAAGGAGCACAATATTCCACCTGTCATTGCTTCACATCTATGACAGATGCAAAGTGACCTTTATGAATAAGTGCATCATCCTTTGGTTTATTAGACACAAGACACTCTTATCCTTCTGCTCTCAAGTTCAAGCTCATATTTAGTGCATTGCCACCTATGACCAACAATTGCCTTTCAGAGTTTCTACTTTGCAGAGTGGAGTCCACCATCTCATAGGGAAAAAGACATGTATTTTCTTCTTAGATATAGAAATTCCTTTTCACATTATTAATAATTTTTTTGCTGGCATCCAGTTTATTGAACAACCCAGATCATGATACATTTTTCCCCTTCGTCAGTTTTCCCTCAATCTTCCAGTCACTTACAAATATTATCATCAGTGATGTTATATATCCTCATTGATGAGAATATAAACTAACGTCAGGGGGAACTGAAACCTGAAGCTCTATTAGGAATTTACATGTTCAGTCATTATTCTCTCCTCCTCATCCATTTCAGGTTCAAATAGATAGCTTTAGATCCACTTAATGCATTTAGTATTTTGTCTAATTGTTATAATTGCAATCAACATCCCTGTGGTTGCAAGTTAAATGTGCTCTAGAAGTCAATCAAATTTGCAATCTCATTAAAAGGAAGAAAAACAAGTTCATTTGACAGCATCTATTTTCTGTAAACCCATATTGATTAGTATTAATTATATTATCCTCCTTTAATTTTTTTATTAATTGACTCCTCAGTCAGATAATTCATTAGTGAGAACAGAACTGGTGCCAGACTGTTAAGCATCTAATTATGTGGATTTTTCTGTTCATATTTTTAAAATTTTAGCAACATATTAGCTTCTATGCTTCACCAAGTTATAAAAAAAAGAAATATTTATTTTCCAGGCAGCTGATCATTTCTTTGAAAACTGCTCAATTTGTCATATTCTAAGACATTGAACAACAGCAGATGAAGTTATTCCTTTGTTGTTATTCATAGAGCTTGTTATCTGCTGGTCTGGTTTGATAATGTTCTTACACTGGACTTATACACACTTTTATAATCTTTATCCACATACTCATGTGTATAGAGCAAAATCTGGATGCAATTTTAAATTAAAGTCTTACCTAATAAACAGGATGGGTTTTTTCTTGTTTTTGAAGTTTTGTGAACCTGGAAGTCAAATGAAGATAGTGGCTTTCCGTGATCTCAAATGGAGCATTGAAAACGAACAGGTGTTAGTAGTAATAAAAAAAAAAAATCACCTGAAAAAGACGGGAAACATGTCCACTCCTTGTGCCACCATATCCCCTCAATATGGGTATGAAAACCCTCATGAAAACTCTGTGCAGATAACACATACACATCTAAAATTTATGAGGGATACAAATTGGAATTTGTAGATCAGTAATTACATATGGACTCATGAAACATGGGATTCCTCCTAGAAGCAGGTGGGAACACTGCTCAGCTGTGTAGTGGCCATAAAGTGTAGTTGTAGGACAGGATTTTTGGTGGGATGGGACGTGTTTGGGAATGGTCACTTGGGTTTATGGGAGCTAAAGAGAACCCAGTTTTGCTGTTGTCATCATTTTTGAGAGTGGGAATTTTGGGGAATCATGAAGGAATAGTGAAACAGTGAACAGCTTAAGCACTGCCCTGCAATATCTACCAATTTTCCATATGCTTACACTGCTAGAAAGTTCCTGGTAAAGTTTTGGCTTAGACTAAATATCAGTCTGCCAGGCATGGGGGAAAAAGTCATAACACAAGTCAGACCTTTCCTATTCTCAGTCTGGATGCAAACACCTCTTTTGAAGGAAAAAAGTCATGCTGTATCACACTGAAAACTTCACATTTATGAGAAGTACAAGAAGAAATCCTATAGAATAAGGGACAAAAGCATTGCTAATAAACAGAGTTGTCTGGAATTAATCCTGGTCCTACTAAAGTCCATGGGCATTTTGTTATTGACTCAAGTAAAGGCTGAAAAGGGTCATTAGGATACCCTCAAGGTACTGAGTACTAGTAGTCAAGGATGTAGTGTGATATTGGAAAATAAAAGGAATTATCTCTCTTCTGGGGTATTCTGTAACTAGGTGAAAGCAAGAAACTAGGAGGTTCCCTCTGAACTGTCATTTAGAGCAGAGAAAAGAAAGCACATTGTTCCCCATTGTAAATAATGGACACACTTTATATATTTATCTTTAAATATTATTCAGTGAAGCAAACTTTTGTTTCTCACCCTAAGATATATTAGAGTGTAACTAAAATTAGAAAAAATCTTTATAATTTTGGAATATAAATCTGATTTTATTTTATTATTATGATTATGATTATGATGTATATTTAGATTAGTTTATTAAACAGATCAACTTGCTTGGCAATCATCCTCATTGCTTGAATAATACACATGTTTAGTTTGTCTATGAGGTGAAACTCTTTTACCTTGATCTTGGGGTCAGTCAGCAGTTACATAGATGCAACCTTTCACATGAACACCCTGGGGCCTGGGTATGTCCACCCCTTTGAGGTTTCCTCTGGCCCTGGCCAGAAGCCCTGAAGTATGTGGCTGATGGATATGATGTAGGACCTACATAAGATCCATGTCATAACTCTGTAACACTTATTTTAATATTATAAAATAAAAAGATATGTATAGCTTGCTTGAAAAGCTAATGAGTCTGCTTCTTTGGCCTCATATTTGGCCCTTTTAACATGTAGACTTGGTTGATAGTTGCAGTGGCACATTTGTCTGATCTAAAATATGTGCAGTCATTTTGCAAAAAGTTTTTAATGATCCCTGTGAACTACCGACCTGTCAGCCTCACCTCTGTGCCTTGAAAGATCATGGAACAGATCCTCCTAGAAGCATTGCTAAGGCACATGGAGGACAGGGAGGGGATTTGACACAATCACCATGGCTTCACCATGGGCAAGTCCTGCCTGATGAACCTAGTGGCCTTCTATAACGGAGTGACTACATCAGTGGACAAGGGAAGAGCTAAGGATCTAATTAGCTAAGGATCTAATTAGCAAAGAGCTAATCTATCTGGATTTCTCTAAGGCCTTTGACAGCATCCTCACTAACATTCTTCTCTCTAAATTGGAGAGATATATATTTGATGGGTGGACTGGTTGGTGGACAGGGAATTGTTTGGATGGTTGCATCCAGTGGGGGGTGGTCAACAGCTCAATGTCCAGGTGGAGATCAGTGACAGACAATGTCACTCAGGAGTCTATATTGGGACCAGTATTGTTGGGTACCTTCATCAGTGACGTAGACAGTGGGATTGAGTGCACCCTCAGCAAGTTTGGAGATGACATCAAGCTGAATGGTGTGGTTGACATGCCTGAGGGATGGGACACCATCCAGAAGGACCTGGACAGGCTCAAGAAATGGGCCTGTGTGAACCTCATGAGGTTCAACCAGGCCAAGTGCAGGGTCCTGCATGTGGGTTGGGGTAACCCTCAGTATCAAAACAGGCTGCGGGATGAAGGGATTGAGAACAGCCCTGCCAAGGAGGGCTTCGGGGTACTGGTGGGTGAAAAGCTGAACATGAGCCAACAATACATGCTCGCAGCCCAGAAAGCCAACCGTTTCCTGGGCTGTATCAAAAGCAACATGGCCAGCAGGTCGAGGGGCGTGATTCTGCCCCTCTGCTCTGCTCTGGTGAGACCCCACCTGCAGTGCTGCCTCCAGCTCTGGAGCCTTCAGCACAAGAGAGACATCTACCTGATGGAGCAAGTCTAGAGGAGGGCCACAAAAATGATCAGAGGGCTGTCGTAACAATGAAAAGTAGGCAAAGATCAGTCCTGTCTCTCTTCATTCTGCTCCAAAATTATGAGATTGGATCCACAGAACCTTTTTCTGCTACCATAGTGTACTTTGCTCATTATTATGCTCTCTACTGACCATTCCTAATTTTCTGCATAGTTTTATTACTGGCTTCACACTGTATATTAATTGGCAAAGGCTCTATGCTCTGATAACTCCTTAATTTAGCTGGCCATGATGATGTCTCAGAGTGGTTCATTAATATTTGTGTTAAATGCATTAATTAATAAAAACCAAAACAAAACAAACACAAAAACTAGATGGCTCTGGGTTGTATACAGTAATAGGACTCATCCTTTTGCCACTATATGATCAGTTCAAGGCTTTAGATGCAGAAGCTGAGTTTCATAAGGTGTTGAAGATCTGTGTATGTACCACCAGTACATCAGCTTGTATTGGCACAGGTACGAATACGTAACTGAAATAGATGCAAGGCAGATGCTCTTTTCACAGTTTTATGCATTTATGGACTAAGGAAACAGAGTGAGGCTGGAAAATGTGACATATGTCCTCTCTGCAAAAATTCATATGGACTGAGCAGGATACCTTATCTATCTCAAAAGTTGCTAGGTCCTGTGTGTGGTCAACTGAACTGAGCCCAAAGGGTTCACAGAATCACAGACTAGCTGAAGTTGGAAAGGGCACCTCAAGATCATTTAGTCCACCTACCCTGCTCAGAGAAGATTAAAGAATTAGTTTGAGACTGTGGAGATATGCATTTGATTGCCAGCATTGTCACAGCCTTTCTATGCAATTGTGGCCAAGGCACTTCTAAGGTCATACGTCTCAATTTAGCCTGGTCATCTAAATCTGACCCTCAAAGCAGAATCGTCTTGAGCACATTGTTCAGGACCGTCTCCTGTCAGCCTCTGAGTATCTTCAAAGATGGAGATTCCACAACCTCTCTGGGCTACCTAGTCACTAAAAGTAAAAATATTTTCCCTATGTTTTAATGGAGTTTCTTGTATTACAATTTGTGCCCATCACCTCTCGTGCTATCACTGGACATTACTGAGCAGAGTCTGGTTCTGTTTTGTTTACTCCCCCATCAGGTATTTATATACATTGTTAAAATGGATCCACAGGGATCTGTGGGAAGCCCATTCTCTTCTGGATTGGTAGATGGACACGAAGCAGAATACTCCCGGGCTGCTGAAATGGCAGCAGATGCCTATGTGTGGGCACAACGGAATCAAAATGTTGATTTTGATTCAGGCTGTCTGTGTAGACTGTACAGTATGTGTATGTTTGCTGAAAGATGATGTGTAGTACTATTTCAGGTTGCCTTGAGTATCCATGATATACATGAGGGTTTGACAGAAACCGTGAAGCTGTGAGAGACCTTGATCCCTCTGGAGAAGCAGTGGGAAGCCAGGCAGGATAGACAAGACTGTCTAAAATGTCACTTGATGCTTATATGTGGGTGATTGAATCATGCCTCCAGTGTGTCTGCTGGTATAAAATGACAGCAAACTACGTCTTGATTGTCACAGTGTGGGTTTGCCTAGTGTGCTAGATCCTGAATGAGCAGAACTCTGTCCCATGCTGTAGCGTAATCCTAGTAATACTTTCTCCAAAAGCAGGATATTTTGAGTTGCTTCAGAAACTGTGTTCATATATCATAAATTCAAATGTCTTTCCACTAAAAAACAGCATAAACCTTTGTCCAGAGCAACGACAATTTCCATTCAGGCTTGAAGTTCCTATTGATTTCTTGTTCATGTCCCTTCTGCAGGAAGGTGAACCTAAATAACAGTTAAGAGTCTAGACATTTTGTTAGATTTCTCTGCTGGTGCCTACCTAGAAACTAGATGGTATTTTCCAGCAAAACATAAGTGGACATTCAACCTCTTTAACATAAGCGGGGGTTCTGTTGCTGAACACATGGACAAATATTACCATATGTACATCATCAATTCTGCTAATTCTGTCAGTACAGGACACTCAGCATTTTACAGATTTGGTCCCTTTTTTGCCTGGTCACTTAATTTGAATGCATATTTGCCCAAGGTCTCTATATGCAGTTTACCTTTAAAGTCTGATAGAGGTGGATTTTATTTTTTCCTATTCCTTTTTAACTTTCATCTCCTTGTATGTTACAGTGTTTACAAATTAGAGGCTACTTGTGCATGTTGACAAGTATTTTGGCATGGCACTTCTGCAAATCTCAGCAGGTTGGCCTTTTTGTTTTAATAGAGCAAGTGGAAAATTTACACACCGAAGTGAAAAGAGATGGGAGAAGCAACCTCTCATGTGACTGTATTTAAAATACCGATGAATTTGTCACAGTTGTGTTTCCCCTGACTTTGGAGAAGAGCACAAACAGAACTGATCAGAGGAATTCACTATAGCACCTGGGAAGTTCTATTTCCCAGAAGATTAGAGGGGTAATATTAATTAGTGAGAGTTCATTTGTTAGGAAGCAGAGGCGGGGATTGGATAACCAAGTTTAAACATGTGGAAACGGCCTCCTAAACCATTTTTCTTGAAATCCTTCTGAAGTTTCTGCCATTGCAACTTTGCCCTTGGTGTGTCATTGTCTCAAATTACACATAAAGTCATTTCTGCAAGCACTGAAACAATACAAAAAGAAGGGTTGTCATCAGGTTCCCAGACAGTTTTGAAACAATATGTCTAGGAAATTGCCTAAAAATCCCTCTTTCTGAATTTTTTTTTTCAGTAAAACTTTTCAGATCCATTTGTTTTGGAAAGGTTGGCTAAACATCTAATCTAGATTTGCTTCAAGTCTTACTTGAGAAAGGATCCTGTTTACATCTAAAGACTCATTTTTTTGACTCTCATTGTTTCTGCCTGGGAACATTCAAACTTTGTGCCACAACACTGGAATCAAAACCTGGAGTGGGATCATTAGCAATTAACCCAGACCATTGGCTGAAGTAGGGCTTGGAAATGAACTACTATAAGCTTGCAGGGAGAAGATTAAAGAATTAGTTTGAAACTGTGGAGATATGGATTTGAGTGCCAGCATTGTCACAGCCTTTCTATGCAATTGTGGCCAAGGCACTTCTGAGGGCTTATGTCTCGATTTAGTCTTGTCATCTAAATATTAAGTATACAAGGTTATCTAGTTTTCTAGGTTGAGGCCATTGTTGATGGATAGGGACTAGGATTCCTGCCACTTTTGCCCTGTGGTCAACTGAAAGAGATTAATCTAATGTAACTCATCCCATCTAGCTTTGATTTCTGTTTTAGGACAGTATAAATTGCCTTGCAGTTTGTCTTTCTCTTGAAACACCAAGAATGAAATCTGGTTAACAGATTCTGGATGAAATAACTATTTAATATAGCTACAGTTAGGTAGGATGAATTCCACCATTAATCTTTGTATAAGCCGATCTTCTTACTGTAATATGGTAACAGTATTATTGCTGTTCCTCTGCTTTGTATGTCTTAGCTATCGGATGGAAGTTCTGGTTCTGTAATGTCATAGATCTGGTTCCTAGCCAGGTTTGTTGTCCTTATTTATCCAGAGATGAAAATTATTTTCAAGCACCAGACAAATCAGGGTTAAATCAACATAGATTTTATTGCCGTGAAATGTTTGATCAAATGTGGTCATTATCTTCATAGACTCATGTAAAACAGGTAGCTTGTATAGGAAATAGAAATATAAAAGATTATGTTTTGCACCACTGAATTATAAATTAGGTTAAATTAAGTGGAAGGAAAAAAACCCCAAAACAAACCAAACCCCCAAACCAATAAATAGGACATTGTTTGTTGGTGACCAAGTGCGCACTTACATTTAAATACAATCACAACAGCTGCTGTACAGAAGTAATTGTACAAAATAAAGAAAAGAATAGCGATAAAAAAAAATCAGACCTCTCCAAATGACCTTCACCTGGCAAAGGAAAATGACTTTATCTTCCTCCCTCATTCCCCACACAGCTGTACTTGAAGTCTTGTTGAACCTGTAATGAGGGCAGAGGCAGAGGATATTTTTATAAATACAGTTCTTGTATAATTATGTTTACTGATTCTTCCTTGTGTTGCAGGCTTGTGTCTTCTATTAATGCTGTTTCTTCTTGTCCTTAAAAATAAAGAATTAGAGCAGCAGAACTATCTCTCCAAAGGATAAATGAAAGTCAAATGACCTTGGAATTCATCAGCAGCCCTTTTGGATATCTAAGACATCTCAGACCAAAACTGCTTGTTGGTGTTAGGAAACAAACAAACAAACAAAAAAGCAATTAGAGAAATTGGCTCTTAGGACAATAAAGCAGCCCTTCTTGCTGCAAAATTCTGAGCTGCAGCTGTGCCACTGAGTCATGTTCAAAGGAAGAGATGAGCTGGGAAAATATTTACACAGAGGTCCAGGATTTGGAAGGGCTATACATTGTGCCTGCTTTGTAGCAGATTTTTTTGTCGTTTTCTTTTTAGGTGAAGTTAAAGAGAAGCTTCAAAGAGCAGATTCCTTGTTGATTTGGAGAGCTGAAGTCTGTTCCCAATGAATGTTGGAGTTTCTCTTTAAAAAAAAGTAAACCAAAGGTCCAAATTCACCCCTTGTGCCAGTTCTCCAAGGCAACAGAAGGACACCTAGAAGGAGTTAGGGTTTAAGATGGCAACAAGAAGGACAAGATCCTTGACAGTCTTCAGTTGTAGGTGACAGGGTCATCACTGCTTGTCTGTGGTTCACTCCCCTTTACAGGCCATACGAACGTTGTCCCAGTTCTCATCATCTGCATAAAGCTCTCCCTTCGCTCTACATCTCTGCCATGTAACAATACTAGTGTAGGATTGGGTGAACAGAGATCCAAATCTTAGGGCAGAGGTTGGAGATGAGAATATCACTCCCAGCTCAGCCAGACACTTACCTTCTAAGCTTAGTCAACACATGAGCTGTTTGTACTCTCAGTGAGTAACACCTTGCTCTAGAAAGAAAGGCATGTAGTTAGTCAGTGTGTTTACTTCATGAGTAATTTGCTAATAAATCCAAGTACGAACAGCTGGTCTTTGCGAGTCAAATGTGTCGGTGCTTAGTATAAGAAGTAAGTACAGAGACCTACTTAAAGTGTTTTGAGGTTTGTGGTAGGAAAGGTGTAATGCATATAAAGCCGAGCAATGGCCTGAAGTACAACAGGATCCAAATATTCAGACAGCACTTGAGATATGAATCTCTTTTTGGAGTTTCAAACATCATAGTGAATTAGTACTTTCGCCATGGAAGTTTGGACACTTTTCTGTACTCCTTCAATGTTTTTGACCTGAACGGAATAAAAAATTCCATGATCTCTCAACAGGAGAATTCCCCCCCTCTCCCCCACCCAGATCATATTAATTTTGAAGTCAAAAAGGTACAAATATACCTGGATTTGCCACCAGTGAGCACCTACTAATTTCAAACCATGCCCGTCCTCCAGGCTGATCTAATTCATGAATGTATTTTGAGATGTCAAGATTTCCGTAGAGACAAGGACTAAGAAAATAAAAAAAATAAGACAACATAGGAACATTGTGCAGGTATAAGTGGGCGAGAACTTAGGCTGAGATTTTAACAGGAACATCAGTGAATTCATTGCTTAAAACCACACTGAAAGTTCCAACTTAAAAAAACAAAGGCATTTTGACACCAAACTGCTCTGATAACTACTCCATCAGAAAAGGCAGTAATAATTATATCTCTCAATAAAATTATTAAGTACAGTTAAAAATAAATAACAGAGAACCTGTGAATGTTGAAAAACCTCATAGCTACCTTTTAAAAACAATTTTGCTTTTAAAACATGCTAAGGTACTAATGTTAAAAAACAAAAAGGTGAGGTTATGAATGCAAGTAGGCTCTTGATGGTAAGAATATATGCCAGTTCAGTCAAGTTGAATCAGATCTATATTGAACCTTACCAAAAATCTTTAGGGGTCATTAAGTTGAAAACTGGAAGTTCTGGGGCTTCAAGAGTGCTCAGGTTAATTAATGTTAATCAATCAAATGGTAATCCAGGTCAAAATAATTTGCTGCCCACAGAGCAGAGGCTTATTGTGATTATGTAATAACAAAAGATGCAAGTCTTTAAAGAAATTATTGTTGGGACCTTGGACCATATCCTGAACAGGTGAATATTTCAAATAATGTTGTGTACATATTATTCCCAATAGCAGTCATTTGAATTTGGTTGTAATAAAATACTGCTTCCTCAACAGTTTTGAAGAATAATCTACACAGCCAATCATTCCCCCTTCTCCAGAGGACTGTTACTTTAGTGAAGAAAGTGGAAAAGGATTCTAAAATCTTTTTTCTTCATTTTTTTTTTCTCCATAAAAATCTGATTTAAATTTATCCACATCTGGAGGGAGAGGACCACAATTAAATTGCTTTACAGTACGTTTTCATGTGGCAAATCTGTGTATCTGGCACAGTCAAACTTTTAATTCTTCCCCTCCCCTCCTTTTCTCTCCCTCAGTTTGGGCAATAGAAAAAGGAACATGAGTTTCCTTTTAACTTTTTATCATGGTTATCTACTTTCACACTCAAGTATTTAATGTTCTAGAACATTTCTATGTTTCTGTTGAAGACATCTCTGAGGATCCTTCATTAGCACTTCTCCAGAGGCACTGGAGTGAAAAATTAATTCGGTAAAGTCTAAGTTCTGTTAGGCACTTAGCTGATCTTAGTGTGTTAAGGAGGTGGAGTCCCATGGAGATACATCTATTGCCCTCAATGTAGGTATCTGAGTTACAAACCTACCATGAGGAAGGACAAATCTGGGCAAAATAATAGGATTTCTTTTTTTTTTTTTTTTTTTTGTGTGTAGATTTTCTTATGCAAGCAAATAGGAACTCGATAGTTCCTAGTGTGTTTTCTCGCCATGATGGCAATGTCCTTACTGACCTCAAGAGGAACAGCATCATGCCATAAACGCTCTGTTTCCTTCCAGACATTTGGAAGGCAAGGCTGATCTTGTTAATTCAGTTTGACTCCCTACATCATGGCTGTAAACACCCTCAAATATTTGTCATAGTCCCTAGGTTTAGCCTGAAGCTGGTCATCCGAGATGTAATGCATACTAACTAGTTCTAGAAAGCTACGATGTAGACACCTGTATAAGCGCTTTTATCCTTGGCTTCCTTTATACCTAGTTGAGAAAAGCACACACTTTCAGGGCATGATTCATCATTACTTTGAGGTGAGATAAACTGCATACTGTAAGCGCCTTTTTCTCTCCGCTGATTATAGGGAGAGGAGAGTGATTAGTCTGGTTGTAGCCAAGTACAATGCAAAATGCCACCATTACATGCCGTATCATCAATGACAGGCACTTCCAGATGATCCCTTTTACCTATCCTAGACACTTGGTGTGCGAGTTAAGTGGCCACCCATAGGTCTCTAGCACTGTCTTCTGGGGTCCTCCAGCCCTTCCTCCAGGTAAGCCCAGTTCTCCTATAGGTTTCATCTTATATCTGTCAAAACTCTGTGACTGTCTTAGATACCCTAAAACATCTCAAATGGTTCTAAACATTTACACATGGACAACTGTGTTATTTCCTACCATAGAAAGAGATGAATTGTCCCTTGGAAGAAAAGGTCTGGTTCTACTGATATTAAAAGGAGTTTAGATGGCCAGCAGAACCCCACCCTCTAATACCCATCCTTCCTAACTTTCTCAATAAAGTAATGCCAGAGAAACAAGAGAAGGAATGGAGTAAAAGTCTTGTTGAAGAAGAAGTTAGAACCTGGCTGGAAAAAGCCTCTTGACTCAAAGACGCTTGAGCTTAAACTACACCTCCAATGCTTTATGAGTGAGGATTTGTGGTAGGTGGTAAAATAATATTTCAAAAGTACATTAGCAAGGTTGTTACCACTTAGCTGCTGTGGACCAAGCTTATTTGTCTTATTTGTCATTTTTGTTTTATTTTATTTTCTTTTTGGTAAGTGAGTGGATTCTGTTAGACCTCTGCACCTGAGCTGGATTTCTAAAGACAATAACGCTGCAGAAACAAGCTGTTGAAGAAAAGAAAGCATCATAAAATCAAGGCAACACAAAAGGCGACTCCAATTGCCTGCATTGATCCTGGTGAACAGAGACCGAGGTACGGCAGACTGCAGTGTTGTGGGACCAGGGGCTGAAAAGATAGAAGACAGAAGCCCATGCTGTCATTTAACATGAAGTTCACAGAGGGATCAGGGCTCTTATTGAAACTATCAAGTTTGGTTTGATTTTTTTTTTTTTCATTTAGTCTGCCATGCTCTTTTCACAAGAAACACCACGTCTGCTGCTTGAATGGTCAGGACAGATTCCCAACAGGTTCTGACCTCACTCCAGTGCAGCTTTATTGTACATTCCCACGTGGGGACAAGCAGTCCCCAACACCAAATAGTTCATTTGTCCCATGACCCAAGAATTCCTCTTTTGCCAGGTTTCCCTATTGTTTTCCCAACGGTGAGTAGACCAGGCTTCTCCGATGGATCAGGGGAAGCCCTTCTTTCAATCTAACCAGCATGCAAGCAAAGCCAGGATGCTGGAACTGCGTGTCCCACAACGGATGCGCTGGCCCTAACTGTGCTGCCGGAGAAGAAAGTGCTTCAAATTTCAGGTGCCACCTCAGCCAAGTCCAGAAGTGCTTATAAAAAACAGTGTTAGTGTATCATTCAGAACAATCAAATACTACGTGCACGAAAAAGTAGTTCAGGGCAACATAAATTTTAAAAAAGTGACAGTTTCATCACACAATTACTGTACACTACTGTTCTTAGGGTTGAATACTTTCCTCTCTCACACTCTCTCTTTCTCTCTGTTTTAATCTTTCTCTTTTTTATTACCTTTTTTTTTTGATTTTTTTCTTTCTTTTTTTTTTTCTTTTTCCCCCTTTTTTGGATTTGGTCCACTGGAGATAAATCGCCCTCAATGATATATATATTTAAAAAAAAATATCAGCAGCAAGACTCTCTTGAAATAGATTCTGTTTGATGTAGTTAGTCTGTCTTTTCTGTTTTGCCCTCTTTCACAGCAGCCTCTGAAGTTTTCCGCAGGGGGGCTTTCTCCGAGTTGGCGTGTCCTTGGCCGGATTCCGCCGCTCCTCCGTTTTTGTGTGATGTGTGCTTTTCCAAGTAGTTCAGCATTTCACTGAGAACAGTTTGGAAAGTGCTTAGGGCAGCACATATTGCAGGAGTTCCAAAACCATGAGTGATCAAACTACAAATGGGAAAGAGACAGAAAAAGAAAAATACACACACACACATAAATATAAATGCACTCACATACATTGAAGCGTTACAATACACTCATTTTGCTATAGTGAAATTCAAGATTTTCTCCCTAAACTATTTATTACCTATGGGGAAAAAAGAACAGAAAAGCGTAGAGCTGAAGAGCAGACTACATACAGCTTCAAAGGTTGGTTTTGGTAGGAGTCTCAGTTCTGATACACCGTGGGACAGATCTTCAGCTGATGCAGGTTGACACAGGGTTGTTGACTTCAGAGAGGCCAAGAGAGTATGTGTGCCCTAGGCTCTCCAGCATTGCTACGTTTCCAGTCTCAGAAGGTTTGGCTTCCTCCTTCTCAGGTAAATGAAACCAGTTCTATGGGGTTTGATCACTCTCTGAGATCACAGTCTTGAACAACAAGACCTGGTTATTCTACGTGGATGTATGGCTGCATCTGCACTAGGAAATTGAGCAAGGCCGAGTGCAATCTCTATTGGCATGGTTTGGCCATAACTGTGCTGCTAAGCCCTCTGAGCACCTAACAGGATGGAATCCAAACTGCCTATTGGGAATAGTCCCTGGACAATGCTAATGACCAAACAATGCCCAGGCCATGTTTCACATGGGGTTAGTTCAGCCAGGCTAAATTCACACACCATCCTAACCAATTAATAGTAAAAATAACCAAGTTTCAAGAACGTTGCCCTGGTGGTATTGAATTTACTACTATAGATTTACCTTGTTGCAATTTTCATTCTAATAAGGTGTTTTTCCAAGGTAACACTGTATTTTTCTTGTTTTTCTGCACTGCAAAGCAGCTGAGTTCAGTGTTGCTCCTCACTTAACAATTACTGAATCAACGTATTAATGCAGTTGCTAGGCGGAGCTATAGTGGGTTAATGTCATGTAAGTTTAGAGGAACTTTTCAGTGCACACGTGTATCTACAGTCACTTGAGATGCTTTGGGCATCCAGTTTGGCTTCCACTTGCAGATCCAGAAGTCTGCAGGTTTCCCACAGGTCCTGTCTCCTAAATACCATCTCTGTGAGTATGTCTCAGCTACCTTAGGATATTAGAAATGGCACTAGAGACCAGTTTTTAGGCAATCAAATCTAGCCCTATCCATCTAAATTTTATGTGTACTGTATAAGATGTTCACATAAGGACTAGGGAAACTCACGTTGTACTAGACATCTTAGTGGGGGCAACAAATTATTCTCATTGTTATAATGACTAATTTTGATAAGTGGTAAGTGAAAAATAACCACTCAAACACTGCAGATTTTTAATTTTCATTTAGAAAAGAAAATGAAAAATAATTTCAAAGGTTCGAAATGCCATTGCAGTTTTTAAAAGACTGATTTCAGTTATACCAATTCTGCTCAGGGCAGAAAGAGGACAAGGAGAGGAAAAGAACCTGATTTTTAAGTTTGTGGACATTTTTGAGAAATCAATATTTTATATTAGTTCGGGTGAAAAAAAACACCCAAACAACAAAGCATTACAGTGATCCTGACAAAACAATAACTATTTCCCATTCCATGCTAGTTAAGATTTTGCCTCTGTGGTAATTCTCTAGGTGTCTTAGACACCACATCAGTAAACACTGATGTAATGCAGATAACCACGCGCAGGTCAGAAATGGGAACATTTCACTTCTGTGAGAACCCCTCTCCTCTGCATTTTGGCTCCTTAGTCTTTGCAGCTGTTTTAGAAAAAAACGTGAAAAAGTAGGGGCCAAGGGAAAACAGGTTATCTAGAACATGGACAATTGCCAGGATGCTGGAATTATCAAAAAACAAACCCACCATGGGAAAGGCTCTGAGATATCTTTTAGGGTGATCTTTCTGTCTGCTGAACATAGGAACCCTGTTTTCTAGGAAGGCCGGTATCCTAGGGAAGACACCAAATTTAGGGGAGTCCTAATCAAAATGAGAGCTCAGTTTGGAAATATATCTCCATTTCAGATTGGGAGTGGCCCAGCCTTTTATGAAAGGTCTCCCAAAAGCTAATAACAAATAACTTGCTTTTAGAATGTTTATCCATTAGTCTCCAGGCACTTTTCAAAGCAGGAATTGATGTTTATCCCCAGTTAGTAATGAGAGGAAAATGATAATTAAATATTTACAAAGAATATTTTGCAGACATCAATTAATAATACTACATGATTCTTGAAGTTTGGACTTGTAGTAATATCTGGATCTTTCTAATTTAACATTAAAAAGAGGTAAAGAGGTAAATATAACTTGTTTTTTTTTTTTTTTTTTTTTTTTTTAAGAAATGCCTGGCATGCCAGGGAAATAAAAATCAATCATCATCATCATTATTGTAAGTCATATTTTTAACAGTAGTAAAAACAAGATTAGCAATAGCATCTAGATAAGACCAAGTCCTTTTATTAATCAGGTGATTTCAAGATTTTGTGTTGCATTTTATCATCATTTCTAGCCTTCAGAAGTCCAAATAAATGAACATGTGATGGCGCTTACAACACCAGAAAGCAAGAAGGAGCAAATTCAAATGTATCATTACTGGTTGTAATATCTCATGATTTTTACACTGCTTGTGTGATCTTCTGGGTCCTGATCTCAGGAACTAACTGTACCGAGACATATATAAAAATATTTATGATCTTACATGCAAAAGAAACCAGTTTATTTTCAATGTTGGCAATACCTGCAATCATTCATTTCCAGTCAAATAGTAAGTTTAACAAAGGATTGAATAAAAAAGAAATCTTCCATCCTGCTCTCTTTGAACTATTCTACTCGTGAGCAAAAGCAATAGTACTGTGTTCATATGATAGTTCAATGCACTCTGAAGAGTAAAGTGGGAATACTACAGTGAAAACTTACAGGGATTGTCTCAGAAATGATCTGTAGGGTTAAGAAAAATGATAGAAAGCTTTAATGTTCTCCAATACTGAACAAGATGGTAGAAAATACCAAAATGGGTCAAAATGTGATATTAAGGTACATAAGCGTAAGTGTTGTCTTGTAGGTGTATATATCAACAGTGCCTAAACTACCATTTCAATCAAAGGGGACTTAATGTAGTTTCCTACATATAAGAGTCTACAGTGATTTGAGATGCCCTATTGCATCTGAGACATCTGCACAGAACTGCTAGATATGATATAGGACTTAAGTCTACCTTGAACCCAGGCAGGTTACCCTTGTGTACCTCACATGACACTAGATGCCAATGTTTGGGCGACTGAATTGAGCCCCGGGGCTTTATTCAATACAGAGAAGTCTGGAGAATGATTTAGCACATGGGATGGACATGTCACCTTTATGGTGGGCCGCACCACTATTCTGGTTACATCGAGCGCTCCATAAAGCTGAATAAAAATGTGTGTTCGATGCTATTTGAGATGTTCTATAGTAACAAGACACCTGTGTCAGGTGAACAGGTAATGCACAGGACTCATAGGAAAACAGCACCCTTTTAAAGCAACAATGGACTAATGGAATATCTCATCGCATCTAAAAAGATGCTGCATGCTAATGTTTACTCAACTATATCTTGTCCTAGGTCTTCATTGACTACATGGGAAGCTTAGACACCCAGCTTACATGAAGACACCTAGATATGGCTATTTAATTCTGAGCAGAATCTTAAACTTATTATCTAACTAGTGTTTATAGGAAAAGGATTTTGTGGGGTGAGCTAGCGGTCTAGCTCCTTTACAGTTTAGCCTCTTATGTACCACCAATCATCAAATATGGCAATTTTTTTCAAGTTAGCACTGTATTTCTTTTAAAAAAGCCAAACCATTTTTAGTGAAATGGCACTGCAGAGTCTCATGGCAACTCTACTTTCAGTTCCTGATGTATTTATCCTTCTCCACAGATTAGGATGTGCAGATCTTATTAATTTTCCCATGAAGCTTATTGAAACAGTTTTATGGAAAATTTCTTGCCAGCCCTCCTTGCCATGCTCCTGTGAGGGTGTATTTTTTTAGCCTCACTTTATCTAATGAGCATAAAAAGGCTGAGAGAGATTATCTTCTACTTTGTGTTACATTTTTATCAGTAATTCCCCTTGCTCTAATTTTGGTGGACTTTATTTCTCCACAAGTTAAAGTCTTTGAAAAATCGAAGAAAGTTGGATAATTTCCCTCTGCTGATGAAAGTTTCAAGTTGGGGAGAAAATCTGATTTTACATTTTAATCAGACGTGACAGACAGAAGACTAATGGCAAAGCATTCAAATGTGTTTCATGAAAGTCATATTTAGTTGCTTGATTTTTCAGACTGAGCTCCCACTGAAGTAGGTTCATTTTTGGTATGCTTCATACCTATCAAATGAGTTGCTTTCATTGTAAGACTTTCACTTGTGTTTAAAAGCCTAAAATTAAACATGGTGGTTTCATAACGGAGTCTTCTGGGTATTCTCAGCTTTGTAGTGCATCTCATTGTGATTCCTATAAACTAGTAACTTTATTGTTCTAAAAGGCAAGGCTGAAATCTCTGATTTTGGTACTATGCATGGAGAGCTGCAGAAAGAAGGCAATGAATATCAGGCCAGCATATTCTATAAATCCTGATGCTTAAGGACATCCAGACCTGCCTGCAATTCTGCCCAGCACTATGATGCAATTATGTCTGCTCATGTTTTAATGATGGCCTTACTTAAAAGTGAAAAGATCCAAGTGTGCCTGAAGGCTTGGACTCTCGTTTGGCAACTACCTCAAGGACTCCTCCATACCCCAGGCTGGTGAAACGCCGACATGCGGCAAAAGAAACAGATTCCCTCTCAGTGGGGGGGAAGAGGCCATCTGCACTGAATGTTTACACCCTCATTTAAAATAAATTATTACTTTAAAACAATAATAATGAAGAAAAAGCAAGGTTGAACTTATCAGCTGGACTTTGTTGGAACTTTGAAAGTGAAAACAACTTCATGATTATCCAAATTTAACAACACATGGCAGACAACAAATTATAATATTGATAAGACTTTTGGTGGCTGTAAAGGAAATGGAAAAAGATTTGAATACCTTCACTGATACAAGTAACTTCTTAAGTTAGAGGTACCTATATTGACTTTGAAGTACTTCTGTTGATTTGAAGATCTGTCCTATGAGGAATGCTTAGAGAGTTAAATCGTGATAACATTACTTCAGAAGGTAGGTAGGCCTGACCATGACACAAGTTGGACTGATAGTCAAGGTAAACATTAGAACATGATGAGTATATATGTCAGGGATAAGTAGTCTACAGCACTGGAGTGGCAAACAGCACATACAAAAATTGCCTTGCAAAGTAGGCTCTCACGCTTGTTTTCTGTTCATAACCAAACAAGTGTATTAAGGTCATGTTCTCCTAAGCAGATGAACCTCTTTTTACCATGTGTAAAAGCAGTGGAGAAAGTAAGAAGAGAGTGCTAGAGCTGATGCGCCATATTTCCAAAATATTCTATTTCAGCTCTGTATATTTTAGACCTTGGGACTGATTTTCTGCACTAGGAGAGTTGCCCAGGGAACATATCTGAAACATCCAAGACTGTGACTGTGGAGTGTTTCTGAGCTACAGACCAAAGATTAAACCATGGCCCTGTGTTGCACATGGGGCTTACAGAAGCCCTTGGATATTTGCTGGGAAATGTTTCCAGCATAACGCCCTATATCTTCTGAATAAAACACTGGATAACACTATGACTTGCTGGTTTTGAATGACAAAACGACGCACAAGCTTCTGCCTAACTGTGGATGAAAAGTGACTTTGCTGCCTACTACTACCTGTGGAGCCAAATACACCAGTGAGACCACAGATCCAAGATGACTGGCTATTTTTGAAGAAGAGTGAGCATGTCCCTCACACAGCCAGCAGCTCTATCAGTTTCTCCTTTCACTTAGTCAAAGGTCACACCTCTGCCCTACAGGAAGGCAGAGAAATGAATGAGATCCATCCAACTTGCTACCATGCAAAGACTTTTTCCAGTGAGACAGCTAACGTAGCTGAGAAACCCCATTGCCCTCCTCAAATGAGAAAGACCAAGAGGTACGCATTATAAACATGCCGATGACGAGAGACAATGCAACTTTGTAACCTAATAATTTAGAAATGAGGGGATGGCGTTTGTTTTTTTGGGAAGCATGAGGGTGCCTTAAATGTTTTAAGAAATCTGAAGTGCTGGATCAAGAAACAAATCAAGCCCTGCAAGTTTTTTTCCATCTTTGATGAATGTATATTCACTTTTTCCTTGGTAATCATGGAACTTCTTTGTTAATGAAGAGGATAAAGAAAAGAAAACAGATTCTTATCTGTTCTCTTGACTCCATAAGTTGTGACTTTAAGGGAATATGGTATGGTAAGGTTTATGATAAAAATCATTAGCAATATTAGAAATTCTCACCCTTCCAAATGGATTTTTGTCATGAGCAGAACAAGAGAAGGTGATTGAACTCTTGCTATGGAATGATCAAAGATGGAATCCCTGGGAAAGGGAATGAGGGAAAAATCCCAGAGCAAGCAACTCTAATGCCTTCGGTAAATGAAAAGCCAAGGAAAAGAAAGAAAGAAAAAAAAAAAAAAGAAAGGAAAAAATTGTTGATTACTAGTACCTCAGCACTGGGAACCAGTGTTGTCCCTCTCAGCTAGCTGAATCTAAAACCAGATTGAGAGAGATCATGAAAATCAGGGAACTCTAGAGGGCACCAGAGGTGTTTCACCACAAAATTCATTGCACACCAGGCGTCTTCCAGTCTGTGCAGCCAAAGAGAAGCCTGCTGCTGCTAATCAAGATGACTGGAATTATGACAGCAGCTGCTCCACCTCCTGATAAGCAAAGAAGTGTAAAAAGGAGAGAACAATATATAAGGGGGGTAAGCACACCTGTAAAGGTGACCCACTAGTAAGTCTTTGGGCTTGGCTCTTTGTTACAATTTATAAAACATGTTGAGCTTCAAAATCCATTTCAGTGGTCCCTTTTACCCTTCAGAAAGAGGGATGTTACTTTCTCGCTGCTCCCGAAGTCTGAGCCTCTGGTTTCTTGCCTGTCGCTTTTCATGTCACCTTGTCAGTGTGATGCCAGGCACTCGCAGGAGGCTGACAGCTCCAGGCTCAGAGACTAGCTAAATGACAAAACTCCTGTCTCAAACAGTTTCATAGGAAGGGTGTTTCATATCAGCTGGATGGCTAGGCGAAACACAGAATAATTTGTGAAGATGCTGATTGCTTTCATTGTCTAGCTTTAGTATTCTGAGCCTATTATTTTTTTGTCTGTTTTTATAAGGTTTCTGCACTGAAAGAGGTGCCACTTGCAAGAAAGTAACTTTCTCTTTGTTGTTTTGCTGTCTTTATCTTTTATATATAAGGTAGATGTGGATCTGATTTTGTATCTTAATGAAATGCAACCTTAATGTGAAAGGATCAAAACCAACTTCTGTAATTGGTGGCTATTCCTCTTTCCCTATATGACGGATGACATCAGTAGGATATCTGAACTTTCCAAACACTACAGATTCTTACAGACATGAGTACTCCAAAAGTGAAGAAAGTGAGACTAAGAGTCTGCCTAATGACGTCAGGGAGTCTGTATGTGCAAGCCAAGAAACACATGCAGACCTCGTAAGCAATCGTGCCCTGCTTCACCATTTTCTAAAAAGAATTATTGCTCATTTTCTCAAGTGAATTATTCTGAAATCGTTATGTATGTGTTTTGTTTGTATCCATCTCTTTGCTTTCTTCAAATATTCCAACCTCCTTTTTCCCTCCTATCACCTTCGATAATTGAGAGCTGTCTCTCAATTTCACTGACTATGAAACTTGTCTCTTTTACCTGATCTGAATTCAAGACCAACCAATCTACAGTGCTAAAGAGAAATTTGTACAACCTTTCTGCCCTGGGGAAAAAAAAAAAAAACAAAACCAAAACCAAAGATGAAATCCCAGCTTTACTGCCACCAGTGGGATTTGAAAATGTTTTTAGTTTCAGCAGGAATTAGAATCCCAGCTTTTCCCTCTTGCATACACAGACACATACAGATATAGAAGTGTCTCACATGATTCTGTGGGGTTCTGGGGAGAAGAATCTCTCAATTATAAATAATAGAAGACATTTAAAAAGAAACTATCTAAATATTCTCTCTCTCCCCCCCTGCTTTTCCTAATGCTCACTCCACTTTGAAAACAAAGAGTGAGAGAAATAAGTTCCTCTCACTAAAGCTATAGAAACTTTTGTGTTCTTTTCAAGTACTGGTGTGCTGATTTTGTTCTCTACTGTGGTGGACTCATAAATGCTTTTACACAGATCAGCCTTTAGAGGACAAGAAAGACACACTCATGTATCCACACAAAAAAATCCCATTACTTAGTGGAACTGTTTTTTTTCCAGGGTTTTCTTCTTTGCCCTGTTGCTTAATGATGACTCTGTCTTCAAAAACTGGGGACAGGGTAGATCAAGTGGTGGCTTTCAGGCCAGATACAACACACTGGATTATTCCTCTTGCTCCTCTGCATTTATCATGATGGAACCAAAGAAAAGCTGAAGGACAGCTTGGGTAGCCCTACACTTACATATCTCCTTAGAAATCTGAGCTGCCCCAACACTTAGCCCATGAGGACAATGACTTATGATCCAGCCCTGACAAGGTTGGGCTTCTCTTAGTGTCAGTACATTTTTTAAAGCACAGGTAAGGCACCTAACTGGGCTGTAATAAGGTCTGATTCTTCCCTGAATTCTCAGGCTACATATATGTTAGCAATATATATGTGCCACTGTGCCCAGGAATAATTTGTGACAGTGCTACTTAGACAGGACAACAAAACCCTAGGGAACCTGCTAAAAAGCAACATGGGTAGCCAATACCTGCCTGTGCCCTGGCACTACTTTTATTTACTAAAATCAATATAACTTCTTTACAGCAAGATACTCAAAAATGCCTTGAAAAGGGGAAAATCTTGAATAAGGCACACATGGCTCAAGAAGGGCACAATAATTGCTGCTATGAATGTAAAGATCTACTGAATTCTCTGTTCATGGTCAAACAATATTGGGAAATCATTCTTCCTGCAGCATTGAGTTTTCTGTATTCAGGTCAGGTGGACACCTCTCAGAGCAGCTGCACAAACATGGTTGCACCAGGGGTGGAGAAGTGCCTCTGTTTTTTGCATATCTGGTGAAGTTGTGCAAAACTCAGCAGTTTTCAGGCTCGCTGGCAGCTCCTTTGAAGATTTCCCTTTTTTTATGCTTTGTATATGAACTTTGAGTTTGGAGTTTGAGCAAGCCCAGCAATTCCGGTCCCTTCTGACTACCCTGTACTTCAGGTTGGACACATGTTTACAGATCTTGATGAATTGGCACTCAGTAGAAAAACTTCAGAGCGAAGGGTGAGCTTGAAGATTCAAAACAGAGGAAATGGGAAACATTGTTTCAGTCTGACTTGTGCCAGTCTGTGTACACTGGTCTTATTAAAGTTGGGCAAGTAACATCACGAGCAAGTGGAGCATGTGACTCTACACTTAGCAGCTGTAGGGCAATTTTTTCCTAAAGAAAACTCTCTTTTACCCCAAGGTAATGGAGGCTGGCTTCTGCTGTAGGTATCAGATATAGATCTTCAAAAAGTCTTTCATTATCTTAGAATTTATTCTAATAATAGAGATTTGTGCTATTCCTCTGAATTTTTCTGGTCTTAAAAATTTCTTTGACTTTCTGACATCATGTGGCATCAACCTTTCACCTTATGGTTTCTTTGCTGCCTTGGTTATGGTTTACAAGACCAAATTTTTGAACCTCTTCTTGATATATTAAATCTGTATGAAACTATATGAGATTTCCCATGATCAAAAATCAGTTCATATTGGATAATGGTAGAAAAATATGCTATATCTATGCTAAAAAAAACATTCACAAAGCCTTGTCAGAGATTCCAGTGAAAAACTATGGCTTGTCCTTGACAAATGTAATATTTTGGCTCCATTCCAACCTAGGGATTTATAGAGCACAGAGATGGAGAATTTATTGCGAGAAAGCCCACAGTTCTGGAAAACAGATAAAAATGAAGATGAAAGTTTCACTGTTGAAAAAGCACTTTATAAAATTTGTGATGACTATACAGAGTTACTGCTTCAGATTTATGTCTACTCAGCAAGACCTATTTGTAAAGCACCAACAGCTCTTGGACGTTTTGGTCATAAGTAACATTAAATTCATGTGTATAATGAGGACCAGACACTTATTAAGACAGTCCAATTTTAGACTCTGACTACTATAGAGGTCATCAGGGTATTTGACAATGACTATGGTATGAAGGTCAAATCCATCTCTGGCATACAGTTGCAAGACTCTTATCTATAGATATAGGTACATGATAAATGTGTTCATTTCAGTGTAATTAAGGACAACCTGTTCTTATGGAAATCTGATCTTAGGTGGGACCTAAGATCAGGGTTGCAGAGGCCACTGTACTTTGAATATTTGGATTCTTAGTGTTAGGCATGTGCTTTATGTTAGGCAGATGCATTCAACATCTTCTTATGAAATAATTTTCAACTGATGTATAATGACAAATAGCTATTTGTGCTTGTGACCAGTAGGAGGCTGTGCTATGCCTGAAACAGTGGTGAGCATGTTGCTCATGGGCTACAAGGACTTTCTCTGTGTGTTGGGGTACAAAGAATATCTTCAAGAATTTCTTCCTCTTCTCTCAACCCCAACTGATCAGGTGCAAATTTCCTGTGACAGAGGTTGGTTCAGTCTAAGGATCATCACTTAGAGAAAACCAGAGAAACCAAATGATAGGTCGGACGCAGTCTGTGTTGAAAACTTGACTCAGAAAATGCTTAATGCTCACAGAAAACACGGTGAGTTGCATACTTGCATCTTCTCTAGCATCTGAGACAGACTTAAGTGCATTCTGTGATATTTAATCAAGTAGCGGTAGGAGTGGTTCAGATGACCTAGCTGTGAAGGCTGCCAGGTTCAGAGGATGGGAATAATGATTTTTTTTGCCTACATCAGATTTAGCTACTTACAATATAAGTGTCCAGCATGTACTGGTTGGCTAAGCTCCTGTTCAGCTGGAGATCTAGATCAGACTGTTCAGTCAATGGAGTTTAGAGGGAAATTGAAGTCACACTAATGTAGATGTCTATGTTAGGCCTGCTTAATTGTAATGCAGATTTCATGGGCTATACAGATGAGATGTCTAGAGACTACAGCAGAAGATATACACCTGGCTGAAATGGAGGCATCTACACGTAGATGACTTGAGTTAGAAGTATGGGTTAGAAGCCAGATCTGAACTCAACTTCTCTACAATAGACAGAAGAAGAGTATGGTCTCAGCTCAGCCTCTGGGTCTGGCAGTACTCATCATTCCCCAAGCACAGACATCAGACAAGGCTGTCTGATTTAAGCCCATGGAAGCATCTGTGTAGGATTGAGACCTATGCTCTTCTAGGTACCCATCTTCAGTCCAACACTCATTACCTACAGCAGGCATGAAAGAAAGCACTGAATGATCCAGGAGCTGCCTACAGATGCTTTGTGCTCCAACCTACTGAAGTGAAGCTGAGAAAGAAGGATGGGAGCTGTACCAGTTGATGGTTTTTATAGCTGAAGCCTTCAGCATTTTATCCTGACTGCTATTTCTTCTTTAAACACAGGAATCCTTGGAGATTTGCTACCTTATATCACATTTACTTTTTGTGCATGTATTGGGGAATTATCTGTTCTTCCACAAGCCCAGGCGGCCCATTAAAATCCCCCTATGAGTATCCTGTGTAAATAAGTATGTCTTCCTTGGTGTGCATGTGTAGTTAGGCATTTAGGAGAGTGTGTGTTTAAGGGAAAGTATACATAGGTGGTATGTGTGTGTGTGCACATTACTGCATGAGAATAGAAATGGGGTTGTCTAAATGTGTTTGTATATGCGTAGGATGCACACAGGTATGTGTAAGCATAAACAGGAATGTGTGTATTCGTGACCAGGCATTATCTTTGCCTCTCCCTACCCTGCAACAGACAAATGGAAGAGGTGGAATGGTGGGTATTTTGGATTCCATTGGAAGTCTGAGGGACTAAACATTAGGTATCACATCACCATCTGGCTGGTAGGTGTTTCACATTCTATCACAATCTTAACAAATAAAAGGTGTTGGGATGTTTAGGCACAAAAGTTTTCTGTCCAGCCAATGGATGAAGGTTTATCTGGCTGGGCTAAAGAATATGCAGCATCACTCTAAGGCTTTATAGGACTAACAAACCTGCTTGGTCTGTAACCAACTCTTTGAAACAGTTCTTTACATATTGATTTTTTCAGGTACCGGTTAATGGCTAGAAAAATATAAAAATCTCTAGCATCAGCTAGTCATGTATTCCCCTCTGTGGTCTGAGAAAAGACAGGAGCACCTCTAGGGTGTTTCTTCACACTTATCTTTCTTTGACAAATATCTTAGATGACCCCACTATTTCAAAGTGGTCCTCTGGAAGTTTCCATCTCACTCTTGACTGTATCTAGTATATAGCCTAAAGCAAAAATGTGAAATTGCACAGCAACTCCCGGGATAATAAGTCTTTCTAATCCCAAACTGTCTATACACTTTTATCCATAACTTGGATAAAATTCTGATGAAGTTTAGACTTGGCATGCAGGTACCATGGGTCCTTTCTTCGTAACAGCTTCTTAGGCTGTCTGCACCAGTAAATTAAATATTGCTAGGGCATGGGCCCAGGAACTGAGTCTAAATATATTAGCAGTCTCCAGATCTTTGGTCTGAGCCAGCTTGCATTTTCCCACATCTTTCCAGGGTGCTGTTCAGGAATGACTGCAGTGAGACTGTTCCAGTAGGTAGTCTGCTTTAAGGCCAGTCTGCTTTGAAGGCCGAAGAGTTAATAGTATGGTCATGGTAAGATGATGTCAAATGATCTCAGTAGCGTAGAGGAGGCTCTGGAACTATTTAGTTACTGGTAAGGTTGTGGCCTAACTGTTTCTCTTTTATTGCTACTTTGATTCATCAGTATTGTCATTTTGGCTCTGAACTTGAGTTTCTACATTTCTGAACCATCCAGTTCGTTGGTTGGCTTGTGATTTGGCTCACATAGAGCAAGGCAACTTTCTTTCCAGATGGAGACATTTGGCCAGCAGATGTAGACAAAATCAGGCTGTGGTCCTAGAGGCAGGGTAAATGCAATTAGCCTGAACTACATTGCTGGGCAAACATGTGCTTTTAATAGGCACAGACAACAGAGGGATTACGGACATTATAGTCTTCTAGGTAAGGGAAAAAACATTATAACATTATATGTAGTCTTTATCAAAATTATGCATTGTAGTTAATTGTTCCTCTTTCAAAATCATACCTGAAATGTGTTAAATGTCTCTGGATGTCGAGGTCTAATATTGGAGTCGGTCTGGAGGATCCGAGTGGTGATCTGTCTTGACTTAGAAGGTCTTGGAATTCTTTACATATTTGTCTGAAAGGAAAGTGAAAAACCTTAAATAAGACAGGTGTAAAGCTGATTTCCATAGCACTGTCACCTTATCCTGTGTGATCTTATTCATAACAGAAATATTTGGCAGAAGCATTGTTAAAGAAATTAAAGGTGAACAAATCTCCCTCTTGCCTCCCAGCCCCAAATTCTGAGAACTAGCAACATACAGAATCTCTTAAACAAGAATATTTCCCCAGTGGAACCATATTAACATTGACATTTTAAAATGTGAATTCTCTCCTGGATTGGTCCTGGTTTGGCAGTGTTAAGTCTGGCTTAGCTCACCTACATTAGAAGCAAGGGTTACGGTTAAAGATAACGATGAACTAGCATTAGGACATGCCTGAAGAACTTGTGTAAATACACCACTACTTCTACATTTGCTTGTGTGCACTGGTTATCTGCAAATAGAAGTCCTGGACATTTTGGCCTAGCCTTCTTGACCCCAACTCATAAGACAAATGAATCACTAGGAGTTGTGAAGGAAAATGTCATCTTTGCTCTCTTAGTTTCTATTCGTGTTCATACTCTGCTTCTTTGTAGACTTTGGGGCAGAAGAACAGATGGATCCTCAACTGATACCTCTCCCACAGGTCTGCCCAGAGTAAGAATTCATTCCAGCATCAGCTATTTAAATTTCTTATTGAAACATTCATTAAATTATTTTACATTTCTACCATGTATTGGGCACCCTGAAGTACTTGTCTATAGCAGTCTAGAGGACTTGCGTTCTAACAGGGCCTCTTTCTCTCCAGTGACTGTAGGAGGAGCTCAGTGACTCACTCAACTGTCAGTACCCACACGACAGACAGGCAAGTGAGGCAAATCCCATTATCTCCACTTTTTCTCGATGATGGTTTCCTGGGCAGCACACACTTTCAGCAGGTAGGACCTGGGACCCCAGTTCAGCACCTTGCAATGGAAACTCAGGCTCTGCCTTGCCTGATCTCCCACCAGCATAGTAACACTACTTCTTTGATGGTCTTGCTGTCTTTCCCTCTGCTTCTCTGTATGCCTCAGCACCAGGGGGTTAAAAACATCCCCTAGCATAACTCTATATAGGATCTAACACTAAGAGAGAACTGAAAATAAGATTTTTTTTTTCATTCTTGTGATATTGTTGGTTTGGGCTGGTTTGCAAATTAATCCATGAATGTTCTACGAGTGTGGATTTTTTTTAAAGGAATCAAACAGCTTCCATTTAGTACATGCCCTCAGAAGAGTACTGTCTGGACCATGGATGAATAGAGACACCACTTATATCAGTTAGTTTATGATATAGTTAATTAAAAAAAGAAGGGGTGTCTGGATCTCTCGTTCAGGACTTTTCCAAATGAGCATACCTTTCTCCTTTGACTGCATTAAAAGAATGGGTACTTAATGTGGGGTCAGGAGGGCCTGATGTACACTAGATGATCAGGACGATCAGTTTGGTTGCCTGATATTAGCCTGAGACTCAGTTGGATTGGCCTAATATTGGCCACAGTGACTACATGTAACCTAGTAAACAGTGCCGTCCAGTAAAGTGAGCAGTGCCAGGGATCCTTCTCACATCCTCATGACAATTGTCACCATCTGATAAGATCCATATATTTATGCTCTTCTAGTCTCCTAAACAGGGATGCTTCCTGAGAGTGGACCCTGGCATGGGCTAACTCCCAGAACATGCCCAGAAGATATTTGGGAGAGTTCAAGAAGCCATTCTAGTGTTTTAATAATATAGATGATTGCAATGTGATGACACAGCCTGTGTTTGCTTTACTTAGTTAGAATAGATGCAACTACTGTGCCTGGGCATGGTTTCAAATACTAAAGAGCATCTCTGTGATCCATGATTTCTGTTAGAAGACTCTTTGCACATCTAGTCCTAGATAAAGTTCAAGTACTTCATTACCACCTTGTAACTCTTGTCCTTTGGGACAGGGACATAATGGAAAACAGGTGTGTAAACTCAGCTTCTTGGTGTTTAGAAGGTCCTCCATTGCCCGGTTACAAGAAAAGAAACTGCATTAACCCGTTTTTACCCTTCATTATATCACTGTTCTGCACATTATGGACATAGACTTTGGATACCACAGCTCTCTTCTGACTAAGAGGAGAGGAGATGCAGAAAACTATTTCCTGCTGTGTTACTGGGCTTCATCCAAGCCTGATTTCTGTAATCGCTTGTCATCTGTATGGACCTAGACACCGACTGCTTGAAAAGACAGCATCATCTTAGCCTTTCAGGCAAAGAGAGGTATTCAGCAGAAATATATGTAAATGCAGCATACAGTTTTAATGAATCAGGTCCTTAGAGGAAAAACAGTTCCTTTCAAAAACTGAAAACAGTCAGTCATTTTGGCTTCTAAACAATCTACTATCCCCAGTCGGTCCTGTCAGCACGGCTCTTCTCTCCTTCCTCCAACCTCTACTTTCTACCTGTTGAAAAAGTTCATCTTAAAAGTTCTTATGTTTTGACAAAGGAAAATGTCAGAACCAAGTGTGCAATTAAGTTCCCTTCTATCTTCACATGTCAAAAGTCTTTACTGAGTGTTGGCAGATTGAAAGAAAAGAAAAAACTTTTTTATTATACATGAAAACCTGTAAAAGGCAGTAACCTACTTTTTTCAAGGGGATTTCTAGGCAAAGTGGTGTCTCAGAGCCTCCACTACCAATAAAACGTCACCTGAGGTAGTGGCAGGGATGCAGCTGACAGTTATTTGCTGAGCTGGACTGTGACTTTGAAAAAGCAAAGAAAGATGGTTTTGCCATCTTTTTTTAGGGGCCACAGATTAATAAAAAAAAGAGAGTCCTGGTCACTCCTGCAAGGTAGGCACCTAACGATTTGTGATAGATCTTTGGATGTTCCAGTATATGATCAGGAAAAGACAAAAAATTCTGTACTGGATCAGAACAAGAGCCCCTCTAGTCCATGATCTTATTGCTATCAGTGGCCAAAGCAAATACCTTGTGAAGACCACAAGAGTGGGGCAAATGTGTGCCCATGAGTCTGTCCAAGTATGGTAGAGTTGCCAGGCATCCAAAGATCAGATATCAGAGAGATGCTCAGAAGGTCCTATGTGTGTGGTCTCAGAGCTGCTTTTCACAAAACTAGCAAATTGAGCACGTGGTGTCATGAGCCAGATGTTGATTGTTCTGCACTGGCCATAAGCAACCCCATAATAATAGTTCACACTATTCTGTTTTGGTCTGTGTAAATGTGTGTACCTGCCCCTTTCTTATGTGGAAGATCTTGTGCTGTGATACTCTGTGGTGTTTCCTGTAGGATAGTGTGCCTCTCCGTCAAGTGGAATTATTGATGTTGCCTTTAGCAGTTCTGCATCTGTCTTAGCTGCAACTTGATGAGGTTCTGTCTCCTGTTATAAAGCCATCCAGTGTCTCCCACACCTCTGCACAATGAACTACCCTATGCTTAAAGACCCTCTAAAACCAGGTCCCAGGTTTGTTGTTGTTGTCTGGTTTTGTTTTTGGTTTTGGTTTTGTTTTTTTTTTTTTCTTTTTCTGTGGGTCTGTTTGTTTGCTTGTTTTTTTTCCTGTGTGGATTGCATAGGTACGCCCTGAAGCCTTTCAAAAGAGTCTAAGGTTAATAGGCCAGTATCAGCACCCTTTGGCCAGAATTATGACAGTCTTTTTTTTGAAGCATCTTGTTCTGGAGTGACCAGAAAATCATCTGCTCAGTCAAAGGAGGTGAGTGCAGAGAAAGAGACTAGTAGGAGACCAACAGCTCCCATTGTTTACTCCTTTCTTATCCTTTCAGCCCTTAGCCAAAGTTTGCGCCACTCTCATCCTGTCCTTGCTGTCACTTGTGTTCAGTGGTGTGTACTGGCTACAATCATCTTTTCTTCCCATGATAATTCTTCATTGTCTAGTTCATCAGATTTTTTGAACAGGCCGTGACACCATCTTGTTGCATCATATAGTACTGTCCTAGGCAGATCTTGAGTTTGCAAATGTGAGGGACCATTTCCAAGAGGTAGTTTTGGAAGATCAAGTAGTTTAACACAATGAATATGGTTTGTTCCATGCCAGAAAGTGGTCCTAATTTAATTCACTGTACTACTGCCAACATAGCCTCAGACCAGGTAGGGCTGAGCAGGGCAGTGAAGAGAGTGCTACCTCAAGGTTAATGACCTCCGTGTGTTAAAGAGGGCTATTGGCATCTAAAATAGCAGTCTTCAGTCTTCACTAGCCCATAAGACACAGTTCTGTGCATGGCAGATGAACAGCTTCCACTCAGCATGGGTGGATTGCTTCATTACAAGGTATAGATGCCCTTGATAACACTGGGAGCTTCTGCTGGACACCAGAGACTTCTGCATTGTAGACATTAAGGGATCTATTTAGTTACCCACACACAGATATGCAGTACACAAGACATCCATAATAACTGGCAGATACAACACAGTAACAAAAAGTGACTTGTGTGCTTCTGGAGCAGCAGCTGGTAATCAAGCTGGATAACCCAATTCATCTCAAAAGGCAGTAGGAGCCTGTATTTGGGCAACTGGGTCAAGCCAATGAAGTTGGATGTCTGAATCCAGAATGGAGTTTCACCTATATATGAGGAATTGTGGAATTAATGTTTTTCTTTACCCTTAGTTTTCCTCAAGACCCGACATGCGAAAGATCTCAACAGTTCTCCCAAAGGCAGACTTCTATGGGCTTCTAGAGTGGACAGTGGTAGCACACAGGCAATGGCACTCCATTTCTTTCCATAGGCAAAGCTTGCAGTGAGTGATTTTACCACCCTGGAATTTCAGTGTTGTTTTTGGTGGCAGCATAACAATCCACCACTTCTTCAGGTGTCATAACCCACAAGCTCATGAGGCAGGGCAGTGGTGACATTACTGAAATGACAAACCTAGAGCTTACAAACGTCTAGTGAATAATTGAAACTCCTGGCAAATGACTAGAGTACCTACTGTCAGACACATGGAAGCATGGCTGGGAAATACCATGCTAGTATTGCGATGTCATGGACCTGTGTGTCCTGTAGTATCTAGGTGGGGTTGGTCTGTGAATCACTGTTCTGCTTCCAAGCAGGAGATGGCAGTAGTGGCACACACATTGACCCATCTGTCCCTCTTACAAGCACTCTGACTGCAGTAGTATGTGGCCTATCACTGTATTGTCGACAGACCTCTCTGATCAATTTGCTGGTGTTTTTAACTGATGGAAGGGGGAAAAAGACATTTTGTTCCTTACAAGTGCAGGATAACAGCCTACAAGCCAAAGTTCATTGCCAGTAGGAGTAATGCATGCCCGCGACTCCCCACCTCAGTAGTAAAGGAAGGTGAGAAAGTAGCTATGGAGTGATGAGAAAAGGTAGTGAGACTTTTATGTGTGGGGGGCACAGCCTTTGGAGATAGGACACAAAGAAAAGGAGTTTGTGGAGAGGTAGGGATCAGTCTCTTTCCCCAAGTCACAGGTGATAGGACAAGAGGAAATGGCCTCAAGTTGCGCCAGGGGAGGTTTAGACTGGATATTAGGAAAAATTTTTGCACTGAAAGAGTTATTAAGCATTGGAACTTGCTGCCCAGGGAAGTGATTGAGGCACCATCCCTGGAGGTATTTAAAAGATGGGTAGACATAGTGCTTAGAGATAAGGTTTAGTGATGGTTTCTGTCAGAGTTAGGTTGATGGTTGGACTAGATGATCTGAAAGGTCCCTTCTAACCTAGGCAATTCTATGATTCTATAATGTGTTAAATAATTGGTTAATGTGTTAATAATCAGTTACTCACTGATTACTGCAACCCACAGTAATGTGTTCTCTCACTAGAGCCATAAAAGAAGGGGGAAGATTTGCATCATTATGGTTGAGTAAAATTTTATAGATAGGGCAAATCATCCAGCTGGGGCAATTTAGAGACTTCACTGTTGTTTAAGTTGTGCTGCCCAGCAGTACAATCAGCTTTTCCATAGTTAGGGGGGCAGATTGTTAATGGGCAATACAGCAATGGGGAGACACCACTTGCAGAGAGGAGCTGCTTCTTGCCGGCTGGTTTATTCTCACGTCTCTGAAACCCCTAGGGCCCTTAAACCAAATGGGGATGTAGGTAAGAATAAGATCACATTCCACTTATATAATTCCTTTTAACCTACAAAGGACTTAGGAGCATGATGAGCGAGGTCCCTCATCACCCGCACACTGGCAAATGTCCCCTGAACCACATGATGCTCTGCTGAGCACCCCAGGGAAGGATCACAGGTGTGTTCATGGGATTCACAAGCCTGAGATGTTTCAATGCATGTTGTCTCTGAGTCACCTTCAGGGAGAAGAGCTCTGGCTACAAGAGGGACACCAAGGCCAGGAATCCTGTTCCCCACAAATAGAAAAAGCAGAAGGACATGGGGCTACAAAGGACAATCCTGTTGCTGATTAGCCTTCTCCTCTACTACATGGTGACTACTCTCTGTTGGACGTATCCCAGCCTGGATAATTCCCAAACATTTCCAGCACTGGGATGATGTGTTGAGAGGTCAGGTTTCTGTCCTCAGCTCTCCTGCAGCCTCACTGTGTAACACTGCAGGTTAATTCCTCCCTCATCAAGGCTAATTAACCTAAGATGAAATGTAGTCTTAACTTGATGTTACTGCTCCAGGGGGGTGAGTGGCTTGTTTAGAGCAACGACAGGTGTCTCTGTGTGTCTTTAATGGCTTTAGCAAAGCTTTCCTGCTGGTGTATATTGTTCCAGCGCCTTTGACTTCAGGGGAACTCTTGCAATTTCCATCCAGAGAAGATCTGTCCCTCTGTAAACCAGCTCTCCCTCAGCAGACATACAATAATTATCCCACACTAACTAGTACTGCAGTAGAAGCTTAACTCTCCTGCTCACACACAAACAGGAGACAAAGCCAGTCTGTCCTATAGATCTTACCATGTAACGATGACCCCTCCTCTCTCCTAAACCAAAGCATCTGAGAAGATGTATGTGACTCCTTGACTGCAGGCAATACGAACGTAGCCACTAAAACCTCTTTACAGTAAATAAGGTTCCTCTTAAAGCATCTCTAAAGAGGGTTGCTTTCACTTGCTGTCAGTGAGTACTGTTGTGATAGCAATCATCGCAATCCCAGCTCCATACTCCCACTCCTCCCTCCCCCAGCCCCCAGATCCAAAATGGAGAAGTGACAGACAGATTTCTTTTTTAGTTTCCTCTCCCTTCTTACTTTGTTGCTAGGATCATCTTTTTCCTCGCTGTCTGCTCTTTCTGTTCCATGTGCTGTCTGGCAATGTGCTCTCCTACCGCCTTGGCAGGGAACTCTGTTTCACAGGTGTAGCCGAAATCTCTGGCCAAATGTAATGCTTCCCCTGTGGGCAAACAAAATGGGTCAGTTAGTTTTTAAGGTTATTATTATTACGCTTGCAGAATTTCTTCCACTCTTAAAAAAATAATAATACAATAACAACTCATTTTTGTGGACATTGATTCCCAACCTCAGTTACAGATTTCAGCTCATTTGGCTAGTTCATGCTTAGTCATCAGATGGTGCCAGCCAGAAGCTAGGGAGGCTATTCCTCTTATGAGAAAATATTAGTCAAGACACTTGGCTCCCTCCTCTGCTACCAGTGAGTGCTGGGCAGCTGCTCAAGTTTTGTAAGCCCAGTTCATCATTGATATTTAAGGCATGGGAATTAGTGGAAGGTAGGAATAAATCACTCTGAAGAGCTGAGATTCAGCCTTTGGTGCTTCACTTCTCTATCTCTAAAGGAAGAACAGCCTTCTACCCCAGGAGAGAGATGGGTGGATAACATACATTTCAGCATATTTGCTTAGGGGTGAGGCCAGCAGGCACAATACAAGTGCCCCACACTAAAGGCGAGCAGACCCCCAAAGTAGAGCACAAGAAACAATCAGGTTTCCAAAAAAGATTGCAGTCAAAATTGACCACACGAAATAAAAAAGGATGACAGTGAAGATCACAGTTGCTCTTTCATAGGTGGGGAAATGAAGGCAAAGGGAGTACATAATTTGACTGGGCTTTGTGAGAAGTCTGTGACAGAGGCCGGCACTGAGCACCTCTCTACCTCACTACAGAGACCAGACTCCATAACCCAACTCCGTGCTGGGTGCCAAATACCTCTGGATTAACCTGTACCTCTCCACGAGCTTAGAGAACACAGGAATTTATTTTAGGGTTTACTGAACACTCTGGCCTGCGTGCTGTGACTTATGGGATTTATTTGATAAAATACAGCTGCCTGGAGTGTGAACATCTGTGCCTAAGTTAGTCTTTCCCTAATGGGAAATAGGCACTTCGAGATGACACTTGCGCTCATCTCATCGTAGAAGGTAGAAATAGGTCAGCTACCTGAAGCGTATGTTGAAACACATCTATATGAGTGACTGAGAGGTGTGCTCCAGAATAATTTTGGGGTTAGAGTGTTGTGGGGTTTTTATTTTATTTTCCTTTTTTTCAGAGTTATTTATTTGATTGCCATCATGAGAGGTGGCATTGGACCTTGGCTCTTTGGAGACTAAGCTGATGCTCCAAGCAAACAGTTAGGAGGGATGCAGGACCTGTAACACTTCTCTTTGAGAACATGTGTAGTGGAATTCATCTGATTAAATGTCAATATTACATTTGACCTAATACTTTCAAGTCAACAGAAACAAGCAAGCACTTAAATCATGTATCATCCCATACTAAAGTAGAAGGCAGAAGTGGATCAGAGGAATTATAGAAAAGTCCAGGTTAGAAAGGAACTCAGAAGATCACCTTCTTGTTGAAAGCATGACCTTAGATTATGTTATTCATGGACTTTTCAAACTAATTCTTGAATATTTCCAACCATCGAGATTACACAACTTTTCTAAGCAACTTAACCAAATGTTTAATAATTAATTTAATTTCATTATTAATCACCTAAAAGTGCTGATTTCTCTGTATTGACTACAATGAAACACGAGAGGACAGATACAACTACAGTAGAACTGATGAGATGAATCCCATCCCTAGCAAGACTAAGTCTGCTCTGCACAGGCCTGGCCAAGACAAGGAAGATGGGAACTTCCATGGGAGCAGTGGTCCTGGGGCAGGGCAGCATGAGGCATAAGGAATTACAGGCACTGACCTCTATTCCAGACACTATTTTCCACCTTTTCAGAGTTTATTGTCTCCCTTACATCATTGTAATTTTTACCAGAAAAATACCTTTCATTTCCATAAGCAAATACTTTGTTGTGTATTTATCTGACCTAATTGGATTCAGGTACTAGTGAAATACATGCACAACACCCAGGGAATTTGTTTGCTGACACCAGTCAACAGCAACCTTCACAGCTGCAACCAATTTTACATGCAAAATTCGAAGATTTTACTAAAAATCGTCTGCATTATTTGGAATTTTTAAACATGATTTCCAATATGGCCAAAAAAAATAAGTTAACAGGCAAGAATTGTCTCTGAGTTGAAAGGAAAAATGGTTTCCATTTCTTAATTGACAGGTTCTGGAAAAGTAAAATAATTTTCAATGAAATTAAAATGGATTTCAGTGATATGTTAACAGTGAATCAGAATGAACTATATAGCTGAGTGCCAATTTTGGATTTAAAATGCCTATTCTAGACTTCTTCATGGATGAGAAAGGGTACAAATTTAAACCATAGCTGCTAAATTTCTGTAGAGTTGCTTCAAAATTTCTATTTCAGCTATGCTTTTACTCTTCCTTAAGTAAAGACTTAAAGAGTAAGTCAACTGCAGAAGAGTATCAGGTTTTGTTTTTTAACCAAACCGTTAGAACACTTGATAGGTTTGTTTTCATGCCAGCATAGAAAGAGGATAAGTCAAACCCATTGAAGTTGTCATCAGGTTGAATTACTGTTCTCCAGACAGCTCTATCCTGGTCCCAGTCAGACCCAAGAAACAATGCAAGGAAGGTAGTCAGCAAAGCATTTTAGAATTTAGCCATTGGTTTCTTCAAGAGAACGAAAGTTTATGGGATTAAATGTAGGCATTTATTTAATAGGGTCGACAACAAGCTCACTGAAATGTCTATGTTTTCACTCGATGTCAAAAAGAAATGGAATGAAAACATGAATTATCATTAAAACTTATCTTTATAAGTTATCTTTATAAGTATAAAACCTAACTTTATACACAAGATAATGTGTATTATTTACTAGAGCTGAGAAAATTATACTAAGCTGTTTTGATGATCTGAAAAGATTATACAAAAGTGTAGAACTTCTCTATTTTATATGGAGCTGGGATTGTGATTAAATGATAATGGTATATGAAAAGATAAAATCATGAACAAAATGAAACAAAAAGACTTATCTGCTTGTGGATATATATAGGTAAAAACATATACACAAATGTACCTATTGTGAAAAAAAGTAAATCTACAAATTTTTAAAATATATTTTTACTGGTACATATTAAGAATGCACGTTATAAGTACGCATATGTATTCATATAAGCACACACTTCCCTATGATATAAGGAATAGGCATTCCAAGTTACAACACCAAATTTTAAATAAAAATAGAAAACTGGACATGAAAATACTCTGCAGAACATGATTTCTAATATATCTCATTGTTGAGCAAAGATCTCATTTTGAACTGTAACCAAATGATGAGATATTTATAAGTGGATTGTGTTATACTTTTATATGTATTATTTTTTTGTTAATCTCAGTACATAGAAGTCCCTTGTATTACTGCACAGTAGGAAATAAGACAGCTTGGTGGGGGAAAGTAATTTGTACAAAATGCCATGGAAGAGGATCTTTCTTTTTCTACATTATAATTTGGACACACATTTATTCTGGGGGAAAATGTGGAAATGTTGGAAATGTGGATGAACTGACATCTTTTCTTTCACCTTAGATTTACCTTTTTTTGCCCAGTTATTATTTATGTCAGGGAGGAGTCATACCAAAGGTAGAAACCCCTAAAATCCCTGGCTTTATCCCGCTGCTTTATCACCATTTCTTTCCTCCTGCAGAGACAAAGAATGGGTGTTGGGGACGGCTGACTCTTTCTCCTTAAATCCAACACACAGCTTTGCAGCCATAGGCAGCACTGCCTTTCCTATATAATTTCACAATTGACCAGAGAGCTTTGCATGATGGAAAAGGACAGTTGCTGAAGCTGAATTGGCAGAGACAGCTCTGGAAAGTCTCAGTGGAGAGACCAGCCCGTGTACCTTAACAGGCTTCTCTGGGCAGGTGCAAGGAGCAGTGTGGCTGTCTCCTGGGTCTAGCAAGAGTGAGAGATGCTCCTATGTAAAGTGAAGGCAAAAGCTGTGTCCCAGGAGAGGGACATTCGGCATCTGAACCTCCTACTCTCTCCTCAGCTTCGCCTCCTCCGGATGCTCTACCCAGGGGGAGGAGGGACAGGCAGGAGGTAGAAAGAAAGGGAAAGTTTTTTTTTTCTATTTGTAGGGTGAGAAGGGAGGAGGAACAAAGGGAAGGATACTTAAACAAAGGCTGGTGGGGGTGAAGAGTGACAGTTGATAACAGGGTGAAAAAAAGTAACCACTGACCTACTTTTTTAAAGAATTTTAGTCCCCAAATGATAAATGCAGTCAATTCTATGTCTAGTAAATTTAACATCTCAGTTAGGTTTGATAGGAAAACAAATTCTGGATTTTTTGTGTTTTTTCTGATTTTTGTAAATAATCTGATGGTTTTAAAATCATTCATGCATTGCTTTTACCTGCATCTGCAATAACATTTTTATGCTATGTCTCTACCTTATAAGTGACCTGTCCAAACAGATGGGGACATCTCCCCTTTTCTCACATCTTTTCTTGCTCCTACTGGGGAGGCTTTTGACTCCTTTGAGACAGCAGTTAGGCTTAGCCTTGGCAATGCTGGTATTTAATGGAGGAGCTTGTTAAGATGTTAAGATGTTAAGACGTTAAGCTTGTTAAGATGTTAAGATGTAGGATTTTTCCTTTTAAAGCAGAAAAATGACCTTTCCCTTCATCTAATATAGGCACTAGAGGGCATCCCTCACCTACATGTTGTACAAAGCTATGTCCCATACTGCTGTGGAGAATCTTGCAACGCTGAGATCATTCTCCCAGTCTGTCTTTCCACCCATTGTCCTGATTTGTGTGGATGGCAACATAAAGGACGGAACTCATCTGCCAAACAATTCCTAATCTGGGCCCCAGAATTCCCTGCCAAAGACATTAAAGATGCAACCTGACCAAAACAGGAATAACAGCAAACACCCAGCAGCCATGCTGAACCCCAAAAGAAGTAAGTTTGCAGAAAACAAGGGGCCACAGAATAATTTTCATGAAGTCTGGATCTTCACGTGACCACCACAGCCTAGAAATTCATGACAGTTCCTCTGTTGAACTTAGCAGTACTCCCCAAAACTCAATGATTTTAGTCTATTTAGAGGAAGAGAAGTCATGCCAGAGACTTTCAAGATAACTTTGATCAATATATCTAATGACCACGCAAATTTTGCCTTCTCTCACCTCAAACAGATATTTAAGAGGTTGAGTACATTCCTACCTTACAGAGATATTAAAGGCCTTGATACATTGAAGACTGTAAGGACCTTGAGTAATAATAAACTTATAACCATCTAAAGTAATCAAGAGTGACACAATCCTGGGTCCTCATGAGAAGTCCACACAGTCCATCTGATATTTAGGGATTTAATAAGACTAATAAATCTTTATGTCAATTTGTATACTGACATCACACAGAAAAAGCCAGTGTTGTTTTCTTCATGTTTTCTTCTCTGAAACCCACAATAACCCTGTGTCTTTCCATTTCTGCCTCCCACTACAGCAGGAGCCATCGAGGATGGGCTTCCTCGCATAAACCATGCTACAAGTTAGTACCACTTGGAAGTAATATCACTATGTACAAAGGAAGGACAGCTAATACCACAAAAATTCAATAAGCACTGCCAAGTTTGGCCAAGGACTGGTTACATAGATAGAAAATCAGCTTCATTTTGTTTTCTGTTGGCGCAGATGCTGGTGCCTTTCCCAAAAATCCCAGTAGATAAAATTTATGATTTGGATGCCTAGGCAAACAGGTCTCTGACAAAGTGAGTTCAGTTTTCTCAGTATATATCTTTAGGACTCACATTAAGGCAGTCCCAGAACAAAAGTAATACCATAGGCTTAATAACAGGTTTGCTATTGGCTTTGAGTAAAGGGCAGAGAGACAAGCATAGCTCCCGTCCTGGGAAAAAGGAATCTGACTTACAGTAAAGATATTTTGCCATCAGTCCCAGGCCAGCAGTTGATAGAGGGCTTCCTCACACTCAATCCCTTCTAATGAATGAGTATCTGTCCACATAGCCCTGTTTATGCTTCACAGCTGAGACCCAAGAGGCACGAAGGACTGTGAAGGTAGATTCTCTAAACTGGAGGAGAAAACTTCCTTTTCCAAGACTAACTTCATTATAGCTTTCTCTTTATTACAAGCAGGTGTGATACGGACACACCTGTATTTCAGAGCAGTCCCATTGTAGTTGTGTGCACAGTGGCCCCTGAGAACCTTAGTCCCTCCTCTTAGATGCTGAAAAACATCCATTGTTGTGGATTCAGCACTACTTCTGCATCCTTTGAGACATTAAAAACCTGACTAGACAAGGTCATGAGCAACCTCTTCTAATTGACCCTGCTTTGAGCGGGAGGGTTGGACTAGAAGATCACCAGAGGCCCCTTCCAACCTCAACCTTTCTGTAATTCTGTGATTCTGTGGTAATACGTGCTGAGACCTCAGCCTACTTGCCTAGATCTGTATGGACCTTTCAGGTTATGATCCTGGAAGGTGTTGACCTTTAGGATGAGCTGAGCGCTCTCAACATCAAGGAAGTGGGATCTGAAATTCCCAGAGCTGCTACTCGAAGCCAGACAACAAACCGAGTACTTAGTGGATTCACCAAGAATAGAAGACATTAAGGTACAGTTTCTTCCCTTTGCCTGAGGGGTTTGAACCTGCATCTCCCAGCTGAAGGTTTGAAGAGCCTGGCAATATTTGGTGAATGATATTTAAACAACAAATAAAGGCCAAGAAAGTGTCTCCTGGGCCTGTCTAGAGTTTATCTGAAAACAGATTTCATTCCTTTATGTGGAGGGGGGGAAAGTCTTGTCTAAATATTATGTCTTCTTATGGGAAAAATAAATCACATTTTTGGATCAGTTCCAGGAAATTCACAAGTTAAAAAAAAAAAAGGAGGATAAACAAACCTACTTATAGAGTTGGTATAAGACATTCATTTCTCTCACAAGAACATTTGGATCATCGATTTGTAAGTCAGATCCCAGCACAGAAAGCACAGATCAATGTTGAGGAGACTGCAGTACCAAACCACTTGCAGGGGGCCAAGACATCTCAGAGTGAACTTCCATTTTGCCACTTGTTCTGTCTGTGGCTTTAGGCAAGTCAGTTCTCCTCTTTGTACAAAATACAAATTATAATATTTAACATTGTGGCTGAAAAGTGTTGTATACAAGGAAACCTTTTAATTATGTTTATATTATATTGCAATATTATAAACCCTACCTTCTACCAAGGAAGTCAAGAGTGTGACGTTTGCTGCTTTTCTTCTTCCTGCAGGCAAATTCAGTCCCAGTCTGTCTAATTTTTCTCGCAAACAGCGTCCTCCATTCTTGGATTTTGCTCTATCATGAGAGAACAGTAGGAGAGAGAAACTTGTCTTTATCCTGCACTTTTTTCCCATGTTAATGTAAGTCAAGAAATTGTACACACCTTATTGACAAATGTGTGGGGTAATGCCTGCACTAATGACACCAATGGGAAATTTTTCAGAGCTGTATTCTTGAGGACCTGCTTGCACTGTGTGAGTCTTTCACGTTGGTCCTATGATAAAGTTAGACATTTTAATGCCTGCCACAGGGATTGGATCAGAGCTTCAGGCAGCTTTCTACCTAGTGGAACCCATGGTCCTGATTTGGGCAAAGAGCCTGGGACAGCAATGACTGTATATAAATATTGACAATGCAGTAGCTTATATCCGGTCTAGCCACCCCAGGCTCCCAAGACAATCAAGAGAGAAACATGCATGCCTAGAACGTGCATGAACATGCACATCTAGATATTAAACAGATGTCTAGAATGAGGGGACTTCACCCATCTCTCCCGCCTAACTATAAAAGGAAGACAGATGGTCATTCAAATGTAGATGTCTATGTGGAACCCAGCTCCAGCTATCCCTATATAATTTTTGTAGACACCTGGGTACTTAGAAATGTAGTCTACAAAACCCGATACATACAAGGAAGAAGGATAAGGCAATAGGAAATGCTGAAGCTAAAATCCCAGCCGTCGTTGATTATCTATGTCCCTACCCCAAATGCCTGCCTCACTTTGTTCTCACAAAATGGTTCCTGGTGCATCCCACACCTGCTTTTCTGCAGTAGCTCAGTGTTTGAAGTATTTGAGACATAGCCACTTATGCAGCAGATGTTGGTTCAACTTTTTGCTCAGCCTGAGGGAATTTAAACCCGTGTCTTTCAAATGAATGCAGCAGCCAGCAGGCAGCGAATAATGAATGTTAAAATGCTTAAACATTGAACAGAACAGTGACTGGAACCCAGATCTCTCCCATCCCAAATGTATGACCTGGTCATTAGATAATAGAGTCATCAATACAGTTACAACTTTGCTTTTGCCCAATAAATATTTGATTAGCCTCAAATGAGATTGAGGGGCCCTCAGCTGAGAATAACCAATCACTGAGTATTAGACATGCCTAACTAGATGTTTTGAAGTGCAGGTTCAAGTTCCTTCAGGCAGAGGAAGGGACCAAACTTGGAATACCACCATTTGGATGGGTGATTTTTATGCACTGAGATACCATAACTTTGACCATGTTGTACGTCAGGAAATGTCTTCTGAGAATACTTAATTCTGAAGAAAAACTCACTGGGTAAATACCTAGGTGGTGACTGCTGACAGGATGCAAAACCAATCCTGGCAGGTCTCCAGCAAACCACGAATGAGATTTGGTTTTGCTGCATCTCTGCTGGTCAACTACAGAGTGAGTTGTTCTCTAGCTGTGACAGTTACAGGTATAGCCTGACCAAATCTATTCATTTATATTCTCTGCTTCATAAAACAGAATTAGCACATCCAAACTGCTGTCTGGGACTAGTCTGTGGCTTTTCCTAAATCCTAAACCACACCCAGTTTTAATTTGGAATAATGATATTTGGTCTGGGTCAAAAACTTATGGTATCACTCTAGCTTTTTAACCAAAGAGAGAAATGAGTCCCCATGTTCACGCTGATGCCCTTGCATTCTCACTAGTTTGTACTGCTATTGATGAAGTCTGCAGAAGGAGTATTTAAAGTTAATATTTCTGTGACTATTAGCTGAAGTCCTCTCCAAGGTGAAGCAGTAACAAAGAACTTTTGTGGATGTAGATTTTGGATTCCAATGCCTATAGAGGCAGGGAAATGGTGCCTGTGCACCTGAAACAATTTTGTCATCTATAGTCCCTACTCTGTGAGATGGCTTGAGACAGCTCTTGGACTACTTCATATTTTAAGATATCGCAGGTTGGTTAAAATGACTTTCAGTATAAGCATGAGGATCAGTGTGGCCTTCAGTGACAGCAGTGAAATAGCCTATGACTTTCCAGCTAGTTTTGATCAAAGTGCATTCAAGTAGCTTATGCCATCTAAGTTGACACCTCAGGGACATTGCGACTTACATATGCCTGGCTGAATTACAGTTGCCTCCTTGTTTTCCACTTGCAATGTGAGGCACAGTCTGCCACTTTCCTCATCTCTGCTACTCTCTCTGCAGGTGTCTACTCTGGTCAGTGAAGGGTCAGATGCAAAATTGTACCTAATTACTTGCTTCTCCTCCAGTATCTCAGAACGAGAAAATGAAAACCAGCGTATTCTGCTAAGTCTATCTTTTCCGTACTCAAAAAGCATGCAAGGGAGAAGAGGAGAAAAAGACATTCCTACACGTCGATGTTTTAGGTTTTTGGTGAGTGAGGGTTGTAGCTACACTTGGTAAAACAATTTACTTCAAAACAGTTTCTCAACAAGAAGTCACATTTGTAGCTCTGGTGAAATTTTCCGCCCAACAAGAGTCTTTATTTTTTTTTTAATTCAAAATAAGGAAGGCGACACCTGCCAATCTCTGATAGGGGGATAAAAAAAAAAAAGTCAGTTCACTGAGAAATGTAAACTTTCTGTGAAAAATGTCAACGCAGTCTTCATTTTTCTCATTTATTGAAAATTTCCCTAGAAACAGTGCTCACTCCCAATACATCTCCTTCTGTTTTTCCAAACTGTGACCAACTGTCCAAGTGGGGAAAGAGAATAAAACCTATTTGTAGAAAATAAAATGACAGAAATTACAGCACTGTCTGGGACTTGTTATTCTCACTTTCAACTTACCTTCTCAAAATACCTCCTAAGAGGGAAGCATTTAGGCATTCTGGTGGTGAAAGGCGCCTCTTCACCTCTGCAATGGTCACTTTGTACTTCGAAGTGGAGCTAAGTAGAGATAAGCGACCAGGAACGGAGCAGAACAGGTCGGTGGGGTTAACAACACAGGTGCCACCTACAAAACAAAAGAAATGTTAAAGTAGGGTAAACCTCATATTCCATGTTTTGACAAATTCATGAAGAACAATTCTGTTATTTACTTGTTGTTGGTTTTGTTTGTATTTGTTGGGTTTTTTTAGGGGTGTATGTTTGTGGTTTGGTTTTTGTGGTTTTTTTTTTTTTTTTTTTAATATTGTATCACATTATTGCTTTGAGAAAGATGAATGGATTGAAATTTCAGTGTGGGAAAAGTGAATTATTAGATCTCATAAGCTTTACAGTCCAAGTAGATCATTATGGTTATTTGATATCATTTGATTTCATGCTCAGTAAAAATTAAGTATTACCACTGAAAGACTTGTATCTAGTACTATTAACAACATAAGATTGAACCAGCTTCACGTATCACTCATGATTTAAAAAAATGCAGTTGGTGAAAAATTTAGGATGTTCGTTCCAATGAGAAATCATTTTAACTCTCATAGCAGTGAGAGGCTTACAAAGATGCAACGGCACTATAAGTTTTCAGTGATTTGCAGACAGAACGGCTTTCCACACCTTTGAACTCGCATATACTCCTTATAAAGTTAGGTCAAATCCTCAGCTGATATTAGTGATTGAAATCTATTGAGCTACTTCAGTTTATCTCAGGTTAGTTCTGGAATTGTTTATTTCTTGAAAGTGGCAATTACTTGGCCTGGATCTAAAACTGCTGCATGATCACCAAATCTTTAAATGAAGACTGTGATCAATAACTCTTCAGGCAAAATTGAGCTTTTAACTTAAAGTTAATATGTGAGAGAGCAAGAGAGAAAACTTTCTCTACAACTGATCCAAGAGGATAGAACTAACTCCCAGGAAAAAAAAAAAGAAAAAATTAAGGACCAACATATTTTATCACCAAGAGCAAAACACTTTTCTTTGACCTGCCTTCTCCAACCTGACTACAATAAAAAATTCTGTGGAAGAAATATATCTTACCACTGCATATGCAATTCTTCTCTAGGGGAAAGATGAGAAAAAAGAATGAGCTGCATATGACAGTGATATAAAGTATCATGTAATTCAATGCACTATTAGAAGGAACTCAGATGGTTTCTGAAAGGATGATGATACAAAGACCTTCTTACAGCAGAATGAATCTGTGCTCTTCGTTCATGTTTAAAGGAAAGATACTGTATTTTTTAAATTACCAATGATAATTTCTTCTTTCCTGTGGACACCCTAATCTTTTTGCACCGCAAGAGCTCAGTTTACTATGCTTAAAAATTTTAGTTTGTAATCTAAATTCTGTAATGTGAATAGAATAGAATAGAATAGAATAGAATAGAATAGAATAGAATAGAATAGAAACAACAAAACCAAAAAAGAATAGCTCACTTTAGACAAGATCTTAACACCTTTACTTTATCTTCTTCCAGATGTAATCCCTCTAAAAATTAAGGTGATTATGTATGTTCCAGTTATAGCAGAGACAGAGGAATATAACTGAAGGATAAAACTTCATTAAAGGCAGGCTATTACTTGCTTACATAAGGCAAACAGAATTTCTTTCCAAATATTTCAGCTCTTGAAGGTATATTTAAACATTTGTGCTGACAGCAAAACCAGAAAAGAACATCTCTTGAAATAAATCCCAGATGGGTGAGATCCTGACTCAGTACAGCAGGATATTTTATGACTTTTCTAATTACGGTACAGGACAGATATTAATGTCCACTTCTCAGACAGAATTTAGAGACAAATCATGCATTATCAAATACACAGACACATCAAGGGCACCAATACTCATGAGCTTGTATGCTCAAATACAGAAATCCGGTGCCACATGTCTGGAATGTTTTTGATTTTTGTGTTGTTTTGGTGTTTGTTTTGTTTTTGTTTTTGTTTTTGTTTTTTAATTCGTATCTGAGGCAGGGCTGCACAGAAACCTATAAATATTTTCAATCAACATTTTCAAACTTATGGTCTGTCAGGTACATTTGTGAAGAGTGTCAACACTGAGTAGATTTGTTTGTTTGGCATCTCCTGCCACACAATACGTATATACACGTGTACATACATACGTGTCAAGAAAACAGTAGCAATGTGTACATATTTATTTACTTTAATTAGACTGTGAATTTTATAATGAGTGAGATTGCACTGAAATTGGTGTTATATTAAAGTTTATATTCTTGCCAGGTTAAGCCAGCATGTGCACCATTTATGCCAGATAAAGAATTGTTCTTTTAATCCAAAAACCTGTTACCCTGCAGCTGCTCCTACCCTAAACAGAATTTACTGGAACACTTCTCACTACTATTTAGTAGAAGGTTGTTTACAGTCTAAAAATATTTAAAAATATCATGCCTGTGCAATATGTTCTTAAACAAAGCAACTCCAGGTAAGCCAGGTATGGGTTAAAAGTAAAAGAAAACAACAAGTCTAAGTCATTTGCTTTCCAGAAACATGGAGAACAAGTTGCAAACTGCAAGAAGGTAAAATCTGTTATGTATAATTATTTCACTATATTAATTATTCATTGACAAAGCAACAGAGAACGGTATGGTGCTTTGTAGACGAAGCTATGTCTTTGTCACAAACTGTGTGCAGTTTGGAAGGCATGGATCTCCTACCACAAACACCACCTTGGAGAGGAGATGGATGAAATCCTGGCCTTACACCAGGTGGTAAACAGAAACAGGCATGACAGTAAACAAAGGGAGGGCTGCTGGAAAGAGAAAGGAAAGGATAAGTGCAACCACATTGGAAGATGAAGGGTTAGGTTTCTTGCCAAATTCACACACTTTAGTGTATTCCTTCCCCCACATTCTGATCGTGCACTGGAGTGGACAAAATGATTTTGTGAAGAAATGCAGATCAAGTGGGGAGATCACAAGGTGTCTTTTAAGTTGCACTAAACAGCAGTGGCAACAACCAGCTTTTCATTCCCATCAACCCCATGCTACTGCAGGTGCTGTTAGAAAAGATAGTCCTTGTTCTATTATTGAGCTGGTCTAATCACAACAAGGTATTTGAGAGGTGGGATGCTAACAGACACCAGATAAAGAAGGAGAAGAAAATGCCCTCAAAACTAGAATGGAAATAATGCCTTTTATGAGTCTAGCAGTTCAACCTGGAGATCTCTATTCCTTTTAGCAGTTTTTCCTTGTTTTAGAAATCTTTACAGACTAGCTTCTGGTGTCAGGATACTTAAGACCCCACCAGCTAATCAAATGAAGAGCCCACACACAGCCATGGCAAAGTAATGTGCCCACCAGCATACACAAAGAAGAGAAAACTGTGGTCATTTCTCCCCGACTAGTTACCCACACCATCGGTCCTGCTGCAAGGGTAGGAAAAAGAAAATGAGAGAACGCAGAAGGTGAGATAAATGGTAGGATCACCCAGCAGTTTGCCTCAGAAATTTTGCTCTCCGAGTACCCCATGAAACGAGCCTATGAATGTTAAAAAGACTCTTTTTAGGACAACTGTTTATTCTCACAGGAAAGTGATTATGTGGTCTGGTCTGACATCATCTGTTGCCATAACATACTGTGTTAGAAATGACTGTAAATGGTGGTAGTTGTGCTCTTGCAGCCACAGAGGTCCAAAGAGACAAGCAAGACAAGATCTAGACAAAGGAGGAATATCTTTTATATTTTAGCTGATTGATTTGGGAAAGAGAAGGAAGGAAGGAAGGAAGGAAGGAAGGAAGGAAGGAAGGAAGGAAGGAAGGAAGGAAGGAAGGAAGGAAGGAAGGAAGGAAGGAAGGAAGGGAGGAAGGGAGGAAGGGAGGAAGGGAGGAAGGGAGGAAGGGAGGAAGGGAGGAAGGGAGGGAGGGAGGGAGGGAGGGAGGGAGGGAGGGAGGGAGGAAGGGAGGAAGGAAGGAAGGAAGGAAGGAAGGAAGGAAGGAAGGAAGGGTGGGTTTTACCTTCTGATCTGTCATCTTCACGTTGATTTTTGAGAGGAAAAAGATGGGTGAGGAAGAGATACAGTTTGTGCAGCAGACTACATTTGGGTGAAAGACCCAGGGCCCAATACTGAAATATACTGCATTACCTCAGCCACTGAATCACCTCAGGGGATTGTATATAACCTGATCTAGTTGAAGATGTCCCTGCTCATTGCAGCGGGGTTGTCTAGATGACCTTTAAAGGTCCCTTCCAACCCAAACCATTCTATGGTTCTGTTCTATTCCATGATCATTGTCAAGTGGTCTCAGGGAAAGGAATAACAAAAGTCTATGTTGATTTTTGCTAGCTTACTTGTGGGGACCAATCCTTTTCCCTCTGTCTGACTGCTTCATGCTCAGCACAACATAGTCCTTTGTGTGAACTGTGGTTTTGCTTTGTTTCCCAAGCCTAGGATGAACAAAAGTTAGGCTATGTGATACTGCAAAAGGTAGTCACAGCAAACATCGGGAGAGTATTTTCCCTTCCTTATTCCTGTCTCCCCATCAAATAGCACAAGTCAGTACAAAATGCCAACACAAGTTGATGATGGGTTGTTTAGATGACAGCAGGGAGAACAACAGAGCCATACTCTAACCCAACAGTCTTGTCAACACAATGAAAATCCCAATAATGCATGAGGCAAAAAGAGCTTGCTCTGTTTTGATTGTAGGTGTCCGTTTGTATAGCTGAAGAGGACAATAGGGTGGCTGGAGTGCGATGATTTATTCTGATTTAGTTATGCATTTGGGCATCTGCTGAAATTCAATTCTCCCTGACACCCTCAGAGTTAAGTATAAGTGCTTCTTTTCATTGACAAAATCCGTACTCTCACAGGCTTTATGCTTTTCATAAGTAATATTATTGCTTTATTAGGAACGAAAGAGAGAGATATCAGTTGATGTCACTGGATGATTTTTACACTTTAGATGCAAACATTTTTTTAAATATATGTCTATCATTAAAATACACACATCCCTACACCATGCAAGGTCATTTCTTATTTGTTAATCATAACAGCTGTAATATGATGTGTATTTTATATTCATTCAAGAAGAGGTAGTCCCTTTCTCCAAGATATTCACCCATAAATACCATGCAGTTATGGAAGGAAACATCATAATATATGGGTGACAATCACGCAGAAGTATTGTGAGAACAGTGCAGAAATATTGTTTGTTTTTCAGGATATACACACGTTTGTGTGTTTGTGCACATTATTAAGTATAAGCATGCGTGAGTGCCTACAAATTAATATAAAATATTAATAATATGCTATGCTTTTTATTAGTCTATTATTTATATCTACAGGTGCTGTTAGTAGGACTCTGCAGCTTATAGTATTTTCTGCTCTGTTTTGAAATTCTGGCAAGTTTACAGTATGTTACAGAATGAAGACATGAAAATCTACCTCTTCTCAGCTTACTTTTTTTTCTTAGCAAGTCACAAATCTAAGCAAGCAGTTAACTGTAGAGAGTTTATCAGTATTATTTAATCCCATGTTCAGTTCCCAAAGTCTATAAGCTATTTCAAATGTTCTCCAAATTATCCTCACTTCACCCCGTCATTAATCTCAGGAACTGAATATACAAAATTCTAAAACTCATCTACATTTGTCGGGGAAAATTCTGCTTCTTTTCCCAGTTATTCTTTTGGTTTTGTGTACAGACTTTGCATCATGTAAATAGTCATGTAAACCAGCTCATACACGAACATTAGCCATTCTGAGATAATGATGTCCCTCACTACAACATTCACGGTGAGAAAACAAAGACATACCTGAATGCACAAAATATGTTTTTTGGGGGGTTTGTTTGTTTGTTTGTTTGTTAATTTTAATTTTTGTTAATATAAACCAGAAGATTCAGTAGGACTGACGTGCTGGTTAGCAGTTTTTAAGACCAGACACTTAGCTACAGTTTTTAAGGCTCTTAACAAGTGTTAAGAGTTTTAAGTTTAGGCACTGTTAAAAAAACAGCTTGGGAGAAGCAAGGTATTATGGTGGGAAACAGAATAATATAAATAAGGGAGATTGTTGCAAGTACTCAGCTTTAAAGATTGTATCAACGTGCAAGGGAATTTTAAATCTCGGGCACCCAGAACCAGCCCTCTTGTCAGCAAGATGTATTGGCACTGATACAGGAGCACTATTACAGCTCCTGGGGTGAAGGATGGCACCCAAACCAGAGCCAAAAGAAAAGATACCTACTCGATTCCTCTTTCCTATGCACAAACCTTGAGAACTCACCAGCACTTTTCAATGCCTCTCCAGGCCCTTCTTGGGGGGTGGTTTGGGAAAACAGATGGACAGTGTGGGTGAGCCTGTGGGGCTGCAAGAGGAAGGTGAGAGCAGGCTGTGTGGGGTGTAGGTTGTTTTTGTGAGGGTGTGGGAAGGGTTTGAAGCTCTGCCCGTGGTGTCCCATGAGTGGGCTCTGTGTGGGGCAGAGCTAGAGGTGTTGGAGGGGCAAAACTGTGCTCCCTGCAGGAGGGACTGACAGGTTGTGAGTGTTGTGTGACCGTGTGTTGTGCTTTTATACACTTTGTTCCCTGGGTGTGTGCTGAGTTTGTGGGATGCCGAGGACTGCTCGGTGTGGTGTACACCCTGTGTATGTGGCTTCCAAATCTCTGCTGAGGCAGGCCAAACTGGGACTGTGTGGATCACAGTTACCCGCAGCTTGGAATGGAGCAAAGGGAGACAGAAAACACATAATACACAACCTCTACCCCAGCAGAAAAGGGGCAGGACAGACCCCCAAAGCATATGAGATCCCTACCCAGGGTCTTTCCATTGCCCCTTTGTACACAGCCAGAAAAGTCGCCTTAAACCAAGCAAACAAACAAAAACCCACAGAAAAATCAGAACAAACCCCCAAAACCCTCAAACTCCAACCTCACATCTCTTCCTTAAACTTCTCCCAAAGGTCTTCCTGGTGCCAGGACCTAAGGAAGTCGACTCCGCTCCATTCCCGGCCCAACAGAGCGCCCGGTGCCCGGGCAGAGCCCGCTTTAACCTGCTGCTCAGCCCTCTCAGTCCCCTTCCCGAGCCTGAAACTCCCGGGAAGCTGAAAGTCGCCGACCGATTTGGCTTTAGTCGGCTGGAGATTATCTCAGCTGGAGCCGCAAGAGCCATTAATTAAGCCAGCTATTTAGGATTTTAATGCGATTTAAATTGGCCCTTGGAATAGAAAAGAAAAGAGAAAAAAAGACAACAGTGCTAATGACAGTGCATTAGGATCTGAACACAATGATGGGCTATTACAAGAGTCCCGAGGCTCTTGTAAGGTTCAGAAGAGCCGGAGAAAAGGAAGGCAGAGGACAACAAAGGGAAGACAAGGAGGGGATCTGCCCTGCCCTCGACTGGGTGCGGGGACCGCCGCACCGAGTCCACCTTCTCCGCCCGGAGCTGCCGAGCGGGCAGGGACACCCGCTCTGCCCCCGGCCCTGCCTTCCCCTGGGGCGAGACACGGCAGGGCTGGGGGGCGGAGGGTGCTCTGGGGGTGCGAGGGGGTCCTTTAAGCCCCCTTTGACGGGGTGGGGCTAGACAGGTATCTCCAGTCGGTTTGCCAGAGCAGGGGATAGCAAGGGGAAGGGACATGTTCTCTCTGCCCGTTCCTGCACCCCGGGACGCCTAGACAAGACAGCAAGGGGGTGGTAACACGCCAGTGCCCTATTTTTTCCCTTTCATCTGCGCAAAAAAAAGAAGGGGAGAAGATTCTCCTGGGGTAAGGTGCAAAGCCCTCAGCCCCTGCCTTCACCCGCCTCCTCCAACCTCTTGCCCAACGTCTCGCCCTTAATGACTGAGTCATTAGGGGGGTAGTTTGGAGTGTCAAAAATGAGAATTAGACGAGGGGAGAGGATCAAGGCTCAGCGTGCGCCTTTCAAATGAGAGGCGATACCACGACTAAGTACATAAAAGGCAGAGGCGAGAATGGGAGAGTCTTTGCCCAGATTTTATTGGCAGACTTTATGGTGACTGATGCTTGAGCTTTTAAGAAGAGGGTGGGTTTTTTTTTCCTCTTTCTTTCTTTCTTTCTTTCTTTCTTTCTTTCTTTCTTTCTTTCTTTCTTTCTTTCTTTCTTTCTTTCTTTCTTTCTTTCTTTCTTTCTTCTTATTCTCCTCTTTTTTTATTTTTATTTTTTTTTAATCAAATAAGATCTGAGAGTTGTTCCTAGCTAGGCACATTAGTGCATTCGGATGTCAGTCACCTCTAAGCGATTTGACAAACTCAAGATCTCTTAAAACGTGCAGAGTTCAGATCATATTAATTCCCCAAAAATGTTTTGATTCAAAGTAGTTTGTATTTTATGTTGCCAAGGGCAATCGAAAAAGAGCTATTGCCGATAGGTTGGCCCTTCTCTCTTCATGGCCCAGAGGCGATAGCAGTATTTAAGCTTCTGAAATTAGCCTGGGGCAGGAACGATGGATGATCACAAAGCGAAACAAGAGCTTTTTTTGGAGTTTGCCATCTCGATTTCATAAAACGATGCAGGCCAAATGTCACCATGTTGTCTTTTTAATCCAAATATATGGAGGTGAGGACACCAAGCCTGCATACACTTCATGTCCGAGGGATGGGGAAGGGATGGGTATGAAAGGGGGCTCGGAGGGCATTTAAAAAAAAGACCGCAACCAAAAAAAAAAAAAAAAAAAGAGGGAGAGACAGAGAGAAGTGAAAAAAGGGAGAAAAATCAAACAAGAATCAGGTTATTCTCCTTTTAAAATGGCAACCTAGAGAGGAATTAAAAGGGAATAGGGATGTAATAAAAGCCTGAGACGATTAATAGGAAAGTATAAGAGGGGAGGGATTTTTTTAATGATTAAAAAACACAGACGACTCCTGTAAATAGAAGCTTCATTTCTTCAAGTGATTTCTTTTGAAACGAGCGATCTGAATATTCAACTTTAAGGCAAAGCTCCACTCTGTATGTACAACATTAATATGATCTCTGCAGAATTTGGTACTCAGAAATATTAACATATCAAAGCCGCTGCCTGAGGCTAGAGAAGCTATCGATACACGAGCAGTAGGAAAAGTAAAGATTATTGGTTCTGATGGTTAGAGCAGGGAAGCTCCGGGCTAAATCCTGCACACCATTAACTGAAAGTGATAGCATGGGGATCTCTGCCCTGGAATCGGTGGCAAATATTTTCTCTAGCTAGTAATTAGCTTGCCAGCACCTAAGCCTTGCAAAAATCTTTTACTTTCCGAGCCTCATTAAAAGCAAACACCAAATCACTGCACTAAACAATCTAGAAGGCATCTGATATGTGCAATGGCAGCCAGAGATGGAAGCAGGGAAGACCCGTGTTTGTGATGTTTGTCATTGGTATTAGCATTAATACCAGGACTGCAAACCATGGCACTTCTTAGAGATTGCTTTTTTTGGAGAGGACTAGGGAATGGTGTGTTCCTCTGGCAAAGTATATGGGAAGTTTTCTTTTCTTTCTTTCTCTCTCTCTTTCTCTCTCTTTCTCTTTCTTTCTCTCTTTCTCTCTTTCTTTCTTTCTCTCTCTTTCTTTCTTTCTTTCTTTCTTTCTCTTTCTTTCTTTCTTTCTTTCTTTCTTTCTTTCTTTCTTTCTTTCTTTCTGTCTCTCTTTCTTTCTCTCTTTCTCTCTTTCTCTTTCTTTCTTTTTTTCTCTCTTTCTCTCTCTTTCTTTCTTTCTTTGGGTGTGTCTTTCTCCCTTCCTCTCTCACTCACTTTCTCCTTCCTTCCTTCCTTCCTTCCTTCCTTCACTTTCCCCTTTCCTTCCTGCTATTGCATCTAAAGCACTCAAAAACAACCTTTTAAAAATATATATGTATATATTTGTGACAAAAATAAAGTTAAAAATCTGACACGAGTTGTTTAAAATATTAGGGAAGCCACTCTCGAGTTAATATATTCTTATTGATGTATTACTAGAAAATAAGTGTGATTTATTTATATGCGATACTGTATAGCGCTTAGGTGCAGGATGTTTTGATTACTGCTAACACCTATTGCTTTTTTTGAAGTCGGACAAAATATTTATTATGTATTTTTAATATACATTTGAAACTTATACTCTCACCTTTGATATCTTCCCTGAATATGCCAAGAAATAGACAGCAGTGCACTAGTAGTTCAGCACTTAGATCAGGGTAGAGAAAACCTTGCATTTTCATGCTGGATTTCCTTTACTATCAATCTTTAAATCCTTGAATAATTTCATTGCTTTAAAGAGAGAGAGAGAGAGAGGGAGGAATAGAGAGACTTGACTACAATCATCTGCTCAGGTAATTGGAATCTCCTTAACAGGAGCTGGAGAGCTGAATAAACTGGAGTTAAGCAGAGCGGAGATTTGAGACGCCCTTCAGCTGGGAAATGAGCACCGCAGCCACACACTAACAGGCACAGCCCCCCAACCGATGGCGACTCTGCCTTTCTCTCCTTCAGCTAACCACCTCCGCTCCTCGGAGGTCAACTCGGATCAAACCCGAAAGAATGACCCCTCTTCCTAGGGAGAATCCGAACCCATTGAAATGAGAGGGACAAGGACCTTGGACAGGGACGGACTTCCACGGCGGCTGCAGCGGAGCTGTCCATTCAGCACCACCGCACCGTCCGCTGTCACGACCTCGCTCTGCCGGGACCTTGCCGCGGCCCCGGGGCCGGGTCCCGGCGGGCCTGGGTCGGGACGGCGGCCCCTCGGAACCCCCAGACAAAGCTTGAACCAAGTCCTTGTAGGCAGAGGGTACCTCAAAACCTCCTCTCCCGCGGGTACACCCGCCTGTGAGCCTACTCTCGATATCTGCTCACCATCGTTTTGCGTGACTGTCACTTCAAGCCTGTCTAGTGAAATGATGGCTCACATCAGCTCGCTGGCACAATAGTATCACATCGCCTGAAATATCTCCTAAATATCTATTTTTATTTATATTTTTGTGAATGAATAAGGAAAGAGAATAATGGGATAAGAAATGTTCACTCCAAGAGGCTGAGTTGGGAAGTGTTCTCTCTCCGACGGCACTATTCGTTTTATATTGTGAATGAAAGTGTGCGTTTAAGCTGATAAGAATGAAGTGTTTGAACGTTAGGCCTTTAGACTACTTTTGTTTCCCTTCACGGTAAATGACGGTAATAACACCACCCCCACCCACCCCACCCCCCCAAGAACACTCAGATTTCGCAAGATGCTGAAGAAATGCGTATTTAACAAGAGTTCCAAATCTTTCCTCTAACTTTGACGTTAGATATTTACACTGACAGATGGTTATCAAATAAAGTGACACTCAAAAGCGAGTTCCAAACCGGTCTGTAGCACTGCTACACATTTCCCAAAAAGCTCCTTCCTTTCCCCACACGAGATCAAACTGCCGATTTAACAGCCCGGCGCCAGGAAACACGTTTCTCAAACTATCAGGGATCAACTCGATTAAATGAGTAATGATAAAACGAGTCAAGAAAGCTCTGGATTCAGCGGGAGTATCCGAGAGCTACCGAGGAATAGATCACTTGTAAAGCGCAAATGGACTGTGAAATGTGAAGTGCTCTAAGCGAGTTTGAACGTACTTCTGTCAAATGTCAAATTATCACTATTTCGGCAGTAACTCCAAACTACGCTAAACAGCGGGGAGGGAAAGAGAGAGAGAAACGGAGAGCGTTTTATGTTTACAAAAATTGATAGACGCAAGTGTTTGTAACCTCTTACCTCTTCTTATCACACCTCCTTGCCCGTTCAGTACAAGTCCACACTGGGCCTCCACTGAGCTCTTAAATAATGAGAGGAAAAAAAAAGGAAAGAAAGGAAAGAAAGCAATCAGACACTGAAACCCACAGAGAGATCACACAGCTTTTGCTTTGTTACACGACTTGCATGGGAACAATAGTTAAGGTGAACTGGAAAAACACAGTTACTCTCGTCGAACTCAAGCGCTCTGGCGAAATCCCACCGCCCCTGCCCCACAAAATGTGAAATAATTATCACTTTCATTGCCCTTTAAAGGCGAGTTTCTCCTGAACTGGGGCGTTAGATCGGCAGTTACGTGTCAGGATAGAGACACAAAAAAATAGTCTAGAAAGAAGTGTGTTCGCGCTCTACAGTTCCGTGCACAACAGTAAAACACACATTTATATAGTATTTTTGTGTGTTTAACTGTATATTTATATAGATATGTATAGCTAAATTCATATATATGTTTCGTGACACGTGTATACCGACTTACAAAGTGTGCAGAGAAGTAGACAAAGAGCACAAACAACAGACGACCTACTGGGCTTTGCCGGCTACACGGAGTCACAAGGGTGTTGTAACAATGCGTGTGTCCACACATAGGTGGGGATGAATATGCATCTGTGTACGCACACACACAGGCACCCATGTGTGAGCGTGGGGCGAAGAACCATCCAAAAACCTGCCTAGGGCTTCTGGTGCACATCCGAAGAGATCTCACTTCTTTATCCTCCTGTTACAAGGCTGATTATTTAGGGATCTTCGCCCTCCTTAATAAATATTTTTATTGGGATGATAAAAGACTTGAAAGGGTTGGGTTTTCTTTGGGTTTTTCCTTATGTTGGGGTTAAAAAAACACAACAAACCAAACCTAAATCTTTGCCCAGTGGAAATGTGTTAAAGACGCATTTTCCTCTACAAACAAACGAGGTATTGGACATGAAAGAGGCCTTTAAGGGTGTTAACCTACTCAACAGCCCGTGAAGAGTTAAGTAAATGCGGAGAGAGTCGGTGCATAATAAAAACCCCACTTTACAAAACAACCTTTACAGTCCTGGCTCTCTCCCCCACTTTCACCATATTGGCGCTGGCCCTGTAAGACCTTCCTTTTCAAGGCTCTTTTTTATTTTAAGTGTTCTGCCTTAAAGTGATTATGAAATCAATATGAAAAAAACTTGGCGACTGAGCATAAATTAAAGCGGTGATGGGAAAAGGTGTGACAGTTTTCTTTGTTGCCCATGGAAAATCTTTTTAGGGCACTGAAAGATGCCACTCCAGCTCCAAGACTGTTTGCATCTGTTAGGCTGACTTAAACCGCCCTCGAAACTATTGGACATTCACTTAAAATTCTGTGCAGGGAAAAGTATATTTACATTTGTTGCATTTGAAATGAGGCATATGCTGATGAACGTTTTAAAAAGAAAGAATAAGGAGAAAGGGGAAGACTGGTTAGACCACAATTTTGGTTTAAAAGTATTTGTGTGCAGTCTTGTTTCTCTTCACCACCAAAACGCTTCCCTCTAAGCCCAAGGTGGTATTCGCATGAGTCCAAGTTTGTTCCGAATCATCTCAATCATAACAACAAATATTAATATTTTCACCGTCTCACCGTTCAGGCTTTTCGATACCTCACTACACTCCCTCTGCTGTTCGGGAAAAGAGGGAGGAGTAAAAATAAAGAAAAGATTAGGTACAAAGACCTAAGTCATTTACTTTCCAATAAAGTGTGATCGAAAAAATAATATTTTCCGAAGAAAAGTTGTTTATTTTTTTCTTCTCTAAATAAATAAAAACTGAATGTGTCTCTAGCAGCTTAACCAACCTCTTCTTCTTTTTTTTTTTTTTTTTTTTTTTTTTTAAAGGGAAACATGTTGTTTGGTCGGATGACATTGCATAAATGACCAGTTGAATGGCACTAAGTCGAAAATTGGATAAACTATGGTGCTTTTTTGCCCGGGACTTAGGCATTGTCTGCTGTCTTGCAAACGTTCCTAATCCCCTCTTTTGAAAAATACAAGGCTTTGTGCCTGCCAAAGAAAAAAAATTTGTACAGATACAAAAAAATCAGCAGCAGACGTGGTTATAAAAAGGAGTAAATAGGTTTTAGTTGGGCTGAGCAGTGAATGGCAGATTTTTTTTTTTTTTTGAGGGGGGTAACATAAGGAGATCCTTGTGAAAAATGTAAACAAAAAATGGCCAGAGAGGATAAAATTATATAGTGAATTTTAATGGAGAAACCTAGGTTTAAATAGTTAGGGTTTCCTCCTCAGAGATATAAAAGATAACGTTCTTTGTTGTTGGGTTGTTGAATCATTTTCCTCCTTACAAAAAAGGAAAAAAAAAAAAAAAGATTTATTTTCTCCGATATAAATAGAGATTTGGTGGGGTTTTTTGTTTTGTTTTATTTTTAAGGGAAGAAAATAAACCTTCTTAGTTTTACAAACTTCGGGGTTGTTTGGTTTGTTGGTTTTTGGTTTGTTTTTTTTTTTTTTTTTTTTTTTTTCCCGAGCCTTTGACCACTACGTATTTTTGGAAAGACCAACATAGACAGCTTTGTATGACTGGGAGCGAGATTTGGGGGAAAAGTAAGTACAGTAAATACGGTCCTGTTTGTCTCTCCCCGCCGATCGGGAAACCTTTAGTTCCTCAGCTCGTCGGGAGAAGGAAGGTTTGCTTTTGATTTGGGGGACATTTCGAAAAGGGTGTTAGATACTGGAGGGCGTTGTTTGCAATTTTGGAAACAAATTTTATTTAAGCTACCAGCTCAATTTACCGGAGGTGAATTTTTAGTGCGGGGGAAAGGACTTTTGAGCGAATAAAGCTGAGGTTTTGATGCACAGAAATAGAATTTTTTGATGGGTCCAGATGACGGTTAGGGGGGAACAGATGAATGATTAGACAAATAGATAGATGAATTAGCTTTATCTGCTTGTGCTTCTCTCCCTGTTAACAACTGGATCGGATATTGCGAGGGATTTTTACCATACTGAGTATTTCTGAAGAACGTTTGCTCCCCTTTATTTCTTCCCTGCCTCATGCCTCGGAGTTGAACGGAAGGTTTGCCTTTGTATGTCGGAAAGCAGATTTATCTCCTGCCCTGCCTTTTTTTGCTGTTTTCCTACTCCATCCCTTCCTTAACACATTTGCCTGCTCTGTCGGTGCAAGTTGTTTAAACTGTTCCGTTCGCCGGAAGAAAGGAAAAGTTTAGGAAGAGCCAGAAGATGGGTTTGGGTTGGTTTAATTTCTGTGTGACTTTGGTAAGGGCTGGTAGAGGCACACACGGACCCGCACAGGCACACACGCACCCCGAGATCTCCGGATGAGTCCCACGGTCTCAGCCATCCCAGAGCCACAACCTACGCGGGGAAGTCAGGAGCGAGATTTTTTTGTTTGCTTGCTTTTTTATGGCCAAGAATGACCACTTGTTTGTTTGTGGTTTTTTTTGTTTTTTCTTTTTTTTTTTCCACCCCACATTTTTTGTTGCTACTATTCTGGAGGGTGCGTGCTCCGGATCGGATTTTGGATGAATCTGCCCTCCTTTGTATGAGCTGTTTTGAGCAGAGGAAAATGGGGAGGGTGAGGAGGGGGGGACCAGGACAGGGGGAGGGGAGAAGAAGGTGCCTCGAAAGGAGATCGCATGCTATTTACCTGCAAATCGTCTGCTCCCGAGGCTGCAAGCCCGAGGCTTGGTCCTGGCAGGAGTCTTTGATCTGGATGCATCCCATATTGGGATCCATGGCTCATAAGAGACAGGTCGTGGCGGCGGTAAGCATCTAAGCACCCCAGCTCTCTCCTCTGCTCGTCCAAGCAAGAGGACTTAAGCGCCCGCGCATTGTGCAGGTTGATAAAATCAGTGGGTTCCCCATGGTGGATCTGCTGGTAGTATTGCTGGGAGTGATGGAGAGAGTTCAAGGAGTAAGCGTCGGGGTTGA